>NW_022589705.1:5188786-5521269 GCF_004348235.1 Phoca vitulina
CTCCCCCCTTCTCCCCCCCCCCCCCCCCCCCCCCCCCCCCCCCCCCCGCGGCGGCCTTACCTCGGACGCGATGGAGGTGAAGCTGCCGCTGAAGTGCACGTGCTTGCGGACCTCGCTGCCGTTGGCGGTCCGCAGCCAGTCCCCGAGCGCGCGATCGTCAGCTGCTGACCGGTTGCCGAGGCTCTGATTGGGCAGGAGCCCCGCCAGGTCCCAGCGGTACGCGGGCGTGGCCCCCACCAGGGCGATGAGGATGGCCTCCGTGGCCACGTAGAGCTGAAGGAGCAAACACACAAACCCGTCTGTGTTGGAATCGCAATCAGCAGGCTTAAAGGCCTCACAAGATCGGTGTCCTGCTTTTCGGAAAACTAGGCACATCCAAGCAAAGGACAGAAACGTGAAAAGGAAGCTTCCTCCCGATCTACCACCGACAGAGTCGTCAGCGATCCCCCTTGCAGAGCACCCTAGGGCTTTTTCCAGGGGGATCTCCTTCTACATTTGAGATACCTCTGATGCTCGGGAAACCGCACACCGATGGTTCAACACTGGCGAATGAGGGGGGGAATATTACTGGCTCTGATTTGGAAGACTGACATTCCAGCTATCTTCCCTCGATACCACACCCTCTGTTCAGATAAGCAGGCCTCAGGGCCCCAGAGTATCTTGGCCTTGGATTCACAATCTAAACCCTTTGTGGCAAAGTCAAATGTCTCAGAAAACGGCATATAAAGAGAGAGAATATATTTATATACATGTAAAAGAATACACAGAGTATATACACATAGAGTATATAATCATATAGACTATGTACAATGTGTATATATGGAAAGAACAGAGTATAGAGAGTATATACACAGAAAAAATATATAGACAGAGTATATATATTGATAATATAGAGAATGAGCACCAGCAAAAATACTTTATTAAAACAGGTAATCATAATATGTACTTGAATAGGTACTATTTTAAAACATAGTACACAACTTATAAGATGTAAAGAAATTCAAAATCCCAGTAAGAGATACTCACTTCATAACCCTTAGCCCTACTTAAATCACTGTTTAATCTAAACATAGTTGTTCTCCCAAGGAAAAAAAAATTCATTCTAGAAATATTTATTGAGCATATAAGCCATTTGTCTCTGATTGTTCTGGGCCTTATAGCTATTCACAATTGGGTTTAAGCTGTTGAGCCCTATGCAGCCTTTTTATGCTATGAATTTCCATTTATATTAGTTCTCGTTGTTGGATGATTATTTCAAGCTTCAAATAAATTAGGAAAACACAGAATTCGTCTGTTCCAGCGAGATCTCCCTAAGTGAGACAATCTTATTTTAAGAAATTACCCCTATTAACTTAGAACCTGGTATCTTGAAATACCTTTAAGCAGAACAAGTGTTCACAAAATACAAGGCTGTGATTTCTCCACAGCATATAGTAACACCCCCACTGGATGGATGCGCTGACTGAGGCACAAAGAGGTGGAGACTTGCCAACAGCTTCAGCTCCATCCACCAGGGAACCCTGGAGCTTCTTCCACACCACTCTGTAGGGGCATATTCAGCTGTTAAGTGGATAAGCTAAACCGCCAAAGGCAGAGTGATTTATCACAAGCAGATGATGGAATTACTGTCAAGGAAAGAGAAAAGAAGTCATGACATTGTGTGTGTCATAGCAGAAAGCTAATGTAAAACCCAAGGTGTGATTTTTGCACTCTGGGAAAGGCTGCGAGGACAGAAGGCAGCCCCGATCTAGCCCCAATCTATTTTGAGGCGAGTGACAGTGGGCCTCTCGAGATGTACCAAGCCACCATCGGTCAGTCTGTGTGGGTGATTTATTGTGGAATGCAAAGGAAATCATGTTTCTAGATTTCTATTGCTTCCTGGCCCCTATTTGCATACTATTAAGGACGTTCTAGAACAAGAGGCAATCAGTTTATAAAAATAAAAACCTTAATAATTACAAGAACAGAGAGATTACACATTTAGCAGCCGCTATAATTACCAAACCCGTTTGCGTCGTTTTAGTAACTGCCCCTCCTTATTACAATCTGCTGGACTTAATTGATGGGTAAAGAAATGAAAAAATATGGGGCAAGGGAACTCTGGAGATGAGGCAGAACACATGTTCAAAACACAGCCTTCAATTGGGCAAAGCAAACTAGTTACATTTTCTCTCTAAATATGCTATTTTCTGCTTTTGGTCCTACCATTCCCTTCACCTGGAAAGCACTTCACGAGGTTCAGCAGAGTCTTTGAACGTTTCCCATCCTCCCAGATGCAACTCAGGTACCACCTCCCCCCACCTCGCTTTCCTCTCCAACCCTCTGGAAGCCCTCTCCAGCTTCTGCCTACCCCCCAAAAGCTCCATGCTAGACCTTTGTTAGAAACGTATCCCTTTCTTCACTCCATTATATTTATGTGTTTGCTCATCTTATTTTTCCCAGCAGAACATTCCATCTCTGAGGACAGGATCTTTGTGTGATCCAGCCCTGGGCTTCCACAGCAAACACCTCAGGGCCTCGATACGTGATAGCACACACTCAAGTGAATGAATGAATGAATAAATGACCAGGATGGAACGCTAGTAACAACAGCAAACAGTTCTCTAAGGCTAATTAGGTGCCAGGAACTGTTCTAAGGGCTTTGCCGGAAATATGTTCACACATCATATTTCTTATTCTAGGTAAGAGAGGAAATGCTCAAAGGGTCCTCTAATCTGAGGTGTGTTTTCTCATGGAAACCACCATTCTCAGCAATAGCTATGATATGCAGAAAGTTCAGAAACTACATGCACCCCAATGTTTATAGCAGCATCATCTACATTGGCCAAACTGTGGAAGCAGCCCAAGTGTCCACTGACAGATGAATGGATAAAGAAGATGTGGTATGTGTACACACACACACACACACACACACACACACAGGAATATTACTCAGCCATAAAAAAGAATGAAATCTGGCCATTTGCAATAACATGGATGGAGCTAGAGAGTGTAATGCTAAGCAAAATAAATCAGAGAAAGACAAATACTGTATGTCGCTCACATGTGGAATTTAAGAAAGAAAACAAATGAGTAAAGAAAAAAAAGAGAGGGAGACAAACCAAGAAACAGACTCTAACTGCAGAGAACACACTGATGGTTACCAGAGGGGAGGGGGGGGTGGGGGGATGGGTGAAACAGGTGATGGGGATTAAGGAGGGCACTTGTGATGAGCACCAGGTGATATATGGAAGTGTTGAATCACTATATTGTATACCTGAAACTAATATTACACTGTATGTGAACTATAGTGGAATTAAAAAATTTAATTTAAAAATTAAAAAAAGAAAGCAGTTCAGATACAAAGAGCTGGTGCTGATACATATCCTAATTCATGGAAGGGACCAGTGAAACTTAGTTCATCAGTATTATCCCTAGCAACCTGTCGCCTCAATAAGCACTTTCACCTTCTCATCTTCTCTGTCCTCCTCCCACCCCTCACAATGTTTCCAGTGCCCACCCGGCCCCTGA
Organism: Phoca vitulina; assembly: GCF_004348235.1. NCBI lineage: Eukaryota > Metazoa > Chordata > Mammalia > Carnivora > Phocidae > Phoca > Phoca vitulina. The sequence continues at coordinate 5,192,297 of NW_022589705.1, forward strand.
ACGCACACTCGTACACCCAGGGACCTCAACCGCACACCCAGTGCCATGGCTTTATGACACCAGAAGGGTCCAGCATATGCAGCTCAGAACTCTAGGATGGTGCCACCTACTTCTCTCCCCCAGAGTCCAAATATTCTCTCGATCGTGTCTCTGCTATTACTCCACAACAACCACGCACACATTCACCCACATCTTCTTGTCTAATGATGGCACCCATCAGCAAATGGGCCTTAAAGCCACAATCAGAAACCACCATCCATGTACCTTCGGAATGGGGCCCACCACATCGCAAACAGACCATTATCTTCTCCAACGCTACCTCTAGGGAAGAACGAGTGCCCCAGATGGCTGCACTTTTTTCCCCCCTTTCAATGTCATTATAATTAGAAAAGTGACCAACATGCACCAGGGGACTGAAATTTTTGAAGTTGCAAAAAGTGAAGGTTTTAAAAAATGAATTTATATCGACAGCATTATAAGCTTTTATAATACTCCGGAAACCAAAAACGTCCCCCATTAATGATCTCATCACAATATCTTGTGCTGTGAAGTCATGGTAAGTATGACGCTGATGTTTTAAGTAGGAAAAATGGGCAACAGAGCAATTAAGTGAATCGTTCAAGGTCACGTATGACACTATTAGCGAAACCAGGATGAGAATGGGAGTCACCTAACTTTGAGGCCAGAGCTCCTCAGAGGAAAAAACAAACAAACGAGGAACATTCAAAGATGACTTTATTGTTATCATTACTGTTAGTCTTTTCTGCACTTAGGACTCAGTTATGTAATTGACTCAACCAGTAGCATGACCTAAGCAAGCATATCATGGACGGCAGGACCAAATGCCCAGCGCCCAGCACAAATTGGGTATTCAATAACTATTTGTTGGGTGACTTACAGATACCACTTATTTTATTTATTTATTTAAAATATTTAGTTATTGTGCTCTGAATAACTGGTGTCTCGAGTCCTGTTTCTTCCCAACTCTAATTCATCCACGTAATGCCGCCAGATAGGTCTCCCTGAGACACTCCTCATGAAGCTCTTCTGGCCAAAACATATTAGTGGATAAGTAATAAATGTCCTAGCATTCCAGATCTCCACTGTATGGCCCAACTGCTACCTAATCCACATTCAAGCTTTCTGTACTAGCCTACTTAAATCCCAAAACGTGACTTCTCATCACGTGGTGTGAAAAGCATACGAAATCTATATGCCTGAGTTAGAACCTCAGCTCTAAGTAAACTCTCAGCAAATCAAAACCTCTCCAAACTTCACGTTTTCTTTCAGTGAGACTGGACACTAGTAGTCCCCCTCTTTATCTAATTCATTCGTATCTAATTAACCTATTCTTGCAGAATGGTGTAGGGAAAAAAAAAAAAAAGATGATGATGGATGACAACCCAGTAATTCCAGGACCTAATCCTGGTTCCAACCACTAATTAAGACTTTGGACAAATTAAGCATTTGGGTAAACAGTGATTTAACCTGCATCTGTTTCCCCCTCTCTCTCAATCTTTCTCCCGAATAAAATGGTAATACCACCACCTGACCACTTCCTTCTGTTACTTCAGCTTCATTCTTCAATTTGAGCGAGTACCAACACTTTGCAACACGTCTCGTATTATGAGCCTCAGGCGATAATAAGGATAGATAAGAAACAATTACTTCCTTCTAGGCAAATACATTCAGGTGAGGACAACAAATATACACAAAGCGACAAACAAGGCCGATTTTGACAAATGCAATATTAGCCAGGGTAGATATGAGATTAATGAGAACACAAAGAAAGTGGATGGGAATTCCAACTGGGAGAATAAGGAAAAGGTTGCAAATGTGATACCTGAGTGAGGCAGTGAAAGGCTGGTAGTGGGTTAATCAAAACCAAAATTTTTAGGCCAAAAAAAAAAACCAAACCAAAAACCAGGCCAATCAGAGTCAGGACAGCAAAGAACATATCTTTAGTGTTCTCTGAAGAAGTATTACAGGGCTAGCTCAGCTTTTCCCAAACTTTGGTCACCTGGATACCCCCTGCAAGAGTTTTATGTGCTCATTTTCTGTTTTCTACTATTAATAGTCTTTTAAATAGATTCAAATTTTTTCTTTTTTATTTAAATTCCAGTTAACACACAGTGTAAAATTAGTTTCAGGTATACAATATAGTGATTCAACACTTCCATATATCACCTGGTGCTCATCACAAGTGCCCTCCTTAATCCCCATCACCTATTTCACCCATCCCCCCACCCACCTCCCCTCTAGTAACCATCAGTATGTTCCCTAGAGTTAAGAGTCTGTTGTTTGGTTTGCCTTGTTTTTTCCTTTTGCTCAATGGTTTTGTTTCTTAAATTTCACATATGAGTGAAATTATATGGTACTTGTCTTTCTCTGATTTATTTCACTTAATACTCTCTAGCTCCATCCATGTCATTGCAAATGACAGGATTCCATTCTTTTTATGGCTGAGTAATATTCCATTTTATATATATACCACATCTTCTTTATCCATTCATCAACTGATGGACCCTTGGGCTGTTTCCACGTTTGGCTAATGTAGATAATGCTGCTATAAACATCGAAGTACATGTATCCCTTTGAATCAGCATTTTTTTATTCTTCAGGTAAACACCTACTAGTGCAATTGCTGTATCGTAGGGTAGTTCTATTTTTAACTCTTTGAGGAAGGTCCATACTGTTTTCCAGAGTGGCTGCACCGGTTTGCATTCCCATCAATAGTGCAAGAGGGTTGCCCTTTCTCCATATCCTCGCCAATACCTGTTATTTCTTGTGTCATTGATTTTAGCCATTCTGACAGGTGAGAGGTGGTACCTCATTGTGGTTTTGATTTGCATTTCCCTGATGATGAGTGATGTTGAGCATCTTTTCATGTGTCTGTTGGCCATCTGTATGTCTTCTTTGGAAAAACATCTATTCATGTCTTCTGTCCATTCTTTAGTTGGATTATTCATTTTTGGGGGTGTCGAGTTTTAGTTCTTTATATATTTTGGATACTAGCCCTTTATCAGATATGTCATTTGCAAATTCGATTCAAAATTTTTAACTGAAGTAAATTTGCAGAGAAATACAATTTTATATCAATAGAGATACGGCCAGCCAGATAGAAACTATAAAAATAAACAGCATGTCATAATGCCAAGTGTTGGTTAGTATGTTTTTATTTAGGGTGGGCCACAAGAGAGATTTTCTTTTTTTTTTTAATTTTTCATTGTTATGTTAATCACCATACATTACATCATTAGTTTTTGATGTAGTGTTCCATGATTCATTGTGCATAACACCCAGTGCTCCATGCAGAACGTGCCCTCTTTAATACCCATCACCAGGCTAACCCATCCTCCCACCCCCCTTCCCTCTAGAACCCTCAGGTTGTTTCTCAGAGTCCATAGTCTCTCATGGTTCGTCTCCCCCTCTGATTCCCCCCCTTCATTCTTCCCTTCCTGCTATCTTCTTCATCTTTGTCTTTTTTTTTAACATATAATGTATTATTTGCATCAGAGGTACAGATCTGTGATTCAACAGTCTTGCACAATTCACAGCGCTCACCACAGCACATACCCTCCCCAGTGTTTATCACCCAGCCACCCCCACCCCCCCCCCCCCCCCCCACTCCAGCAACCCTCAGTTTGTTTCCTGAGATTAAGAATTCCTCATATCAGTGAGGTCATATGATACATGTCTTTCCCTGATTGACTTATTTCGCTCAGCATAACACCCTCCAGTTCCATCCACGTCGTTGCAAATGGCAAGCTCTCATTCCTTTTGATGGCTGCATAATATTCCACTGTATATACATACCACATCTTCTTTATCCATTCATCTGTCGATGGACATCTTGGCTCTTTCCACAGTTTCGCTATTGTGGACATTGCTGCTATAAACATCAGGGTGCACGTACCCCTTCGGATCCCTACATTTGTATCATTGGAGTAAATACCCAGTAGTGCAATTGCTGGATCGTATGGTAGCTCTATTTTCAACATTTTGAGGAACCTCCATACTGTTTTCCAGAGTGGCTGCACCAGCTTGCATTCCCACCAACAGTGTAGGAGGGCTCCCCTCTCTCTGCATCCCCGCCAACATCTGTCATTTCCTGACTTGTTAATCTCACAAGAGAGATTTTCAAGCAGGATTTGGAGCGGGGGAGGGATGAAAGCAAAGGAGCAGCCATCTTGTTTTTATGCTCAGAAGCCTGGGGCAGGTGCTTTGGTGCCTCACATACATGCCACTTCTTTGCTGGCTCACTTTGTTGGTGCAGCAGGCAGCTGGGCCTACAACTAAGCCACGTTCCCCTGGACCCTCTCTCAGCATCTCTGACTCCTGGCCAGGTGTGCGTTTAGTTCCGTGATGGAAGGCAGTTGCTTCATCAAGACTGGAAGCAGTGAGAATGACAGATTCCGGTCAATTCTGATGGCTTCCAGGTCATAGTTTCCCTTCCAGACTTTCCTGCAGACTTCAAGCTCCAACAGCAGACACAAAGACAACAGCCTCACAGGGACTGCTTGGCCAGCTCCCACAATTGTATATGGTCAAATCCCTGTAATAAATTACTCATTGACTACATGTATAATCATATACATATAAATATATATGCTACACACACACATATACACACATACATGAGTCTCCATCCCAGGAGTTCTGCTTCCTGCCTCTCTGGTTGAACTGTGACTGACACTACCTTGAACAAATATGGCACAATATTAGGACTTACCAAATCTGGAAGTAGGTACATGTGTGTTTGTGATATTATTTCCTGTATTTCATTGGAAATGTTTCATAATTTAAAAAGAAGTTTTAAAAGAAAAGGAATAATAAATACAATGAAAACAGAAAAATGTCACTACATTCCAACTAGGCAATGTTTTCTGCCGAAGTCTGGCCCCTTCTATAGTTCTTACTTCTAGCTCATTCCCTTTGTTAAAACAGAAATATTTGCAAATGTTTTGGGAAGTGCTAGTACGACACGAGATTTTCTTCTTAGATAAAAGACAGATTAAGGAAGAACGGAAGAGGAAACAACCCTCTCACTTTATAAGCCAATGCTATTTAATACTATTTCCATATACCACCTAAATCTACCATGCAAGCCATTCTTTGGGACATCAGAGAATGCAGAAAGATTGACGATCAGAAACGATGAGAGAGCACTTGTTGTGATAAGCAGGTGTTGTATATTTAAAGTGAAGAATCACTGAATTCTACTCCAGAAACCAAGACTGCACTGTATGTTCACTAACAAAATAGGTTAAAAAAAAAGATTAGAGGGCGCCTGGGTGGCTCAGTCGTTAAGCGTCTGCCTTTGGCTCAGGTCATGATCCCAGGGTCCTGGGATCGAGCCCCGCATCGGGCTCCCTGCTCAGCGGGAAGCCTGCTCCTCCCTCTCCCACTCCCCCTGCTTGTGTTCCCTCTCTCGCTGTGTCTCTCTCTGTCAAATAAATAAAATCTTTAAAAAAAAAAAAAAAAGATTAGAAATGACTGATGGAGTAATAGAGAATCAAGAACAAAGGTGAGAGGATATCTCTGGAAGGAGGGGAGAGATGTCTCTTGGACACTGTGGAGAAATATAATGATAGGTGAGGATCAAAATTAATTCTGAAGTAAAAGGAAGGAATGTTTAGGAAGTTTACATTTCTAGTCCACCCATAAAGTTGGAACAAAGAACGTCTGGGGAGAAAGCGAACAATGGAGTCGGGAGAAATTTGAGCTTAGGAAGCGTGGTCAACAGCCAAGTAGGAGAAGTGCAGGCCAGAGCCAGACAACGGCCCAGGAGCATGGGTTTCAGAACTGTGGAAAACAGGAACCAACCAGCCTACATTTGCAACAAGAGAGCACGGAATAGGCAAATTATGGTACAGCCATACGTTGGAACACTAAACGTAGCCATTAGAAAATAGGTGATTGTTCACTTATGAGCACAGCAAGGCATTCATGATACTGTTGAGAGGCAAAAATCTGGCTAAGATACAAATTTATGCAAAAAAGGCAAATGTACACATTTGTATAATAAAAAGTCTGGAAGGCAATCCACCAAAATGTGAGCATGTTTCATGTCTGGGTGGTCGAGTTCTGGTGTTTTTTTTTCTTTTTTCTATATTTCCTCTTTTTTGTACAATCACCATATACTACTTGATGAGCATCATACGACTCCCTTAAGTGCAGATGTCTATTTCTGTCTGAGCATTTGGTTAAGGAAACCAGAGGTGAGATTCCTGTGCTGCGTGTGTCTTGGGATTTGCTGGCTCTCCCTCCTAAGGCAGCCTCTGACCGTGGTGATGAACCAAGCTCCTATTCTGCAAACCTCAAGGTGACATTGACACAATGCCAACCAACTGCCGGGCACTGGGCAACTTTAAGAAATTCTGAACTTGCAAAACAAACTAATTAAACTTTCATGATCCAGCCATTTCCCAGAGCACAGTAACGACCAAGGAGTCACCTGCATAAACTCACTCAGCCATCTCACAGCAAAGGGTCACAGCATTCAAGTCTAGCATTCTTTCTGTCACACATTGTTTGTCTTCACACTTTTAATGACTTGTGTGTGTGTGTGTGTGTGTGTGTGTGTGTACTGTCTTATTAAGGGAATACCTTCTCTGTCAGGGCACATGCTAAGCAGCTGTGCTGTGGAAGGCCCTGGCAGGCATGCTGCTGGGGATCTGGGTGCTGTAGAGGTGTTGAGCTGGTTGCTTTCCAAGGCACATTCCAATTCTTGAGATGCCCGAGGCTCAGAGGAGCTCTCTAAACCTCCCCGGGACTCCCTGTATGTCCATAACCGCCCTGGATGGAAATCTGGTCTGATCAATTTGCAACTTCATCTGCTTTACGCCAGGGGGCAGTGTCTGTCTATAGACAACAGCTTTCCTGAGGCCAGACTTGGGGGCAGTATAGCTCTGTGTCTCTCTGAACTATGGTGCCCCACTCACCTGAAGTGATGGAAGAACACCAGCCAAGGTTCCCCAGATTATCACCCAAACTCACGGCCACTGTCTGAGGGCAGCAGAACTAAATCTGAGGGTAAGGGCAGCATAACACTTGCTCAAACGAGCAGAGAACGCTGGTAGATGCTCCTGTGTTCTGGAGTTCATGACAGAGCAGCTCTTACGAATGCCCTATGTTCTCATCATGGCTGAACCCCTGGTGGTGGTGACAAGCCCCTGAGGCACAAGGGCTGGTCTTAACGACTAACCCAGTGAGGTCTTCACCAATATGTATGGAAGGAACTTCATTACTTGCTGATGGTTGAGAGGTTAGAACCACCTCAGAGATACCTCACCAAAAGAAGCCTTTCCGTGAATCTCCTGGGGAGATTAAGACATGGAGGCAAATGCAAGCAGGTGGGAGACGTTCGTTGTGACAGTGTTCTATACAGAGTTTAATAAAGCACCCTGAACAAAATTCCCTCTACCTCACGCTCCTAAATGTTAAATTCACAGACCACGACTCACAGCCCTAACAGGTTAAAGGAACAGCAATAGGGAAAGTGGACGGTTAGTCTCATACAGTGAACTGTAGCATTTTCTTCTAAGTACGCACATCTTATCTACACCACATTTGTAGTTTTTTCAAAATTTAACACAGAGAAGCAAAACAAAATTCATGAACCCGCCATCACAACTAACTAGTTTCATTTTATTATATTTGCTTCAGATTTCAAAAATACAGTATTATGAATACAGAGCAAATCTCCTTTGTAGCCCTCCCATTCCCACTCGTCCCTTCATCCCCTGGAGGTAATCGATCTCCTGAATTGGGTGTGGAGTCTTCTACTCTATATGTTTATACTTTTACATTGTCCATATTCATAAACCAAATATGGTATTGTTTCCTGTTTTCACAAATTTTTTTTTTAAAGATTTTATTTATTTATTTGACAGAGAGAGAGACAGCAAGAGAGAGAACACAAGCAGGGGGAGTGGGAGAGGGAGAACCAGGCTTCCCGCTGAGCAGGGAGCCCGCCCGATGCGGGGCTCGATCCCAGGACCCCGGGATCATGACCTGAGCCGAAGGCAGACGCTTAACCGACTGAGCCACCCAGGCGCCCCAGTTTTTACAAATTTTTATGAAGTTATGTGTCACACTGTATACGTCATGCTGGCTATTTTTTTCATTTAACATTGTGTTTTAGAAATTCATTCCTGTAGCTGTTTATAGATCCGCTCCATTCACTTCAACTGTTATATTCTATCAAATTTATACCGCATTTTAATTATCCGGTCCCTCTTTATGAGTCATTTAGGTGGCTACTCATTTTTATTATTACAAACAGTGCTGCAATAAACATCCTAGACATACCTCCTTATGCACATGTTCAAGAGAAATTAGGAGGACACACACCTAGGAGTCCAATGCTAGGTTTTAATTGTACTAGACAGGGCCAAATAGGTCTCTAAACCGGTGTTTCCCACTTCTCCTCATTTTCATCACACCTGTACTGTTAGACCATTTAATGTTTGCTAATCTAATAAGTGTGAAATGATATTTCATAGTCATTTTAATATGCCTGTCCCAAATGACCACTGGAGGTAAACATCTTTTCATGAGTTGACTGATGCACTTTCCTCTTCTGCAACACTGCCTGGTCAATCATCCCACTTTTCAAGGCACCACGAAAAGACATTTATTGTGTGAATGATTTGAATGCACTGTTAGTTCCAGGAGCTGATAAATAAAGTTGGGGTTATTAAGAGTTTACATTAAAATAATGCATTCCAGAACACCAGAGGATCGTACCTCAAGCTCGGGTCCACAATGTCATCACAATTTTGCCGGTGAAACTAATGCTTGTTACAGGTTACACGTTGGCTAATGGATGTTTTAAATCTTGTTCAAATTATACTACAATCTGTGATCCGTGATCCCTAGGAAAATGAAGGAGCTGGAGTCTATGGCTTAGAACAAAGAAGTAGGATCCATTTTCACTTTGTGTCTAAAGGGATCCAAAAACAAAGAATTGTATTCCAACACTCCTCCTCCAGACAGCCTGGCAAACAAACATACACAGACGCAAACACCAAATAATGATGATGGCGTCAAGTATGAATCACTGTCAGGAAATAGAAACAGAAATAAAGTACACAGAATTATTCATATTTACATACCACAAATAGCTCTTACCCAAGGGAGGGCACATATATCTGGAGAGTAAGAATTTCTCTAACTGCAAAATGAAATATTACTGCTTGTTCATAAGACAACTATTTTTACATAAGGCAAATATTTTTTTCCTTTAAGCTTTTGGCTTATGTACTTTCAAACCACATAGCACTATTATGAGGGGCATCTGCATCTTATCATGTGAAGAGAAATCTACAAAATCTGCATCTGTTCTTTTCATACCTGAAAGGTGACCACTATAGAGATTCCAAAGATTGTGTTTGCAAAGAGTGTGAAGATAAGTCTCCTAGCTAAAGGAAACTGGATATTGAGGTAACTTTTGATGAGCTATGTGATAGTATCAATAATCCAAGAAAACAGTTAACCTAAAGACCCTTACAGTTGGCAATGTAATGTGGTTTTGTCCTTTTAGTTTGAACTTGGATGTGTTTGAAAAGGGAGTTAAAACCATTAGAAATAATACTAATGGCCCCAGAAGGAAGAAAACGCAAAAGGATATAAACTTCCTATCTCTGTCCCCCTAGTGCTGTGTTTCTCAGCTGGGGATGGCCATTACCAAACCGCAGATGCAGAAAAGGCTCCTGCCATAGCAGAGGCTCCCTGTCTGGCTGTCCCTCTCCCTGGCAGTCCCATCCACAATGTGCAGTGCTCTCTGGCAGGGTTCCCTCTCCCTGGCAGGGCTGCTGCGCAGGTGGTCTCTACGTTCCTTGGGCAACGGGAGACCAGGGCTTTGGTTTTTATTTTTATTTATTTATTTCTTCTTTAGATTTTATTTTTTGAACTCATCTCGACACCCAACAAGGGGCTCGAACTCACAACACCAAGATCAACGTTCCACCAACTGAGCCAGTCAGGCACCCCAGGGCTTTGGGTTTTAAAGCAAACATCAACCTCCCATCTAAGCCTACTCTGAAAAGGGCTTCTTAACTTTTTCCTCTGTTGGAAGAAGCAAACCCCACAAGATGATGGAAGCATCGTGTTACAACCGTGTAATGGGGCTCCCAGGGCTCCCCTGCACAGGCACTTCCCAGCCCACACCTAAAGATAAAGTCGCGCATTCCCAACACTCTTAAGACCTGGTTCTTTGATGGCAAATACTGACCACATGTCAGGCAGGCATCAGTCAACAGTCATGGTCTCAGGCTTAGAGCTCTTTGGTACTAAACTCTAACCAACTGGGTCAGCCATAAAGAAAAGTTAAGTGAGGGAAACAGCAGGTCCTGAACCCAGATCAGTGGCCTTTTTAGTGCTGCACACCCTCAAGATAAACTTATCCCCTGTGGGTGGATACCTGGCTAGGCCTGCAAGAGGACAGCAGGTGGAGTATAGGGGTGGGGGGGGCAGGGTGGCATTGTTCAGAAGAGGAGTCAGGTGCCTGGAATTCTTGGTTAGAAGAGGAAAGAAAAAGAATTTTCTCAAAGAAAAAGTATTATGAATGAACATCAGGCATCACGGACACAATTCTATTTTCTCTGTATGAAATACTCTTTTGTGATTTAGGAAATACCTTTTCCTCCACAGGAAAATTACATTTAAAGCTGAAAGAACGAACTTAAAGGAACCTCAGAATACTGCATATTTGTGAACTGAGAACTTGCTTTGCCAGAAAAAGGACTGACATCATCTATGTGTCCATCATTTGAACAGCTCTTCTGGCTGGTGATATAATCAACCGAACTTGCAAACATTTTAATGGAAAACAGAATCAGTAAGACAACCCTTACCTTCCCCCACACCCCCTTCTGCTGGCTGAGCAGCTGCCTTATGCCAGGTTTAAGCAACTGGCGGAGTGGTGGTTAGACTCAGGACTTCCCTGTACTTTCCTTAGGAAAATTATCATCACATGGTCATGGTCACCGTCCTTACTTACCTGTCTGCCTGCCTCAACCCACCCCCACTAGAAGGCAAACTTCACCGGAAAGGGGCTTTGATTTTTCCACCGTTGTAGCCCCTGCCAAGCACATAGTAGGCACTCACTAAATATGTGTTGACTGAAGTAGTACAATGACCCACTCACAGTAAATACTACTAAAGAATTGTGAATGAACCGCCTTTAGAATATTGGGAGCAGTAATTGATGTTAAATGGGCCATTCAGAAGGGCAAAGGAGTAACTCTTGCCTGGCAAAGCGTATCTATAGTGACCTTGAGCATACTAAACCCACATTTTTAGGCTGGGTGGGCAAGCAGTCTGAGAGTTCTGTACGAGGAAGAAACGATTCTAGTGTATAACCACACTTCGCAGATGGCATTATTCAACTTATACGAGTCTCCGCCCGACGCTGGCCTCTGGGCAGAATGACCCAGCAGAACTTCAACCGGAGAGAAATAAAGCCTCTGCACGGAAAGCATCTAGCCCAGGAAGCCCCCTCGAATCGGGAAAAGATGGTAAGCAGATGCCCAGAACTGCAGGAGCCCGCTCCAGATCGGACCTTCGTGAGCTGCCGATCAGGGCTCTCTCTGGGCTCCAGATTCCAAGGTGACGTAGCCACAGGTGAGAAACAACTCCCTGGTGCTTTCACGGTGTAGTCCAGGTAACCGCGGAACTGGGCATCGTTTATTCACCAGCTCAAGGGCTGAAGTACACCCCCCCCTTCTCCCACTCCTTCTCCCACTCGAGAGAGTGGCGGGGTGGGGGGGCCTGGCGGAACCGCCCAAGGGGGCAGGCTCTGAGGCTTGGGCGGGCACCGCAGGCCAGGCCCGCCGGCGACCTTGGCGTGCTGCGGCCCACCCAGGCCGGCCCTCGCGCGGGGTGGGGGGCTCGCGGCCGGCCCCTCGGGGTTTGTGGAGACGCGGCGGCGGGCCGGGCTTCGCGGCGGCGGGGGGGGGGGGGGGGCCCGGGGGGGGGGAAATGGTCCGCGGGAGGCGGGGAAGCGGGGCGCTGGAGGGGGGGCGGCGGGGGACTCACCTGCAGCAGCACGGCCAGCAGGAAGCACAAGTACATCTGGTAGATGCCCATCTCCCCCACCGCCTGGAACGCCTCTTCCACCTCCATGGCGGGCCTGGCCCGGCAGCCCCGGCTCGGCCCGGCGGCGCGGAGCGGGGGCGGGGGCGGGGGCGGGGGCCGGGGCCGGGACGGGGGAGGGGCGGGGGGCGGGGCGGCGCGCCGTGTGCGCGGGCGGGGCGCCGGGGCCGCGGGGCTTCCTGCTGGGGCTCTGGGTCCGCGAGCGCGCGGCTCCCGGGCCGAGGGAAGAGGAAGTGGGCTCGGGCTGAGGCATGCTCGCGGATGGAGAAACACGGAAGCAGCGGCCGGCGGCGCCCGGGCCCTGCTTGGGGCGGGGGCGCGATAACTGGGCGACCCGGTGGCGGCTCAGCATTGTTTGTCCTTTTGCACAAATCGGGGTTGGGGGGGGGGGTGGGGGCGTTGTGGAGCCTTCGGAGCAGAGTGCTGCTCAGGCTTGCTTTGCAGTCCTACTCCGTGCTAGCTTTGTAGGGGTCACAGGTAAACGAATTCTCGTAAAGCCGCGAGCTTCATTTGCAAACAGAAATATGCAGGAGGTAGAAAGGAAATACCGAAGAGCGAAGGTGAAGGTGTGGGACGGGAGGTGATGGATGCCAAGGTGCTCGAAAGATCAGCAGCATTTGCCAGGCGGGAAAGGTGCGGAGGAGGATGAGGCAGGGCCGAGTGAGGGGTCGCCGGCCTTGAGTCCCCTCATTCCCGCACCTCCTGAGCTTGGTTTTAACAGCTGCCTACGGTTCCCTCGTCCAGGCCATGACCCCCAATACAATGTGGACGGAAGAGGTGACCAACGAATGTTTTATTTAGGCTTTCACATCTAAGGGAATGAGATAGGCCTCTAGTTTTCTTCCTGCTGTCCCCGTCTGCGTTTGGCAGTGAGCTCACAGCAGCTTCCTAAAAGGAGTTGGAAGTGTTTGGTAAAACTCTCCTTTAAACCATCTGGATTGGCTTGTTTTGCAGGGCGATCCCCTTTATTAGATAGATAGATAGATTACATACATTTTAATGGCTTTCTGCTTTCAAATTACTTTTTTTTCTAAAAATGTTTCTATTTTATCGACTTTTGTTGGTTTTTAATAAACGTGCTCATCTTGTTCCCTTACGGTTTTATAAAATCATGCTCTGGCTCTATTTGTGCCCTATTTTTCATTGTTAATATCGTTTATTATTTATTTTTCATTCTTACCAGTCATGCTAGAGGTTTCTCTCTCTTTTTTTTAAAGACCCAATTTTTATTTTGTGGTTTTTCTTCCTGTATTTCTTTGTTTTCTATTTTGTGGATTATGTGAATTCTTCTCCTCCTTACTTCTGTGACTGTGTAATTCTTTTATTAGCTACATGACTTGAAAGTTTAGCTTATTTACTTTTAGTTTTACTTTTTTAAGAATAATTATATTTCAGGCTATGCATTTCTCTTTGCTCTGACCTACAAGTTTTGTCATGTGGTTTTTTTGCCTTTAGTTTGGAATATTCCATTCCATGACATCCTAATGTCCTCTTTAAACCAATGAACTATTTGTTAAGGCTTTTTCTTTTTTTTTTAGTTTACAAGTAAATGTTATTGCTATTTTTTAACTATCCTTTTATTGTTGGTTACTAATTTAAGTATTTAACTGCTTTTTGAATAGAGATGATTAAATCTTGGAAATTGTTAGGGGTTTCTTGTGACCAAGTATGCAGTCATTTTAGAAAAATAGACTGAGTGGATTGAAAATATTCTCCATTTGTTTGGGTGTAAGGTTCTCTATATATTAGATCAAGCTTGTTAATTATATTCAAGTAATGTGTATTGCCACTGGATATACCAATTTTTAATAAATGTGTCAAAATCTTCCAAAATGTGTATCATTTTGAGTTTTTATCAAGTTCCTTTTATTTCTGTAGGTTCATAAAAGTACCAATTATTCAGTTCCTTTTATCATGATAAAATAGCTTTTTTCTCTTTTAATGCTTTTTGTCTTGATTTTAATTTTGTCTAATGTTAATATTGCTGCATCAGGGGGGTTTTTTGGTATTATTTTCCTTATAATCTTTATTTTCATCCTTTTGTGTTCATTATGTTCTAGGCATGTTTATGGAAGGAGGATCTTTTTGTCCATCCAATTTGATAGTCTTTGTCTTTTAACATGTGAATTAAATCCATTTATATTTATTGTGAGCAATATATTTGGGATGATTTCTACCATTTCATTTTCTGTTTGCCATCATCTTTTTTTCCCCCCTTCTTTGCCATCTGTTGGAGTCTGAAAGCCATTTTCATCCTGCCCTTCTCTCTTTTTGCTTTTTGGGGACCTACAGATTGCATTATCATTATTAATTATTATTATTATTATTTTGGTAGTTACGCTTATATTTTTAACATCTATATAACCATATACTCTTCTATAATGTTATGAACATTATAGAATAATGTTATTTAATACATCTATTCTCTTTTCAAACTCACAGGAAACTACACAAGATTCTGAAGGGATGCAGAACAAGTCTCCCCAAAATTTGTCACTTTAGCATGTTGACTATTTTTAGCAGAAGGCAATGGAGGCACAGCAGACTCAAGGAAAATTTTCCTCTCCTTTAAACTACGTAAAAGAATCTAGATAGGCCTGTCCCAGAAAGAGAATGATTACTAAGAGATAACTTTTTTTATCTGAAAGTCTTACCTGTGTGGCAGGACAAACATCTAATTACCAAACATCTGCTCTTCTTACTGTCCTATGAATCACCCTTTACCCCTCTGAAGCCCCAAGCCCCTATCCCATTCCTTAGTTCAGGATAGCATATAAGCCTCAAGTGCCCTCCTTATCCTTGGATCTCATATTTATATTCCCTGTATGGATGAAATTAAATGTTTTCTCCTGTTAATCCATTTTATGTTATTATTAGACCACCCGAAGAACCTAGAATGGTAAAATGAAAATGTTTTCTCCCCAACAATTCCAAGAACGTTTTATCTGAGAAAACACTGGAGAGCATAAAGATGTTATATTCCGGAAAACTTTGTTAGGTGACTCAGGAAGTTACTGTTGTGGTGCTAAAACATTGATGGAGAAGATTCGTGTGAAGTGTTTTATTAAAAAACTTCTATTGTTAAGAAAAATTAGCCTGCACTTGGAAATAATAAGAAAGCAAGAAGAGGACTGTGTGTCCTTTCAATGTAGTAATGAAGCATCGTTTAACAGATCCACCCTAGGATTACTTAATTCTCTAAGAGAATTTACCTGTGTTTAACTTTTGTATTTACTACAAATTAGAGTCCAGATACTGTGCAGTTCCATGTAAATTTGTAGATTTTTTTTTGGTAGAGATGTAAACGACTATGTTCAATAGAAAAGATAACCTATTACTTCATTACTGTATAAAACATTCACTTGTTTTGTACAAATCTAGAAATCCTATTTTAACATTTTTTTTTTTTTTTTTTAGAAATTACCAGTTCCTCAACTGTTCTTAGCACCAGCTTTTCCAGAGTACTGGTTCTTTCATCAATTAAAATAAAATTTTTGACATGGGTTCATTCTCTATTGGTAAGAAAGTCATAGTTTTAACTTTTGAAAATTTTTCTTTGACATCATGATGTATGGGGAATGGAAAAACTATAAGTTAAATATTCATATGATATGGCTAACTTAATAAATTGTTAAGTAGAAATTGGGTTATTTCATCTTCTTAAAAGTTTGTATATTAATTCATCTTGTATTAGACATATATGGACATATATGCTTAAAGCAGTTGGCTAGTGTGAGAACAGAAAGTGCAACCTGTGGATTGTCAGAACTGAGATCTGATGGGTTGATAGAGGCCAGGGATGCAGTGCTAAGGAGCTTAAACTTTCGCCTACAGGTGATAGGGAACCACTGAAGTGTTTTAAGCTAGAGTTGGTATGATTTTTAAAAGATGACTTGATAGCAGTGTTAAAAGCATGTAACACCAGTTGAAACACTGCTCTAATGGCCCAGGCAAGAACCAATGAGGACCTGAGAGCTTAAACCAGAACAGTAATAATAAAGATGGAGAAGTGAAGTCAAATTTAAAGTAAAATTTCAAAAATTGATAGTAACTGCATTTTGCACAGGCAAAAGAGAGAGAAATCAGGAATGACTCCTATGTTTCTGACCTAGATGGCTGGGAAAATGGAGGTACTATTAACTAAAGTAGGGAACACAGAGGGTGGAGTAGCTTGGTAGTGGTGGGTTGCAGGGCCTAGGACAGGAATGGTGGCACAGACCAGCATTGCTCTTTTAAATGGTTTTTGCCCCTTTAAGATCCTGCCCTTCCCCCTTAACCCACCCAGGCCCCTGCTGGATTTCCTTGCCCTAATTTACAGTCGGCACCAGAGCTTCTGAGCATGCTCTGAAGAAAGAGCTGGACTAATTAAAGCTCTCCTGAGGTTCAAGGTATTGCATCTGTGGCTCTTAGCAAAGAGTTCCATTTTCAGAGCGTATTTTCCCCATCTGACTATTCTTTTCTCATTTTTCTTTTTCTTAAGCCCTTTCCTGCCATAATTTTATAGTACCTGAATCTTTCCTTTATCACTCAGGAGTAATGAGCATTGCGGGTTTTGTTTTGTTTTTTTAAACAAAAAATTAAAATCATGTTTAGAATAGGGTGTCTGTCAAATACATACTTTTGGGGATCTGAGAAGAAAAACGGTAAGCTTTATCTGGTAAATTATATAAGGCTTTGAGGCAAATAGACTCAGTCATTATAATCTTTCTAAATTATTATTCTAAAAGCTGCACACCTAACCACTCTATCATGTCTTCTGCTCTATTGGTAATTTGGTGTCCCAGAAGGCTACTGAAATTTGGTGTGCAAGATAACAAGACTTCACGCATGTCAGGTGTTGTTTCAAGTCCTCAGAAATCAGTGTCATAGACCCACCTAAATGTACCGAGAATTACTATCTTCTTTAAAAATCTGAAGAACATTTTTCCTTCTTCATAAACCTCCATGCTGTGATAACCTTTCATTGTTAATACTTCACAGCAACACACCTTAATAAAGATAACCAAAGTACAAATACCTCTGTCAACATTAAGTTGATATAAACAAAGCAAATATGATGAGAATAACCAGATCACAAGGAAGCCTCGCTCCCGGGAGGAAGGAGCAAGAAGACTGAGGGAGGAGAAGCAAAAAGCAGATGGAATTGGCAGGGAGATGAATGTGTCTCCATCAACCAACCTCCCAAACCAACAACTGTCATTCATATACTAAAATAAATCTAAATTAATGGGGAGAAATTGACCATTCCCATGTCTTAAACCTTAGCAATAAAGGAAAAGAGGATGGGCATTAAAGAGGGCACGTGATATGATGAGCACTGGGTGTTCTATGCGACTGATGATTTATTGAACTCTACATCTGAAACTAATGATGTACTACATGTTGGCTAATTGAATTTAAATAAAAAAAAAAAAAACCCAAAAACAGAAAACAAAAAAGAATGAATAGAGTTAAGTCTAAAATTCAGGAGGTTATGGTAGAGGGATATGAAATATGAGGGAAATCAGCCATTAATTGTGCTTGAATTTAGATAGCAGAGTGTTTTGCTTGCTGAAAGTCCAATTTTACATGCTGTCCCAAGAGGCGCTGAGCTTAGATAATAGGACATTCATTTAATTCAACAAGCTCAACTTTAATGAAAATGTCCGTGTTGTTGTTCCTGTGGTTGCTGCTACTATTTCTTACCTGGGAGTTATCCAACAAGGGAATACAGCCCAAAATGATGAATTTGCTTTACTCACGGGGTCAATAAACTGGGACTACAGTGCAGTAGGATGGGTGAACATGTACCCTATACGAGGACAAGTGCTTCCAAGTTGCCCCAGATTAAAATCTGGATGCGGCTGGAACTGCCTCCACCACCTTAGCTGTTGAGTGTTGCTCAAAGCTGATGATAACCTGCATATGGAGAGTTTTAACCACAACTGGGCCTTCCAGTTAAAACCAACAATTGACATTGCTCTCAGAAAATAGGCAGCCAAAGTAGATTTCAGAGAATCAAGTGTGATCTACTCAATCTCAGAAAGGAGAGGTCGCCAATCCTAAATTATTCTGAAAATGCAAGTATTAAATTCATTCGACAAACCCTTGCTGAGCAACGCCTCCGTCCCGGGGGGATGTTCTGGGTGTGAGGAATACGGCATTAAGCCAGCAGAGCCTCTCCCTCTGTCTGGGCCCTTGCATTCCAGTGAAGACTTCCTTCTTGGCTGCAATTCTGGATGGCCTGAGTGGAGGAGGAGGAGTTGGCAACTACATAAATTGCACGCTTGCTCTATTATCTGATCATGAAATCAACCCCAAATCCAAACTTAACGACGTGGACCAAGTAAATCATAAAGGGGGCTTTGCAATCCAGTCAACCTTCTTCAGTCTAACGGCTCTTGTCCCTGTGTTCATCTGCCTTAAGAAGAATGTAGCCAAACATCGTTATCTCCCGGTAATGAAAGTCACTTAGTAGAAAGTTACAATAATGCAGGGGCGCCTGGGTGGCTCAGTTGGTTAAGCGACTGCCTTCGGCTCAGGTCATGATCCTGGAGTCCCGGGATCGAGTCCCGCATCGGGCTCCCTGCTCGGCAGGGAGTCTGCTTCTCCCTCTGACCCTCCTCCCTCTCATGCTCTCTGTCTCTCATTCTCTCTCTCTCAAATAAATAAATAAAATCTTTAAAAAAAAAACTAAAAAAAAAAAAAAAGAAAGTTACAATAATGCACAAATTCACAAAAAGAATCTGCAGGATCCTCAGAACCAAAAGAATCCCTCGTTTACTAGCATACAGCTATTTGAGCCAAAAGATCATAATGCATTTTAAACAATATAAACTCCTCTTCATCAGTCTTCATTTGCGTGAGAGGAGTGTCTTATTCACAGCCAGACAGAACCAGTCAGATCCTCCTGTCAATTTTCTATTCTAGCACAAGATTTTGAATAGTCTCAGTTTCATTTTGCACTCCTACCAGGGCTGAGATGCTTCTGTCACCTTTTTTTTTTAATCACGTGGCCTTTTGCAACTCTAATGCAAGCGGATGGATTTTCTCAGGAAAAGGAGAGTGCAGGAGAGGGCGCACTCACACACATATTTTGGATACTATTTTTAAAAAATCATGGAGTCCAACCCTGACATGATAGAAATGATGAATTTCAGGCGGTTAGATAATATGTTTAGAATGATTAAGGAACGTCGAGAAAGTCACACAGTTGGTAGAGAAGTACAAGAAAACCCAAGTTCTCAAAAGTTTGTGCCTTTTTGTTTTTTAAAACTACCGGAGACCACTCTCACGTTATAGGCCCCATCTCTGAGCAATTTTTTCTCACGTGGAAATATGAATATAGAACAATATTATCTTTGTAACACATTTGCACTCTGATTCCTTTGTAAACAGAGTAAATGTGCCCCCAGATCCACACTGAAGTTGAGGTTGAGGGCTGAATAGGGCTTTCCCTGCCTGTCTCCCAAGCCAGAGACTCTAGGTGGGCATATGTAATAACTCAGCAACAGGACTGCAATCACAAACACAGGACGAGCTCTCATCTGTTGTGTCTGAAGCCGAAGAATGGAATCGTGTTGTAGCTTTCCTTTGTGGATTATTCCTCACTCAACAGCCATTCTGCTTTTGACCTGATAAAACTGGGCCACAGAGATCCTGCACCATCAGGCATATTTCCTGTTGGGCTGTGAATGTCTAGCATATGGCTAATTGCAATTCACATACCTCCTTAAGCCCTCTACAATCCACTAAAGACTGTTTGTCTCTTTGGTTTACTGTTCGGAGCACCTCTTGCAGACAAAGCAGCAACTGGTTCTTTTGGAGGTACTTTTTAATTTCAGGTGATGATGGGGGGTAATGATCTTCTGTCCGAGTTGTTGATGATGTCTTCTCAGCCTGGTCTGTTAAATGGCTGTGTTCCTAATGATGCGTCATTGTCACGACAGTGTCCTGGTGACCAGCTTTCCCTCTCCTCTCCATCTTCCTCCCACGCCTGTCCATGGAGGGTCAAAGGAAGAACTAAGATAGGTGAAAGAAGGCGGGATTTTAGGAGCACAATGGCTAGGGCATAAAATAAACCAACACAAGTGATAACAAAGATATTTGAATAAAGATCCCTGAGTCCTTTGGAGTCTATGTCTTTATTTTTATCCCTGCTTTTTTCTAGCTGTATGTCTGTGAGATAAAAAAACGTGCTTGGTTGCAAGGAGATGGGTGTCTCTTCGAACAACATACAATGGAAAGATAATTCCTCAAAGCTCATTTAGTTTTTAATTTGTGGGCTATTAAAATACAAGCTGATAACTAGACATCACTTAGGCAGAGAGGTTTCCTCTTCAGTGGAGTGGCTTGCAAAGGGAAGAGGCATTCTGATGGAGATGTTCTATTGGACGCTGGATGCAGAAGGCAAGGATGGATTTCATCCTGGGGCTCTCTTCTGGCCCTGCCAACAGGTGACCAGCTGGCACCAAATATAAGCATGACAGCTTGGTGCACTCAACTGAGACCCACGTTTCTATTTTCCTCCATCCAGGGAATGGCCAAAAACACGATCTCTAATTCCCTTACTAGCGTGGGGCAGTACAGAAATAAATGAGCTTTCAGTTAAAGATTCTAAATAAAAATATGTCCAAACAGTTATAATTTTCAAGTTGACGCTTGGTAGTCGTGTTTTAGGAACTGAGTGATCTATGAACCAAAGTCATGTGGGCCCCACGCATTCTCTACCCTAGGAACAAACTTGAAAAGGCTGATGATATGAGAGATTTCACATTTGAAAATTCAGCTTTGAGGGCAGTGTTTATGCGATGAATATCTTTCTGGGAGACCTGCACCACCTTGATGGGGATGCAGAGCTAAGCGAGAAGATTCAGCCCTTCTCCTTTTACTCTAAATTGACTGATTTGACCTAGAATCAGCATAGCCATGCTAAAGACTCACAAATATTTCAAATGAGCTCTTAAATGTTAATGCTTTCCCTTTCATTAATATTTCTTTTTTTAATTTTAAGGGTACCTTAAAAAAATGCCCTTAAAGCTCTGAAAGGATAGTTAAAAGGAGGGAAAACAAATAAGGAAAAGAAGATAATATAGCCAGCAATTAAAGAGAGCTCTGGAGGCGCCTGGGTGGCTCAGTCGGTTAAGAGATGGACTCTTGATTTCGGCTCAGGTCATGATCTCAGGGTCCTGAGATCAAGCCCCGTGTCGGGCTCCATGCTCAGCAGAGTCTGCTTCTCTTCCTCTCTCTCTTCCTCGGTCCCTCCCCCCTCTCTCTCTCAAATAAATAAATCTTTAAAAAGAGAGAGAGAGAGAACTCTTCTGTAATAGGCTCAGGACTGGTAGACCTCAGGTTCAGATGGGCCACGAGGCAGGTGCACCAGAGACACGAGCAACCTGGTGGTGCCTTCCGCCCTAGCCAACTGCTCTGTGCTCAGAGGCCCGGAAGTCCTGAATTTGCTGCAAACAATGTCAGTTCTGGGCAGGAGTGCATTGGAACTCTATGGCAGTCGTACCCATCTCCCGGCTTCATTTTATTCCTTCAGGATTATATATGATATGTTCCCCCAAGATCACTTAAACATTCTTCCATACAGGGAAACAAAAGGAGAAACTTACATGAAACAATATCTTTCATAGAAAGGAGCTGCCCGGCTAGTTATAGCTGTGGGGGGGGGGGGGGATGGAAGTTCACTGAAAAACAAATCTTGATATGATTGCTTATATTTTCATTTCTTATAGCTTCCACTTCTCATTATATGTATGTTTTCCTTTAAGTACAAGGGCATATTTATAATAACTTTTGAAGTCCTTGTCTGCTAATCTGCCAATTCTGTTATCTCTTCCTTTGTGGGTGTGTTTGTATTGACTGATTTTTCTCCAGATTATAGGTCCCAATTTCCTGCTTCTCGTATATAATTTTTTTTTTCTATTGAATGCTGGAAATTGTGAATTTTGGTCATTGAGCACTGGAGTTTGTCTGAGTTAAAGCGTATTAGATTTTATTCTAGCAGGCAGTTAATCTATTTGTGCATCAGCTTGACCTTTTGAAGCTTTTTCTTAAGCTTTCTTGGAGTGGGTTTGGAGTAGCCTTTACTGCAGGGCTAATTTAGTCCTCCAACAAAAGCATGACTCCTCTGAAGTGTCTAGTCCTACCCCAGGTGTTCATTGTAGTCGCTTCACACCAATTTGGCTTTTGCCTTTTCTCTATCCTGGAATTGCTCTTTATGGAAACACCAATAACTCTGACGTCCAAAGGAGACTTTTCAGTTTTCATCTTACTTGATCTCTTGGTAGTGGCACTGAATCCTGTTAACCACTCCCACCTTCTTGAAACACTCTTTTCTTGAGACTTTGGTTCCATGCCATTTTCCTTGTTCTGCTCTTACCTCTGTGGCAATTTAGCTGGTGCTCTTTCTACCTAATCTTTCAATATTCCTCAGTGTTTCCCTGAAGCCCCCTTTCCATTTCATTCTACACTCTCTCTTTCTCTGGGGGATCTCATGCCACACCATGGCCTCCACACCCATCTAGCTTACAGGGAAAAAACTCAGGGTGTGTGTGTGTGTGTGTAGGTGTGTGTGTGTAGGTGTATGCTCTCAGTCCTGGACTTTTTCCACCCTTCGTACTCCCCATTACCAGCCCCATCTTCAGTATCTCTTCTTGAACATTTCAAACACATCACGTACTAAAGTGACCTCATAATTCCAGCCCACTGCCCTACACCTGCTTCTCTTCCAACATTCTCTCTCATGAAAAGGCACTACCCAGTTTCTCATGCAAAAAAAAAAAAATCTGAGTCATTCCTGTAGCTTCGCCCTTGATGTATATGACTATCAAATACAATCATTTTTTTTCCTTCTAGATATCTGTTGGATCTGTCTCCAAGACCCAACAAGAATCTGTTGGCCTGCACACCAAGCGTGATTCTAGAGCAGAAGGGAGACACATGGAGTATTAATATGGCAGGGTTGAAACGGCCTCAGAGTGTTGTCCACAGCCAGATTGTTTTGGAAGAAGCAGAACATTTTCTATACCTGTGGAGAACAGATTAGACATGGTATAGGGAAGAGGGGACCAGAGGAGGTTTCAAGATGGGACAAAGAGGGTGCAGCGGAAGGCCGGGTGAACCTCTGACCATAGGTCAAATGGGACCAAGGGCTTCCCAGTAAGACATGATCAAGGAGACCAGATTGTTCACCCTATGCCCTATACCCACCTTGTACAAGATCTCAGCATACCTTCCTCCCCAAATTCAGATCAATACCAAGGAGGTGGAAAGGCCCCCAAACTGACTGAAATCAGATTCCCAACTTCCAGAAGAATGACAGCTTGACACCGAAATTAACTTCACATATATGCCAAATAATATTCTCCTTCTTTGCAAAGGAATAAAAATCATACCCAGTATATGAACAACGTCACGGACGAAGACTTGCTGTTTGCCTTAAACTGTGAATAAGTATAAATGCAAAGATGAAGTAGGCTCTGCAATCAGGCAATCCTCATGGCCACCATCCTCACCTAAGCCATTGTCATCTCTTGCCTGAAAGCCAATAATCACCTCTTTAATATTCTCTCACCTAAATTCTTGCTTTCCTCTGATCTCATTTTCCCCAAAATAGGAGTGATCTTTTTGGTGTGCAAACCTAATCCTACCACTCCTCTGCTTAGAACCCTAACAGCTTCTCTTTGTTCTTAGAGTGGAGTCCGTATCCATTTACTGGGGTCTTTGAGGCCTGGCACTGTCTTGCCGGTTACCCCTCGGGGGCCCCTCCTTCCTTCTCAAGCACTGGACTTCTCCCAGCTCCTCTAGGGCGCTAATTCCATAGGCCTCCCTCTGCCTGGAACGTGTCTCCTGGGTCCCCTGCACACATACCCCATCCTTCAGTTCCTGGCTCCGGGGCCACTCCTCCTGGAAGCCTTCCTCCTTTGCCCCGATCAGTCTGGGGGCTCCTCGAGCCCCTCGCATTTGCTCCCTGCCACTTTACCTCATTGTGCTTGACTGCCACTCTGCTCCACGAGGGCAGGGCCGGGGTCTCCGACCCTCCATACCCAGGGCACACACTGCACCCCAAGCAGGGCAGTCTGGCACAAAAAGGATTGCAAGAAATGCTGGATGAAGGAAAGGAGTCCAGAAAGCTAATTCACACCAAAGCATTAACGGATAATGTGTTCAAGTGCTGGTCTAGAGGATATTCTGATGAATTTAAAGGAGCCTGTCTCTCTTGGAAAAGCTTCGACTCTTGGCGTATTGCTTAGGTAGCCACTTCTCAGCTCCTGACACTTCCAGGCGGCTGTTCACTAGGAGAAAAGGCAACCGGAACTCTGCCATCACCCCTGAACCCCTAGGTCCTCGTCCACCTGCCTCCCTAACCGGCCCCCCCCCACAGTGCTCCGCCCAGAGGGGTTTCATTTCTGTTCCCAAAACACACTAAGCTCTTCCCCACCTCGCTCTTTAGGAGGGGAGCTCCTTGAATACGCCAGTGTGGCTTCCTAAGAGAGGCCAGCTCTGCTGTCCCTGTCGCCACGCTCTCTGTCTCTGCCATAGCATTTGACTGCAGGTGGTAATTTTACGCATTTGTGTATTTACTTGTTTCAACCCATAATCTGTGAGTGAAGGCAGGGAGCACGTGGACCTTGCTTGGTGTTGTTCTGCCAGGATCTAGCATAGCGCCCCGGGCATAGTGGGCACTCAGTAAGTATTTGTTGAATAAAAGAACTGATATGGATAATAAACCATGAGCTGACAGTTATTAACTGCCATGCCGTACATAGCTTCACGAGGAACATCGGGATGTTTTTGTTAAACTGTGGAGGTTTGGCAAGTCAGATGTAACCCGGAGGTGCATCTGGATGGTTCGCTGGAAGTAGGGGTGGAGGGTACTGGGAGGGGGAGGGCAAGGGCTGGAGAGCCCAGGGCTGGAGAATGGGGATGATAGGAAAACTGAGGGAGCAAATGGCATTTGGAGCATTTAGCCTTTGATTTGTGTTGTCCCAAGACCCTTCCCTTAGAGATTTCTATTTTCCATGCTTTAAGCCTGCAAAAACTAATGTGATTGAAGGGAAAAAATATTCAGCCTCTGGGTTAATTTTGTGAAGTCACTGGGGTCCTATTTTAGTTTCCTATCGCCGCTATACAAATTACCAACGTAGTGGCTGAAAACAACAGCAATTTACTCCCTTACAGTCCTAGAGGCCAGAAGTCTGGAAGAGTCTTATGGGGCTAAACTCAAGGGTCAGCAACCTCCTTGGAGGCTCCAGGGGAGAATCTGTTCCTGGCCCCTTCCGGCTCGCAGTGGCTGCCACAGTACTTGGCTTGTGATACATCACTCCAATCTCTGCTTCCTGTTCACTTTGCCTTCTCTTCTGTGGTCAAGTCTCCCTCGGCCTCCCTTTTGCCAGGTCATGTGTGGTCACATTTAGGGCCTACCTGGACAAACCGGGATCCTCTTCCTATACCACAGATAATCTTTCTCTCTCAGGATCATTAATTTAATCGCATCTGCAAAGTGCCTTTTTCTTTTTTTTTAAAGATTTTTTATTTATTTGACAGAGAGAGACAGCAAGAGAGGGAACACAAGCAGGGGGAGTGGGAGAGGGAGAAGCAGGCCTCCCGCTGAGCAGGGAGCCCGACGCGGTGCTCGATCCCAGGACCCTGGGATCATGACCTGAGCTGAAGGCAGATGCCTAACGACTGAGCCACCCAGGCGCCCCTGCAAAGTGCCTTTTTTTTTTTTTAATTAGAGTATCTGTCTTTTTTTTTTTTTTTAAGATTTTATTTATTTGACAGAGAGAGACACAGCGAGAGAGGGGACACAAGCAGGGGGAGAGGGAGAAGCAGGCTTCCCGCTGAGCAGGGAGCCTGATGTGGGGCTTGATCCCAGGACCCTGGGATCATGACCTGAGCCGAAGGCAGACGCTTAACGACTGAGCCACCCAGGCGCCCCTGCAAAGTGCCTTTTTTTTTTTTATTAGAGTATCTCTTTTTTTTTTTTTAAGATTTTATTTATTTGACAGAGAGAGACACAGCGAGAGAGGGGACACAAGCAGGGGGAGAGGGAGAAGCAGGCTTCCCGCTGAGCAGGGAGCCTGATGTGGGGCTTGATCCCAGGACCCTGGGATCATGACCTGAGCCGAAGGCAGACGCTTAACGACTGAGCCACCCAGGCGCCCCTGCCTTTTTTGATATAAGGAAGCATTCACAGGTTCCAGGGATTAGGGTGTGGATATGTATCTTCGAGGGCCATCAATCAGGCTACCGCGGGTCCATCTCAAATTTGAATCTCTAGCCTACTGCCTCTTTAAAAAAGCAGGTGCTCTATTTGCTTGGCGTGGGGTTTATTTTTACAACTCAACAGGTTCTTTTTACTTGTTTTATTCTTCAGAGCTCCAGCAATTTTCAATGCTAATCAAACTTTGCCTCTCATTTCTCATTGACCAAAACTTTATTTTTATAAGGAAGAGCAAATGTATCATAAGCCAACAACACAAGAGTCTTGTTTTACATCAGGCATCTCTTTGGAAAGGCACCTCAAGTGAAATTAAAGTAAATATTTATCTGATTAAAAATCTGTTTTAGAGATGTCAGAAAATAAAACACCCAGAAAATAAAACACCCAGAGATTTCTGGTCACTCAGCAAAGTGCTGAGTGACATGTTTTCGTGTTTCTGATCTTAGCAGACCCAGTCCCCTCCGTCCCTCCTAGGTGAGGGAGAAATTCACTGCTGGGGGTCTTGTGCTTTTCTACGTTGACTTGACGGAACTGGTGCTTGAAAATCAACTGAAATGAGTTGGCCCTTGAGGCCATTATCTCCAGCCCGTGAAAACCTGCTAAACTACATATCCCCAGGTGAAAGTCAAATTATTCTTAACTTTATTTTTTTTTAAAGATTTTATTTATTTATTTGACAGAGAGAGACACAGCAAGAGAGGGAACACAAGCAGGGGGAGTGGGAGAGGGAGAAGCAGACTCCCTGCTGAGCAGGGAGCCCGATGAGGGGGCTTGATCCCAGGACCCCGGGATCATGACCTGAGCCGAAGGCAGACACTTAACAACTGAGCCACCCAGGCGCCCCTTTTCTTAACTTTAATGATCACTCCCTGAGGGCACATAATTCGAGAGAGCATTAGTTGGGAAGCCTGGAGTTGGTCTTTGAAGGAGACCCTAGTCTCAGGCCCACAGAGAGGAAGCTGCTCCTAGAAAGAACCCCAGCCTTCTCAGCTGAGTTGCAATGGACAGGTGTTCTGGACGTTCAGTGCCTTGAATAGGAGTATGACGTAAGCGGTATTTTTAAATACAGAATTTAAATTTTTCCTGTCACCACATTAAAAAAGCAAAAGGAGGGACTCCTGGGTGGCTCAGTCGGTTAAGCTCAGGTCATGATCCCAGGGTCTTGGGATAGAGTCTGGCATGGAGCTCCCTGCTCATGGGGGAGCCTGCTTCTCCCTCTCCTCTGCCCTCCCCCCTCACTTGTGCTCGTGCTCTCTCTCTCTCTCTAACAAATAAATAAATAAAATCTTTAATATTAGGGTAAAAAGAACAAGTGAAATTAAATTTAATGATGGTTTAATTGAATATACCCAAAACATTATTTCAACATGAATCCATAAAATGATTATTGAGGGATTTGTACATTCTTTTTAAATGTATTCATAGTAAGTCGTGATTCTGGTGTGTTATTTTATGCCTCCAGTGCATCTCAGTTTGGTCCAGCCACATTTCGAGGGCTTGGTAAGCCACATGCAGCTAGTGGCTACAGTGTTGGCCTTTTGGGGTGACTAATAAAACTTTACTTGGTCAATAGTTGCACAGCACCATTATGGATGCACTCCTTTACTCTTTTATGCTTTCTGGTTTTGTTGTATATTTGCTTATTGGATTTCTTATTAGCTGTAAGTCTTGGTTTTTATTTTCTTCAGTGGGGAAATGGGAATTTTCCCCTAAGGGGCAGAAGTTGGAGAATAACCCATGTACTAAAAAAGAGATAAAATGTCCAGAATGTGATCTAGGCCCAAAAGACAGCACATGGGTGCTGAGAGAGTGATAGAACCACCTCTCGAGGACTCTAGCAAAACCCACATGCCTCCCAAGGCAGAAGTCACACCTTCTCAAAACAGACCAGATTCTGGAACAAACTTGCTCTGCCTAAAGAAATAGTCCTGAACTGGGATTCAGGAAACCTGGCTTTAATAGCTGGTTGGGAGACCTTGGGTAAGTTACTTAAATTCTCTGAGCCTCAGAGCACTCATCAGTAAAATGATGAAGTCAGATAGGTCAGTGGTTTTTTCACGCTAAGCAGTGAACTCTGTTTCCAGAAGTCTATTTTTTTTTTTTTTTTTAGTAGGCTCTACACCCCAGGTGGGGCCCAATGTGGGGATTGAACTCACAACCCTGAGGTCAAGACCTGAGCTGAAATCAACAGTCGGACGCTTAACCAACTGAGCCACCCAGGCGCCCCTGAACTCTGTTTTCAAACAAAACTTTACGGAAAATCTCAATACATTAAATATATCCAAGGGGAGGGTGTCTGGGTGGCTCAGTCGTTAAGCGTCTGCCTTCGGCTCAGGTAATGATCCCAGGGTTCTGGGATCGAGTCCCACATCGGGTTCCCTGCTCGGCAGGAAGTCTACTTCTCCCTCTCCCACTGCCCCTGCTTGTGTTCCCTCTCTCGCTGTGTCTCTCTCTGTCAAATAAATAAAATCTTTAAATAAATAAATAAATAAATAAATAAATAAATAAATAAAAATAATAATAAATAAATAAATAAATAAATAAATCCAAGGGGAGCTAGTCTGATGGCAGGAAGAACAGAGAGCAGAAGGAGATGGGGTACAAACAGGAGCAGGACGGACCAGAGCCCCCTGCCTCAACAAACCCTTTGCATCTGAGGCACAGTTTGAAACTCTGGCTAGATGGTCTCCACTATAGCTTTCAGCATTAAACATTCGAATTGTCTGTTATTCTCCACTGTACTCTATCAGCCAATGCTCTCAACCAACAAGAAAAAGAACAAAGCAGACAAACAACAAAGTAGGTGGGGGATCATTCCTATGAAGGTTCAAGGCTGCCTTAGGACTTGCAAAGGGTCTAAGCACTTTTCCTTTGGAATTACCCCATCCCACAGCGTATAAAACATACAAGTTCCTCTTGGTATTGGAGAGACAATTTTTTCAGATCTCAAACATTTCTGAAAGTCCTTAAAAACTCAGAGGCTGATGGCATCATGCCTTCAGTACCTGATGGATAAATAACCTAGGGGAAGGTGTCTCAGTGTCCTGTCTCCAAGGGTCCAATTTTCTTGATTTCCGGCGATGGAACAAGATGAAGCAGAACTGGCCAATGTGCCCATCCCTCCATTTCCTCTGGCAATCTTTCTTTAGCCTCAAAGAATTCCTACCTTGCAGTTAGAATATAAAAAGAATTAATCTAGGATATAAACCATCTGTGAATGAATGAAGGGAAATATGAGCTATGTAAAAATTGCAATAGAACCAAAGCTCAGTAAACATTAAAATATCTGATCCAAATCTGAATATTTCAGGGTACGTGGCTGTGGACATAAAAAATAGTGACTTTGATATAACTGAGAGAAAAAAAATGGACCTAATTATAGGACGAATAATCATTGGCTGATGAGCTGCTTTAATTGTTTTGTTTTATAATCTGACTGCCTATTAGTAATATTATTCTAAATGTAGGCAATATTCCATTTTGTGGCCCTATCGGAGAATGAGATAATCTACTGGAATAAAAAAAAAATTAACCCTTTTCATAAAATCATATAGGTCCTCCATTTAAGCTCTGGGGCAATTTCTTGATATTTTCACTGAAACCACTTTTCTCAGAGCTTGAAGACCACAGCTGAGGCATGGGAGGTTTCCGATTCCTGACAAAAAGGTAAACTTTGTTTCATCGCTCAGTCTCAGTCCTAGGGAAGCCAAAGAAGTGAGAGAGAGGTTGACAAACTGGCCACACTGTCAAAACAAATTAAGAGAGAAACAAAACAAACAAAAATATTGAGAAAGGAGAAAAAAAATAAACGTAAGAAAAAGCCTTAATAATTTAAGAAAATAACCAGAAGAATAAAGATAGAATGTTTGTGACTTTTGACTCTTTATTATGGTTTCTACCGCTGCTGAAATTCCCTCCTGCTTCTTGTTCTCCTTTCCAACTTGTGTATTAATTGTAGTTCTTTAGGATCCTTGCCTGATAATTGGACCATCTGGGTCATCTCTGAGTCAGGATCTTTGATTGCTTTGTCTTGATAACGTTATTACCCTTTGATATTTGTATGTCTTATAATTTTTGGTTGAATACTGGTCATTGTATGTAAAAACACAGTCAAAACTGAGATAAACAGATGCTTTTTTTCTGACTGTCCCTAGAGATGGAGGGTTAAGTAAATATAGCCGGGAGTTGAGCTGAGTTTGGTAGCTTCAGTACAGCACAAGATTTCTGTTCAATAAAGAAAATCTAAGCAAAGGTAATGAAAAGGTCATAAATTGGGAGAAGATATTTCCAATGTCCACCACATCTAAAATAGACCAGAAACAACTTTGAATCAACAACAACAACAACAAAAGACAGGAAGCCCAACAGAAAAATGGGCAAAACACATGTCTAGACAATTCTCAAAGGGGACATCGGAATAGTTAACAAGTATATGAAGACACGTTCAAGCTCACTTTACGCAGAGATGAAAATTAAGATAGGACTTTTCACCTATTAGACTGGCAAAAATTCAAAGTCTGCCGACACTGAGTGTTGACAAAAGTGTGAGGAAACAAAAGCCCTCGTGTGCGCGGGGGGTCAACATTCAGGTAAGCAACCCATTCCTGGGTATATGCCTCTGGGAAACTCTTGCCCACGACCAAGATGAAATATTGCTCAGCAATAAATGCATGTTGAGTGAAAATTTGAAGGTGTTCATCACAACATGGTTTTTGGTAAGTGGATTCAAGGCAACCCAATCATCCGTTTCTAGAAGCACAGGAAAGTAAAGGGTATGGGAGGGATGTGTTTGACAACAACTAACACTGGCCAAATGGTGGCAGTGTCCCGGGCCGTGTTTTAAGTGCCTCAAGTGTATTAACACAATGATCTTCACAACAACGTTATAAAGTGTTTATTTAACACAGAAGAGGTTGAGTCGGATCAAGCCAGAGGTCATGCTAACAATGAGAGTCAGGGCTGGGTTTCAACCCAGGAATCTGGCTCCAGCAGCCGAGCACTGAACCACTTATGGTAAGGGGTTGCCTGCCCTGTGAGGCTGACCGTCCCCGCCCCCCCTTTCCCAGCTCATCCTTTCTGTTATGGGACTTCTTTTCCTCTTCAAGGGGAAACAGTTTCCTGTCTAGCAGATAGGAGCACACCTTAACTAGCCTCTGAGTGATTCTTCTACCTAATTAGGGAAAGCGTATCCTCTTAGGCCGGCCTTTCAAATTTGTAAGGTCCTGTGGTGAGGTGCTGGGACCTCAAGCAGCCTCTTTCCTAGTCTTCTCAAGGTTCGTTTTCAAATAACCCGAGACAATATGGTGATTGCCTCCTCCGGGTCCCTCTGCCCTGGGGTGCGGGCACATTCAGCCCTCACGGGATCTTCCAGAGAGATCCTTTATGTATCTTTGTGTACACCAACAGTCTTGAGACAATGTGACCGTCAATCATCCCAGCGGGCTGTGTGGCAGTGGGGCCCTCAGAGGTGACCTGGGTCTGGAAAGCTATTTTTGCCTACACTAAAAACCAGACCACTCTACTTTGGAATTGTTTTGTCTTATTTTTATAAAATGTTCCGTCTTCTCCTTCTTTGTGTATTGACCGTATCTTTGAGCCTTGTCTCCTTTATCACTTGTCAGGGTGTTTCCTCCCCGGCAGTCTTCTTGAGCTGTCCACCTCATGAGTCGGTTGTGGCTGGGGAATGAGCTGGCCTGGCTTGCTAGGAGAGAGCCTAAAGAAGTGACAGGTCCCCAGCCAAACACCAAAGGGCTGTGTGTCTGAGCTCGGTGGAAACCATTTTCAAATTTAATTCCCAAAACGGTTGAGTCAGGAAGCGCCATACACTGTGGCCTGCACTGTGCTGCATTTCTTACTTCATCCTCGGGACCACACTGTGAGTTGGGTCAAAGTGTCCCCATTCTGCAGACGCTGAAGCTCGGGGAGGGAAAGGGCCTTGCCAAATGTCCCCTGAAAGGTTGAAGAGCTGGGATTCAGCCCAGGTCTTCTGGCACAACTCCCTCAAGTCCTCCATTCTTTTGCATCGGCGCTGATTGCCATGCTCTAAATTGCCAATTAATTAACCTCGACCTAAATGGTGCGTTTCTGTATTTAATTTCCTTTTTCTTAAAAACAAGTCACCACCAATAATTTGAAACACTCACTCTCTCACTTTAGAATATTCACTGACCTAGTGAAGATTAATTAGCAAATGGAAATTTCCTACAAGGGAAAAAAAAATCACTCAATAATAAGAAACACAGTTCAGTTCTTTTGAAGCCAAGTTCTGTTTCTACCAGCCTGGCTCTTCTGTTGGGGAGGAGTCTCCTTTCCTTGGAGCAGGTTTGTTGACTGATTTAGCAAGCGTTTCTATGGTGTACTATGTACTAGGCACTATCCAGACCCCTTACAAATATGAACTCTCTCTTACAGTGGAAACTAATAATATCATTAACATCTTCCAGATGAAGAGACTGAGGTTCAGAGAGATCTATTTGTAAGTGGCACAGGCAAGATTTTAACACGAGAAGTCTGTGTCCAGAGTCCAGGGGCTTAAGCGCTGCACCATTTCCTTCTTTGCTAACTCATGTTCTGTGCTATGGCGGGCAAAGTAAGACAACAGCATATAAGAGGGGATAGAAACAGGGAGGAGCCGAGAGACCTGGCTCTGTGGACTGGTTGAAGAAGCTTTGGAAGCCACACAGCCTGAGATGGAACTACCCTCTGTGTCTCTGTCAACTCCTGAGCTGGTTCAGGGAAGGGATCAGTATCGTGGGCTCCGAGAGTGAGAGAGGCCCCCAGTCTTTGTTAGCTGACACCTCCGGGCTGAAGCAAATTCATGTGAAAGAGGAACATGTTAGTCTTTCAGGGAACAAATATAGCAAATGCTTGCTGCACCTTTTCTTACCACCTGCCTGGCATTGCAGAGGTACGATCCAGACGTTCGCGTCTGGACCACCTTTGTCTGAGTACAGCAGGTTGTTAAAGCAGAAAAAAGATACCTTTTATAAGGAAATGGACCTATGTGTTGAGTTCATCGTCCTGAAATGGAAAGAGAAAGAATTCCATTTTGCTTCTGCTTTTAGAATATATAGAATGAAAAATGCTCTTAGCTCTGCCTTTATCCCCCGAGGGGAGCAGAGGGGTTATCAAAGCCCCGGTCTCAGCCACATAATCAGGTTCTTCCCCCTCAGAGTCTGCTTCTGAGATCTGTCGAGGATCCCCACAGCTTGCTTCAATTTTGCTTCTCTCGGGGTTCCGGCCTTTGGAACCATTAGTCAAGTCACAGGGGGAAGAAAGGGGTAAAACCAAAACGAGGAAAGACAAATTCGTTTGCGAGCTTCCTTTTTAAAAGTAGATAGAATGAGAGTTTTGAACAGGATCATGTGATTGTGAGCAACAGATCTCCACCAAAGTTTCCTGGGCGATGCCGAAAATCCCAGAATCCTGCGGCCAGGTCTCTCTTTTGACATCTCTGCTTTCCTCCCTCTCTGCCCCTTCCTTGTCCTCTCTCGGAGCTTCTGTGTGTCCCTCTGCCCATTGGCTTGGTCATCTTCTCTCCGCCAACCAAATCCCCTGCCCTCTATTTCCCAGAGCATAGACTCTACCTCCTCATAACATCAGCTTTTGTGTGATTTTTCTCATCTGTTTGGCATCAAGCACCCTTCACTTCATCTCCGCTGCTAACTCACTCACTCTTCCCGTTTCCCGGTTCTTAATTCCTAGGAGAGCTCTCTGAGAGGTCCATCTTTTCAAGACAGGCTGCATAAGCCACAGGCTAGTCTGTCTCAGAATTGGTGGCCTTTGGGCCAGTTGGCCATCGTCCATCAGCGGCGGCGATTAGTATTAAATGCGTCTGCCTGGACTGCAGGGACGGATGGGGGTGGGAAGTTTCTCTTACAGGGTGTGTGGGCGGACATGCTCCATGAGCCAGGCAGGACAAGGCAGGTGAAGTGAGTTAAAATGAGCACGCTGCCTGCAGCCACACATTCACGGTAACCTCAGTATCTGTGTTGCTGACCTCCCTCTGCATTAAACGGTGATCAGTGTCTTTATGGTCCTTCCAGAACAAAATCCTTTGGATGCACTCCAAGATAGATGCTTTTGGTATTATGGCTGAGCAGTCTTACGAAGATCGGTAGGGGAAAATCTGTTGTTTTACCCTCTGATAGCATAAAGAGATGAAATTAATGGTCTGGTACACTGGAGAGAGCCCGGGGCCTTTTCGGTCAGGCACACCTGGGTCATTTGTCACGTGCACCAAGTGAGACCAGTCTCCAAACCAGCTTTCTTATCTGCAAGCGTAGATAGCATAGTACTATTTTAAACTTCATGGGGCTATTAGGAGTACTTTTCTTAAGAAGTACTTTTTTAAAAAATGATTTTATTTATTTATTTGAGAGAGAAAGAGGGTGAGAAAGAGAGAGAGAGAGAGAGAATGCACATGAGCCGGGGAGGGGCAGAGAAGCAGACTCCTCCGCTGAGCAGGGAGCTTGACCTGGGACTTGTTCATGATCTGAGTCAAAGGCAGACACTTAACCGACTGAGCCACCCAGGTACCCAACAAGTAAAGTACTTTTATGTACTAAGGTACTTTTCATAGTACCTGGCTCATATTCAGTGCTCAGTAAATGTTGTTTGTCAGCAGCCCTACCCCTTTCCCGAGGACATCTTTTTGGCCTGAATTTGACTGCGGAGGGGCCATGACAATAGAGACTTGGTAAAGTCTATGTGGTCTACACTTCAGTAAAGTATATTTATTCTCTGGCCATCTTTTAAAACCCTTGAGAACACCAAAAAGAATGACAACAAAAAGAGAAAACCTCTCTTCATTTTCAATGAACTGATTAAATAGCCACGTTATCAGACTTCTTATACAAACAACAAAAGTTGGTTCTTGCAGGTAGAAGCAGAAAGAAGGTCCACCGCAGAGGTACTGGTAGTTCACTGATTCACTGGGAAAGCTGGAGAGTCAGGGTCATGCCCGGGAACGAATGGAGGCCCACGGGGACTGCCTGCACAGCTGAGTGGGGGTGCCTGGGCCAGCACCCCGCCAGCACTGGACCTTGATGCTGCCACAAAGCACTGCTGGCCTGAAACTGTGAGGGCCAGCTGCAAAATACATTCTCTGCTATCCCTTGGTTTGTTTGTTTGTTAAGACTTCTTTTTTTTAAGAGAAGTTTTAGGTTTACAGAAAAATTGAGAGGAAGGTACAAAGATTCCCCATCAACCCTGTACCTATACACCTCCACAGCCTCCCCCGTTATCAACACCCCCCACACCAGAGTGGTGCATTTGTTGCCCTTGATGACCTACAGTGACACACCATTATCACCCAGGGTCCCTAGTTTACCCTAGGGCTCACTCTTGGGGTTGCGCATTCTACGGGTTTGGACAAATGTATAATGATGTGTATCCACCGTTACAGAACCGTACAGAGTATTTTCACTGCCCTAAAAATCCCCTGTGCTCTGCCTACTGGTGTCTGGTGCTTTGCTTCCCTCACTTCCTCCCTCAGGCTGGGTGGCAGCCATTTTGGCGCCATGCGGAGAGACGTGGCCAAGCAGCTGAGCATGGAGGAGTGGCAAGCTGGGGAGAGCCTGGTTCTCAGATGACATTGTAGAGCGGCTGAATCCACCCTTGGATGCCTCCCACCAGCCTTCCCATGATTTAGGTTGTTACGATTTAAATCACTTTTAAGTATATTGCTGTCGTTGCTATTTAGAGCCAAATGAACCCTGATATATTCCCTTTAAATAGTTGGGCTCAAGCACACTGACCTACAGCAGAGCTCCCTTTTTTGCCTGTTCACCATTGGCATGAGGACCTTAAAATGGCCAGGTGACAGTCTCAGCTTTTAATTCAGTGGGACTTTTGCTTTCTCCCCCAGGACTGTTCCTTCTTTGGATTCTCAGTTCTCTACATCAGTGGGGCCCTAAGTTATGGGGAACATAAGCGGAATTTTACAAGTGGTAGTGAGGTATAACTCCTGCTTCTACCTTCCTGATTCCCAGATAAGTTTATCCTCGCCATGGCTGAAATGGCACCACATATTGGCTGCTGGTTTAGAGAATAAACTTGGTCTCACAAGGCCACATGCTAACCTAACCTGCTTTAGCTTCCAGTGAGGCTCCACAACCCCGTTCCACTCCCCCGTTGTAGGCTGTATATAGTAGTGGTTATGAACACAGGCTCTGCAGCTACACTGTCTGGATTCAAATCTCAGTCCCCCTTTACTAACCAGGTGACCAGAAGCAATTTATTAACCATCTTTAGAAACTGGTGTAATGATGTAATTACTTTGGAGGGCTGTTATAAGGGTTAAATGAGCCGGCACATGTGAGGTTCTAAGAACAGTGCCCAGAATACACAGATGGTCCCTGATTTATGATGGTTCAACTTAACAATTTTTCGACTTTACAATGGTGCAAAAGTGATACGCATTCAGGAGAGACCATACTTTGAAATTTGAATTTTGATCTTTTTCTGGGCTAGGGACGTGCGCTACGATCCTCTCGTGATGCTGAGCAACCACAGCTCCCAGTCATCCACTGGGATCCTGAGGGTGAACCACCGATACACTGACAACCATTCTGTCCCACACAGCACTTCTGTTTCTCATTTTCAATAGAGTAGCCAATAAATTACATGAGATATACAGCACTTTTCTATAAAATAAGCTGTGTGTTAGCTGATTTTGCCTAAGTGAGGACTAATATAAGTGTTCTGAGCATGCTTAAGGTAGGCTGGGCTAAGCTGTGATGTTTTGAAGGTTACGTGTATTAAATGCGCTTTTGACTTACGATAGTTTCGACTTACGATGGGTTTATTGGGACATAACCCCATTGTAAGTCAAGGAAGATCTGTAAATGTTAGTTGTCATTACTATTCTATCAGGCCAGCTGCTTCTGGGTAATGGGAAATAAATCCTGTGAGTCTCATTGCTTTACATCTTTCAGAGAACAGCAAATTTTTTGGTCAGAACCAATGCTCTGTGGGATGCCATGGAAGTATGTCAGGCATATTTGTGTCTAACAAGGGAGTTAGAATCGTGGTGGGCAGGGAACTCAGAGCATAGATCTACTCCAGAGAGGACACTTGGAGGCTGGAGTCCAATGTTACCAGGGCGGAACAGGGATGTGTCAGTTGGGCTCCTGAGGATATGGTACCATATTAGGACTCCATGTTGGTGAACACTGAGAGCAAGTTGGGCACTCAGAAATGGCAAAAGCCAACAGCAGGAGAGAAGGGCAGTTCATGATGTTAAGCCTAGGAATATTTCTGATTCTACTATCATAGCTGGTGATGGTTGTTCAGGAGCCTGTTGAACAAGTCCTACGGTACCTGGGGGAGGAGGGTGACTAAGTCACAGAGCAAGTAATTTCAGCCACCTGATTAAAATTTTCCTCTTTAGAAGGGGTAAATATTTACATGGGACCCTGATAGCCTCACATTTCTGGACCATTCTCAGGGATCTACCATCCATTCTTCTAAACCTTCTTGCAATCAATCCTCCAATCTTGTACTTTCTTAGTCCCTGACCATTCAACCATGTCACTGGCTACTGTCTATGAGACAGAATAGATCCTGACCTCAGGCCATGTCTCCTTCTAAGAAAAGTGCACGGGTGTCCCTCTTGAAGTTCTGCCTTCTGGAGTGATTTTCTTTCCTGGTTGTCCTTTAGGACCACCCCGAGTAGGGCCGTCATGCTGTGCCATCTACTTCCACTGAGGTCATCGTATCATGCAGAGCCATCTCTCAACAAGACTTTCTCTCTTCCCCCCTCTTTCAAGACCATAGGAGTGGATTGAAAAAGACCTGCCATGGAGAAGGTTCTGCTCCTGTGACTATGGTATCTTTAGGGTCTTTCAGCCTGCCCCTACATGATACCACTTCTCCTGATGATAAGGAGCTGCTGGGTATGCCCAGCTTAATGGCTAGGAGAGGGTCA
The DNA here is from genome assembly GCF_004348235.1 of Phoca vitulina. NCBI lineage: Eukaryota > Metazoa > Chordata > Mammalia > Carnivora > Phocidae > Phoca > Phoca vitulina. Next base: position 5,230,537 of record NW_022589705.1, read on the forward strand.
GCTCTCACCCTTCAATGATGGGCAGGCCAGGTTGCTTGGGAAAACCTTGTAAATAAAGGTGCATCCATTTCATAAAAAGAGAACAATCCCTTGAATTGTATACAGCAGGGGTTGGCAATCTTTTCCTGTAAAGGGCCAGAGAGTAAATATTTGGGGCTTTGTGGGCCATACTCCACTTTGACATGATAGTGTTAAAATAGCCGTAGATAATATGCATTTACGCTCAATTGAATGGACACTGAAAATTGAATTATATATAATTTTCACATCATAAATAGTATTCTCTTTCTCAGCCATTTAAAAATGTAAAAATCACTCTTAGTTTGCAGGTCATACAAAAACATACAGTGGGAGGGATTTGGCTTGTGGGCCAGAGGTTGCCATCCACTGGTGTAGGATATTAGAATTCACAAATGGATTTCATATACCCAAACGTACCTCACTTGTTTCTGAGATCAACCCACTGAAGCAGGTAGAGAAGAAATTATTTGCCCTATTTTACAGAGAAGGAGAGTCTCAGAAGGACCGAGTAATCTACTATGGATCACAGTTAATAAGAATTACAGATTAGATCTGACCCTAGTCTCCAGAATCTGCTACTCTTTTTTTTCCCATGCTCCCAGGTAGATATTCACCTTTACAACAAATTTTGGAAAAAGCTATCAGCTCTTGGCGATGCATACCCAAGGAAGGAGCTGCTCCCACAGGTGAAGGGAGAGCTCTCCTAACTGGGGGTTTGTTAGTACTCTGTCTATGTCATGTTCAGAAGTGGTTTGCATTCACTGTGAGGAGGACTGAGAGAGAGAGAGAGAGAGACATAGAGAGAGAGAAATAGATCTCCTGCTGTTCTCTAGCTCTAGAAACTTGACCTCAGGAAGTAGGCCCCAAGGGCTTTAAACCTCCTCTGAAAGCTCTTGTTACGGCAGCCCCATAGTGCATCCAGCACACTCCATCTTGGGACCACCTGGTCTGTGTTTTTTGTTTTTTTCTATCTATTATGTATCCCAAAGGCCCAATACAAAGAGAAAAGAAAAAGAGAGAAAACAAGAGAAAGTGAGTTGCAACGTGTGGATTTGTGCCTCACCCATACTATAGAAATCTGAATTTCTTACTTGATATGCTGCCTACATGTTGGGCCCCATGATTTAAATACCAACTTCTCAGACGTGGACCTCCAAGTCAGAAAATAGTGTGGTTTTCATCCAATTAGGAAGTTATTTTACATTCAAAGTTTACAATTTATTACAAAATAAAACATTAATACAATGAAAAATAAAACATAGTATACAATATAGAGTGTATATGTATTATATGTGTATATATCTATATCTATCTATCTATCTAGGTATGTCTATGTATGGTATAATTATATGTGTTCCCAAGTAGAGCAAGATTTAAAGATATATAAGGACTTGGGTGTTAAGGTTGCCATAACAATGTTTTCTAACAGTTCTGGAGGCTGAGAAGTCCAAAATCAAGGTGGTAGCCTTTCTGGCCCCTGGTGAGAGCGCTTGTCCTGGCTTGCAGATGACCCATTGCTGGCTGTGTCCTTGCGGGGAGAGAGCCCAAGCGCTCTGGTGTCTCTTCTTACAAGGGCACTAATCCCATCAGACCAGGGGCCCATGCTCATGATCTCTAACCCTGATGACCTCCCAAAGGCCACATCTTCAAATACCATCACAATAGGGGTTAGGGCTTCAACATATGAATCTGGGGGCGGGGCACATAAACATAACAGGCTCCATTTTCAATAATGTTTAAGAATATAAACATTGTTCCTTTTTTCTCAAACTTGGGGGAAAAAAGTCATCCGTCCATTCATTGATTACCTGGTTATTTTAATTTTATCTTTGAGCACCGACTAAGTGCCCGACCTTCGATCTTTCAGGGAATGAAAGCCTCAGGGCTCACAGAGTTCCCTGCAACCCAGAGTAGACACCCCTTTACTGCCTTCCTCATTGGCTCCCATTATCACCTATTCTTTTTCATGTGTAGTTATTGAATAAATTCCCAGAGGGGCTTTAAATATTTTTTTCTTAGATCTCCACCTTTCTTCTAATGTGCCTCAACACGCAGAAAACGACAACCACTATGGGCACCCCATGCTTCCCAGTGTGACTTCTCAGCAACTCTGTTTTTGCAATTAGTTTTTACCTCCTCAAAGGAGAGGGCCTCTCTGCCCACAGGTACTATATTTGGCTGTTAGATGTTTAATAATTAATTACTTGGATTTATAATTTTTTTCCTTATTAAATCTAATAGGCACTTATAAGATTGATTCGGATTTTAAAATGACCATACTCTTTTCCCAAACAACATAAATTTTAAACACACAATCTATATAACATTAGAAATTATGTTTAAAACGGAAATATAAAATGGTGTCCTATAGTCACCACCACCCTGATAGAAACAGGGTTAGAAACTCCAGCTCCGGGAAGATAATGAAAAGGGTTGTTATGGTTCTTCCATATCAATATGAGAAAAAGGAGAATGTGTCCAGACCACAGCTCTTCTCACTTACACAGATCACTGATTCATTCCCTCCATCTGTGCTCACAAGTCTCCCTTTCCAGCCATGGTGTCATGGCGTCGGTCATGGCGCACTTTTGGGCAGAGTCGGTTGTGGGGAGCAACACGTTTACTTGTTACTTATGGCTTTTAAGTTTGTAGATAATTTTCTTTTTCCATAAATTAAGGTAGATTGAGGTGTTTTTCCTCAATACCATCGCTAGAGGAAACAGGAGGCAATAAGGCATGACATGTGAGAACACTTTGGTTCCATACTCCCTAAGCTCTCAGCCAAGCTACACCAAGGACAAGTTGAACAACTTTAGTCAAGACTGTTGAAATTAATAAGCCTCCATTCTTCATCTATAAAATGGGGGTTATAATAGGATTGTAAATTATTTAGATTATAAAAAATGTCAGCTGTAAATTATGAGAATTAATTCAGAACATGAATAAAAGAGTAGAGTGCTTGGCATATAGTAAATATTCAATAAAGTGGAGCTAAAATAACACTGCTTTCAAAACTACTACTACTGCTAATATTATTATTATTATTATTACTACTGAGAGACCATCTAATGCAGGGGTTAAGAAAGAACATTTCAGTTCAAATAAACCTGGTCAAGATCTAGCTCTGCCACTTACTAGTTCTGCAACTCCAGGCAACTTGCTTAACTGCTGTTAGCCTCAGTTTCATGATATCAAAAAAGTATATAGAGCACTGTGGATGTTACATGGGCAATAAATCATGTGTATAAGAAAATATAAAGTGCCTGATAAATAATAATAGTTCAATAAATGTTATCAGTGATGATAATGATGGTAGTGCTTTCTTAAAAGGGGAAGGGAAAGAGGAATTGTGTTTAAGAAGGTCAGATCCACAATCCATTTGGTTAAGAAAATGTATTATTATTGATAAGGGAGTGACTGTCCTAACCGATTTGAGACATAATGAGTATATAAAGACATATCAACTCTTCTCACATAATTCCAAACCTCCAGAGAAACCTTGTGTCCCGAGACAAACTGGGGCTCCCTGTGTATAGCTCAGGACTGGGAGTTGATTGCTTAATGATACAAAGAACACATGATATTGAAAAAAGGAAGGAAGAAACATTAGAAATTATGTAGTCCAAATGTTTCATTTTTTAAGTGAGGAAACTGAGGCCCCAGGAGATAAAATGATTTGCTCAAGGTTAAGATCAGGTACTTAATTTTAATACATAGTCAATCAGACTTGGTTAGAAGAATATGTAAAAGAAGGATGTAGTTTGCATCTCTATTTCTATGTTTGTGTATAGGTGTTTTTTTGGGGGGGGAATATTTATTTGAGAGAGAGAGAGGGGCACGCGTTGGGGGTAGGGAGAAGGGGAGAGGGAGAGAGACTCTCAAGAAGACTCTGTGCTGAGGGCAGAGCCCTGATGCATGGGGCTCCATCCCACGAACTCGAGATCACCACCTGAGCAGAAATCAAGAGTCAGTTGCCCAACCAACTGAGCCACACAGGTGCCCCGACTTTAGGCTTTTGATTAAAGATTGCATTGACTCATCAACTGAAAACTAAGAGAGAGAGAAAGAAAGAGTTAATCAGAATCTTTCAAGCATCCGGATGTTTCATCTGTGTTTTTTTATATATAGATTATAAGAGAAGGAAAATTAGTATTTACTAAGGACTCACTAAGTGCCAGTCATTTTTACATAAAAAAAAATCTCACACGAACTCCATAATAATCCTGGAAGGAGATATACCCATCAGGGTTCAGTGCAGGAAACAGAAACTACTCTGGCTATTTTAAACAGAAAGGGAATTTAGTACCTACAAAAGTACTGGAAGGCCTCAGTGAGCAAGCTTCAGACAAGACCTCCAGGAATAATGGCTCCCCAAACACCACCATCAAACTAACCTGCCATGGTTAGTTTTGCTCTTTTGACTGCAGGAGTCTGGAAGCTGCCCCCCTACTGCAGACTCTAAGAGCCTTCCATCAAACCCGGTCATCTGGGACATGACTCCAACAAGGACTGTTGGCCCCAGGGCTGTGCTGTGGCTGTTAGATCACAGCAGTGATGGCTGACGCCCTCCAAGCCTGTTTGCCCACGATTCCCAAAGTTGGCTTGCATGCTGTACACCTGATGGGATGCAGCCAAGTCACATCAAGATCTTTAGCTTCAAGGAGTCTAATGAATATAGTTTTTAGCTTTTTAAGGCTTTGCAGATCAGGCAGCCATACTGGAAGGAGGTTGCACCAAATGTCAAGCAGGCATTTTTGTAAAGCCAGCATTTTGAGAGGTTAACGAGCTTACCCACGGAAGGTTGCGTATCAGTTCGTAAAAGGGAAGAGATTCAAATTAACATCTTCTGGCCCTAATGCTTATGTCCTTAGCAGGATGTTGGCATCTCTGGTACATCATTTACCACACTGGGAAAGTTATACACTCACTCATTTCCCTTGATTAGGAGCTCCCTTAAGGTAGGCACATGTTGTAGTTGATCATTACATTCAGGGCCTCCCAAATAGTCATGCCCTTGTGCAATCCCCTCCCACACCCACGCTGGGCTTGGCCACATGATTTTCTTCGGCCAGTGAGATGTCAGCACACTTGATGCAAGCTCAGTAAGGATTTGTGCATGGGAACACTGCTACCACCATGTTAGGAAATCCAAGGAGCCAACTTGAGGGCAAGAGAGAGAATTCCAGACCCTCTGCCATCCCAACTGAGCCCAACCCTTAGGGACCCCCAACTGAAGGCAGCACTGTGAATGGGCCCACATAAAAGCAAGAACGGTCCAGTCAACTCACAGAATCATAAGAAATAATAAATTATTGTTTTTAGTCTCTAAGCCTTGGGGCTGCTTGTTATGTAGTAATAGATATTGAACCATAACTTATTTATTATTGTATCTATGTACTACTTGTTTACTCATTCATTCAGCAATGATTTAATTAGCACATGCTATATATCACAGACTCTGTGATAAACACTGGGAGATGTAAATGAACAAGACAAAGGCCTTGCCATAGAGAAGCATCCAGTAAAGGGTATGAAAAAAATAAAGGTATGATTATAGTACTACAAGATATGGGCTATCTGAAGGGTAAACTCTGGGTGCTATTTAAGATCCTAGCAGGGACACATAACTCAGTTTGGGGACAGAGCAGCAAAGGAAAATGCCTGATGTAGACACACAATGCATATTTATTTTTTGGTTGTGGTAGATGAGAGAGAAGTTCAGCTATTTGACTGATGTCACTTGATTATTGGGACTAATACAATTTCTGCTGACTCTCATTTGAGGGCACTCTACTCAAAGGTTGTTTATTTACATAGGTATTTTGTTTGTTTAGTTGGTTTTGTTTTGCTTACAATGGAAGTATGTTCTCACCAATAAGAACTAGAGTCTTGTGGTTCCAATAACTGAGCTTTCTGCAGGCATAATTTTCTAAAACAGATTAGGCTACTTTCCCACCCAATAATTCTTTTTTTTTTTTTTAGGTTATTTATTTATATGAGAGAGAGAGACAGAGAGCACTAGTGGGGGGAGGGGCAGAAGGAGAGGGACAAGCAAACTCGCCTCTGAACTGGGAACCCAACCAATGCTGGGCTCGATCCCAGGACCCTGAGATCATGACCTGAGCTGAAAGTCAGACACTTAACCTACTGAGCCACCCAGGCGCCCCCCGCTCCGCCCAATAATTGCTTATTAAAAATTAAAAAGTAGAATAAATTATTAGAGTAGCTAAGATTAAATGCCCAAAAAATGTCACACTGGAAAGCTACCTTTATAGAACAGGATTTAAGAAAACAAATATTGAGACACTATTTAGTGCCTTTCTTACTTATCTTCAATTATTACCAGTCGTGGATAATCCAGCTGTTTTCTTCCCATCAAAACCTGAAGGAACACACAAATTCTGGGACAAAAGTGATCTTTGGGTGAATGAAATGGCTGCTTTGGAAGGTTCTGACTTCTCAAGAAGACCTAAATGTCAGAGGGGGAAATGAGTACATTAGAAAAGGACAGACATAATTTGTACCCTTATTTTAGTTAAAAGACACGCTTGTACATCGAAACAAGACCACCAGTCTAGAGAAAAGTCCTCCAACAGGCAGTGCAGTTTTAATTAGTTGAGTATGGAGACTAATTAATATGCAAATGAAGACTTACTAATATTAATCATCTGTTTTACTAGGCAGCTTTTACTGAAGAGTTTCTAACGAGTTTGCAAATTAAGTTTCTTTGACATTAAAAATCAGCTAAACGCCTGTCTGAGAATAATCTCTTCTAACTCAAAAGCAGGAAGGGGGGATTTTTTTTTTTGGATGAAAAACAGCAATGTTTAAAACCAATTCCCACGTTGGCAAGCACTGTGCAAGAGTTCGATATCAAGCCTTTCCAGGCTCTAATTGAAACCATTTCGGCAAGAGAGACACCAGAAAACAGTTGGAACAAGAGACAAATAGGAGTCGTCATGATTTAAAGATGCAAGACCTAAAAAGTTACATCGCAAGATTTGTTAGGGACCGGCATTTTTAAAACCCAAAAGAGGTTTGAACACACATTTTTTAAAACTCCTCTTTATGGCCTTACACATACTACTCTGGTTCTCTGTTCTTGGAAATGTCGAAGATTGGGTTGGACCTTGATTTTCAGGGATGATTTGAAATATGGGGGTGGATTACAAGATGTTCCTGTGGTCATTTCCGTTTTAGGATTCATTTTCCTTTGGTTTATCTGGAAGTGCATGGGTTTGGGCTCAACTCTGTCAATGTTTTCAGTGTCTGCCAGTTCCATTATTGTGCCATTCAGCCATTAATACAAACCAATCCAATCCAAGTTAATAAGATACCTTTAAGTTCCCCTCTTTCAGGCAGAATGTCAGAAAAGAAGTTCTGTAAAGGAGACGACAGACCAAATGCACAACTGAAACACACAGTTGCCCATAAAAAGATGTTTTCTGTCCCACAGCATCCCTATGGAGATTCAAAACCTTGAAGTGATACGCTTTCAATCAGCTCACACTCTGTGTTTCTTCTCAAATTTTGCATCTCTGCTTCCTGCCCCGCCCCCTTTTTAAGTAGGCTCCATACCCAGGATGGAGCCCAACGTGGGGCTTGAACTCACCACCCTGAGCTGATATCAAGAGTCAGACGCTTAACTGAGCCACACAGGCACCCTGCCCCCTTTTCTATAGCTGTCAGCTGAAGGTTACCCTAACACAGGCTGGGCACATTTGTTACCAGTGATCTTTCATTCATTAATTTGTTCAACACTTACTTATTGATGGGGTTGAACCTAAGTGCTGAGCACCTCCCACCGTATCAGGTGCTTGTGGGATGCAAATATGTATGATCAGCAGCCTCAAGGGGCTTACAGTCTACTAAGAAAATAAAACGTGTTCCTAACAAGGCCAAATCAGATGAATTACGTGATAAAATAACGTTGTATTTCTCATGTGCTTGCTGCAAATGACTGAACAATCTTATAGAAACACCATGACTCGATCTCTGAATATATACAGCAGAGATAGTGAGATACATGGGAGACAAGGATACGATTGGTGATTTAGTACTTTTAAATTTCCAGTGGCTATTGCAGTGAACACTAGAGATGGTTCCCACTTTCTCCATCTTAGGAAGAGACCTTTCTTCAGTCTACGGATATGTTTGCTTGCTGACTAGCAATGATGATGAGCCAGTGAATGTCATCCACCTAAAGATGGTCAGTCCAGGAGTTCTGGATTGTATAGTTCAGTTTCTGTTATAATTCTGGCTTGTCTGAAACCTTATTTCTTTTGGTCAGTGCCTATGCTAAATGTCATGTCAGTGGAAAACACTGCTAGGTTCAGATTCATTGAAATTCATGGCAAAAAGAAAGAAAGTCCTTAATCAAAGGCACAAGATAGATTTTGCAAGGAAATAACCGCCAGAAAATTAATCCAAAACGCGCTTTGGTTTGGGCTTCTGTGCAAGTGTGATTTGGCGGCAGGTCTGGACTCGAGGTTCTGGGAGTGCAGGAGTGGAAAATGGAAATGGCTCATCCGCACCTGCCCTTTCTCCAGAGATCTGGCTCATCCTCTCCTATGACACAGAAGGCCAGTGCACACTCGGAAAGAAAGCTGCAGGCCACCCCCTCCCCGATGCCCAGGCTCCAGCAGCCTGGTCCCACAAGTCACTGTCACTGAAACTTTATTGTTTTACAGACAACTATATGATCGGATATGGGATGTATCTCTGTGGTCGGTGTGAATTCCAATCTCTTGCTCTAGAACGGCTCTGTTCAACAGAACTTTCTACAGGACAAAAATGGTCTATAAATCTCAGCCTCTGATATAGTGGGCGCTAACCACTTGTGGCTATGGAGCACCGGGAATGTGGAACTGAATTCTTAATTTTATTTATTTTTAATTAATTTTAATTGAAATAGCTACCTATGGCTAGTAGTGACCAGAATGGCCAGTATGGCCCTTATGAAATGACTTCATCCACTTGGATTTCCACGAATAGAAGTGAATTAATGATCGCCCTATGACAATGACACAGTTTTGACTTAGGAACATGAACTAATTCTTTTATTTTTGACATAAGCAGAATGAATAAGTGTCTGAAAGATTTTATGTCCCTGGTATTCAGGTGGTATCTCAGGCTGTGTCTCCTCAATACCCAAATATCAAGATAAAAAGAAAATAATTTAGAAGACTAGATTTCTTACCCCATGATTACCTAGGTGTTTGGAATATCAGTGGATAATTATACCATCAGGCTTCTTCGTATCTTCAGTCAGCATTTATAGAAAATTGAAAGTTATGCATTCTGATCAAGGGAATTCAGAGGAAAGACATTCAGCCTTTCTGCTATTGATAAAAAAAAAAGTAAAGCTTTAACCTCAGCTGTCTATATTGAATATGTAACTGACCGACTACTTGCTTTTGTCCCCCCATCATGCATCTTGGCCTCCCACGCCTAGGCATAGACAAGTAAGATTGCAATTTACTAGTCTCCCATCTTAGAAGCAACATTAAGGTCCTCTAACCAGGACAAAAAATTATGAAAATAGAAATATAGTAGATACAAGTAATATTAATAACTTCTAGATATTTGTTAGGATTGCACCCTTGAACAACTTGGCGACACGTCTACACTGGAGCTCAATCTGCCATTACTTGGACATTATGGAGTCAAGTACTGTTGACGATGTGTTCTAATGAGAAGAAATAAAGACAACCAGCTCTTGAGTATACGGTGATATAGGACACCAAGCACAACTAATACAAAGCAGCATTGAATGCAAACATTTTTATTTTAGGTTTTATAATATCCCAAAATGTAACGCACAGCTCATGTCTGGGAGAAAGTGCCCCCAGTATCTGCAACGGAAGCAGATGCCCCTGGCGAGTCAGTGGGTCTGATTCCGAAGACAGGAAGTAAGCACTCCTGAGCCCCCTTCCTCTGACTGACCCATGTTGGTCAGCCCTCCACATACAACATGCCAGCATTTTGTCACTTTTAAATCTGCCACTATCCATGAATATGGTTTAGACTAGACGGAAAAATGTAGTTTTTTAGGTCACCAGAGGCTTCCGCCAAATTCCAGGCATGAGCTCGAGAGCACCTACTCCTCTGGTTCCGTGAATTTGGCTCCTGGCAAATCAACCCACTTGTTTATACAGCCTGCCTTACTTCACAGGATTCGTGTGAGAATCAAATGACATCCCAAGAGAGTTAGACCCTGCTGCATAGAAAGAGCCGTCGGATGATCAAAAATACCCGAGTTCTAATCCCGGCATTTGACAGGATTGGAGTTTTCCTTTTCTTATCTGCAGAATGAGGGTAGGAGTGTCTGCTCCGTGTATCTCATGGAGTTGCTGTGTGAATTACATGAGGCACTTTGTAATTCCCATTCTGCAGGGACAGAGATTTCCGGTCACCGTTTTCCAGATGAGATTCATTGACTTTTTTTTTTTTCTTGTCCCTCTGTCACCGGTTGCACATAGATGCAAAATGAGTGGCTGGGATTAGTGGTGCGGTCTGTGAAGGTGAAATTGAGTGAAATGAGAAGAAGCATAAACGCCCCAAATCTGTGGCCTTGACTTCATTAGGCAGGCGCGATATTCATCACTGTGACCCATCTTCAGTCAAATGCAGCCTTCTGACCTTTTACCAGCTTAGCTCTGCTGTCTGCAGCTGAGGGCCCTGCCAAAGGGCAGGGGGAGGGAGCCCCAGGTTGCCCACGTTGCAGATTATCTCGGGAATATTTAAGAAGGACTGTAAAATAAACCCCCAGTCCTGTAATTTTACTTCAAAAAGCAAAAAAGATAATGAGCATTTTGCTCTAATACGAACTGTAGGATTGATTAGGTTCAAACTGTTAACAGACATCCTTATGGTTAATGAAGCAGCATTGAAAATGCCTCTTGATTCTCTGGAAACTTAAATCATACAAAGGCAGCAAGGAGCAAGAAAAGAACTGGAGGTGGGATAAAATAAACTGTCTGTTAGTTAATATCCTCGAGATAATGAACAAAAATGTTTGTCCTTTGAAAAGTTAATATTTATTGAGAGTTAGCTCTGGCAGTGGGCAAGCAATAAACTTCGACGATTATTGTTAAAACATTCTTTGGATAACATGTTTTCCTGTGAATCTTGAGAGGGGGACTGAAGCTTCTGCCATTTTAATTCCTTTGTTAATGTCTTTATGAATGCAATTAACACTTCATTCACGCTTCTTTGTTTCTGGATCCCATTAGGATGTGGTTTATGCCAGTTTCTCTCTCCCAGGAGACAGCCCGCATCACACAACACTTCACTCAGCTGTGTGGCTGAGCACTGACAAACTCAATTTACCAAAGGCAAGACTGAGTTGACACCATGCTGTGGCAGTTGTCCTGATGGGAGCAAATGACTCATTTCATTCCAAGGTGGAACCCACCTTCTCTGAAAAGCAGGTTTGTATGCAAGAGTAGGGGAGACGAGACAAGGAGGTAGAGAAAGCTTCCTGGCTGACACAAAGCAACACCACTGCGGGTCAAGACATGCTAAGAACCAACTCCTTAAGAAGGAAAGCCCGCAAACTGTAGGCACCACAGGCTGCTACCGCCTCTCACAAACATTTGGTGTGGGCTGACTAGGTGGAAAGTCAGGGAAGAGCCCAGAAGTAGGGGACACAGTCTCTCCCCCTCTGGAGCTTACACGGAAACGAGAGGCAAGAGATACACGTAACAAGTATATCAGCAAGGGAACAGGTAGCAGAGCTAAGTTCTGAATGGGTGTAGACCGTAAGAACATTAGGAGTTCAAGCCTCTGTGCGATGGGGAGCAGGGGGTGGGGAGGAGCTTTTCTGAGGAGGTGGGACTTGCAGTCAAAGCAATTCCCAGAGGCCCTGCTACGGAGATGGGAGACCCAGGGAAGAGGGGAGGGTGGAAAAGCTGCGGGGAGGGAGGGGAGAGACAAGCATTAGCGAAGATGCAGAGGTGCAAAGTGAGTAAGAGGGTTCATGTTCATGAGAAATTATTTTCCCTTTATATTAAAGTCTCTCCTCCAATTGATGGCATCATTTCTATTTCAAATATCAGTGTGATATTTGCTTAACAGCCAAAGGCACTGCGGATGAATATATCTGAATCTTACTAAGATACTGTACAGAAGGAGGCGGAGGAGGTCTGAGGGGACGTCAGAGACAAAGGAAAGAAAGCAGGAAGGAGGCCCTGCCCATCTTTGGGGTGACACGTTTCCTTAAATGACAAAGAATTAGAGGCCCTCTCCCTGTGCCATAATTTTAAGTTGGTTTTTTTTTTCTGACAAAGACAAAAAAAGAACAGAATTCCTAAGAATCATTATGGAGCATGAAATATTACCAAGAGAGGAAGTAAAACAGTCTATAGCCTCCAGTCATCCGTGCCTGACATTCAAGGTATGTGAATAAATCAAAGGATTCTATTTGCGGTTTTACCGTTACTTAATGATACGCAGATTGTTTGTTTTCTTCTCTATGAGTTTTTTCAAAAATCTAGCACGTGTTCCACTAGTTATATATATCCTGACCACCAAGACATGTCTCCTGTCTTTTTCAACCAGACCTTGGCTGTCGACGCCACCGTATTCTATTCTAATAAGGCCCGGGAGCATCTCTGCCTCTCCACCCGCCCGCCCCCCGCCCAGAGCAGTAAAGCGTTACAGACCACAGTCATGCCCCCGCACTGTTTTGCATTAGGAAGGGTTATTTTTGTTTACATTTCATCATATGTGACTGCTCTTCGTGGGAAAAATGGCTTCCTGTACTACAAATAGTTCTTGGCCAAAGAACAAGTCACGAGAAACGTTACCACTGATCCTATTCAAAGGTTCAAGTACGTGTGGATCCTTCTAGGAGTAGCTGCTGTTCCTTTTCTCTAAAGCAAATAGGTGTCAATGGTTAGTTGCAGAACTACTCTGTGATTTATTGTAAGAATAACAACTCATTAGAATTAGTAAGTTAATGTCCAAACATTAAAAGGGGAAAGAAAAAAGGTGAAGCTCTGTGTATATGGAAGTAAGGGGGTACTCTGGGGCTAAAAAAAAAAAAAAAAAAATCTTTACCGGAAGTGAAGTCCTGTGCTTGTGTGTATTGTTTTTTGTTTTTTTCATAGAAAAAAGTCACTCTGCATTCCCTGGCCTCAAGCCACTAGGTAGCCATGTAAAACATACTCAGGGTCTGTGTTTTGGTGCCTTTGAGAAAGATGTAAATGTGTGAATATGATGGAAGAGGTTTTATTTTCTTTCCCCCTCACAGGAATGGTCTGACAGCCCCAGGCTGGAGAATGTGTCTCTCCCAAGTGCTCTGTCACCCTGGTAACCATGGAGACCATGACGATCGATTAGATGCCATCTGATCTCAACCTCATAAAAAAAAGACAGCAGATGGCAACCAGGCCACTAGACCTGTCTCAAGAGAGACGCAAAGGAAGAGAGAGAAAGGGAAGGAAGGAGGGGAGAAAGGAGACAAAGTGGGGGCGGATTGGTGTGGGGAGAAGAAAACACAGGGGCAGCTCCGGGAAATGAGCGTTTTAGAAAAAAAAGTAGAAACAGAAACAGAAAACAAGGAAAGCAGGAGTAAGGGAAAGAGGACACACGATGAAAAAAATGAAATTAAACCTGACCGTGCAATCCCCGTCCCTAGGGATGGGGTAGGGGTAGGGGAGCAGGGGGCGGGGGCAGGGGCAGAAAAACCAGACAGAAAGCAATGAGCGCTTTCCTAACTTTCTGCTTGTGTTTATAGGGCTCAGAACGCTGTGGCACCTGGGCCCCCACGCCTCTTTGAGGGGCACTCACAAGCTCGGGCTTCCGGCTCTAGGCTCTCCTGTCAGTTGGGATTTGATGCATCTGCCCAAGAATGCTGAGGCCTGGCTGTCAGAATGCACGCCCCTGATCAGATGGGGTCTCCCCGGGGCCTGTCAGATGGCCGGATGCTACGGGACGTGCCACCCCATCGCCAGCAGTGTTCTGCTTACCCTTTAAAGAGCAAGTGATGACCAGGTCAGCAGATACCCAAGGTCAACAGAACAGTTAAGTCTGTGCCGGTAACTTGGGCATCTTGGCCAATGGCCCAGAGTAATGCAATGGCTATTACTGAGAATGTGTTTATGACGTTGTGGCCATCACACACCGTAGAGAGATTATTTTATGTAGGTTATTTAATGCAATCAGATAACAATGCTATAAGACAGGTGCTGTTATTATCCACATTTTACAGATAGGAACTGGGTTTGGAGAGGTTAACTCACCTTCATTAAGGGCACACCTAGAAGGCAGAATGTGTGTAACAGTTTACTTGTATAGGGAGAGGTTAACAGTTCGCTTGCTCTTGCTTTTTTCTTTCCCTTTCTAAATGTTAAACTTTTTTGCAGATTACAAAACATAAGACATATTCAATGTAGGAAATGGTTTAAAGGAAGGGAAAGAAAAAAATCCCGTTATAGATAAGTGTGTGGTTTGCATACTACACGGCATTTTCTATGGGTATATACATTTCCATAGGAATATCTATCTATATATACATATATATACATATATATAGAGAGAGATCTCTATATAGAGAGATATAGATATATGTCTATCTCACATATTTTAACCGAATATAGTATTAAACTTTAAATAACATTTGGTTAACCTACCCTTTCCCAACAATATATTATGAACATCTTTCCATATTTTTAACTATTCTATTTCATCTTACTTAATGACTACACAGCATTCTACTGTTGGAAGGTACCATAATTTATTTAACTACTTCCTTATTAACTGCTTTCTAGGTTTTTGGTACTATAAACAATGCTGTGGTGATCGTTCTTCCATGTAAACCTTTTTTAATATTCCTCTGATTTTTCCTTTAGGATAAAAACATAATTGCTAAATCAAAGCGTATGTTTTCATAAAACTTTTTAGTGGAAGCATAACATATATACATCAAATGAATAAATCTTAGGTATATAGCTAGTTGAATTTTACATATGTGTGTACAACTGTAAGCACTAGCTAGGATCAATGTATTAAACATGTGCGGCTCCCCAGACTGCTCCTTCATGCCCCTTCCTAATCGGTACCTACTCCGTGTCCTTGAACTTCATTGAAATGGAATGACAGGGTGCGTACTTTTGTTGTTTCTGGCTTCCTTCACTCAACATAACGTCTGTGATAGTCATCCATGCTGTAGCGTATAGCAGTAATTCACCCTTTATATTGCTGTGCAATATGTTATTTTTGGATATACTACAATTGATTCATTTTGTTGCTGATGGACATTTTGACCATTATGAATAAAGTTGCCATGAATATTTCTGTACATGCCTTTTGGAGGACATACGTACATATTATTTCAAAGCAAACTAGAAGTGGAATGAGTAGATCATCGGGTAGGCATGTTTAGATTTAAATGCAGGGAAAATATTTTTTAAAGGGTTTTGTTTGTTGTTGTTTTGCTCTACAGTTGACACTTGAACAACACAGGTGTGAACTGCAGGGACCCACATGTGTACAGATTTTTTTCCAGTAGAGTCCGCTGTAAATGTATTTTCTCTTCCTTATAGTTTTCTTAATAAAATTTCCTTTCTCTAGCTTACTTTATTGTAAGAACACAGTAGATGAGACATAATAACATACAAAAGATGTGTTAATCGACTCCTTGGGTGATGGGTAAGGCTTCTGGTCAATAGTAGGCTACCAGTAGTTAGGTTTTTGGGGAGTCCAAAGTTATACATGATTTTCAACTGTGTGGGAAGTGGGGGCTTGGAGCCTCTAACCCCCACATTGTTCTAGGGTCAACTGTACTTTTAAATTGACCTCCAAACAGTTGTACCAATTTGAACTCCAGCCACCTAATGTTATGAGAGCGCCCCTCCTTTGCCAACTACGGGTAAGCTTTTCCATTCTTCTTACTCTTTGCCAATCTGAGTGATTAAATGGTATTTGATTGTTTACATCATGTTTGATGACCGGGAATGTTAAACAATTCTTGCTATATTACCAGACATTCTTATTTCTTCTTTCATAAATTGCCCATACATGTCATTGCCCTATTTGGTATTAGCTTCAGGATAAAGCAAAAAGGTGAAACATAATCCATATAGTCTGTACAAATTCACCGGCATTGTCAGAAAATGCGTTGACATTTATGACCAGAACAAATTTACATTCTTTGCATAAGTTGACATCCTCCTCTATATATTTCAGAAGGAAGCTAACATTTACAGAACACCTCTTACTGAGCACATTGACTTTAGGACAGCCCTATTCATTTAATTTTTATAGCTTCATTTAATTTCAGTAGTAGCATTTAATTTTCACAAAAGCTCTAAAAGACACTTAATATTCTGCCTATTTTTACAAATGTAGAAATCAAGGCTCACAGTCACACAACTATTTAAGTGGAGGAACTGGGATTTAAGCCCAAGACACCTGAAGTCCAAAGTCAGTTTTCTTTCCACTAGATACCATTGCTCAGGGCAGTGACCCTCATTTTTATTTTTCCACTTTAGAAACTCTAAGAGGGTTCCTGAATTCCATCCTCAACACACATATACTATTCTACCACGATATATTTGTTACTTGACTATCTAAAACCTCTGTATGATTTTTCATTCTTTTTTTTTTAACTCTGTACACTGGATTACCTCTTCATATGGAAAAGATTTTGTGATATTTATTACCTAGAGAGTGTGAATCAATCTTTCCTGTACATGGTCGATCAAATTTGTCTTTCATTCATGATTTAGAAAAGTTTGTGAGCTCCTTATCTCATTATTGGTACCATCACAGAAACGTTCAGGCTTATAGTCAATTTGGGGAAACATTTTGTCATATATAAGATTTCAGGGCATTTCCAGGTTTTGTTGTTTGGTGCCTATTCTTAAATGTTTTGAGTCAATGGTGCTCACTGTGAAGAAATTTGTTGTCAATGTCTTCACTGTAGTGGTGTATCATGAGTTATGTTATCTTTGTCAATATGAAATTCTTGTCAAATCGTAAAGAAATTTAAATATTTTTCAAATACGTTCACATAACTCACTCTTCTTCATTAATTGGATCATTAAATAATCTAAGAGCCTATGTATTATTTCCATTAGCAATTTAACTCTTCCTCTTAATGATTAATTACTTTTGGAATCATCTTTTTTTTTGTTACAATTCATGTCTAAATGTCAGAATAATTTCTATTAACATCATTTGCAAATATATGAAAAATGATTTTATTCTATGGTACAAAACCACAGAAGTATACACTGCATCTTCATGTGTATTCCCAATAAGAGAAAACTTCATGTTGACTATGTGTCAATGAAAACCGAATGCTTTGTTTACAATTGATTGGAAAGAATTTTCCACAGACTTGCTTCTGGCTCCATTTCAAACATTTCTTTTCCTCCACTAAGGTCATAGAACACATTCATATTGTGATACAACATTTAGATCTGCCACTTTATGTGAAGACATCAGCTGTGTTTCCACAGTAGGCTGTAGGAATATTCCTGAAATCCACTCCCACAAGAGGAAGGCTAGAAATATCATATGTACAAGTGATTGGGAATCACATAAATACATCCTGCTACACCAAAGCTAATGTATTTCCAAATCCACTTGCCTTAGCTGCCCCCCTCCCCCAATCCATGCCCACAGTGACTGATGCAACCTGGTAGGAGAGCAGGTTGGATTAGAAAGAGACAGAAGTCTGACCTGTTGAGACTAAAATATCTAACTTTTACAAATTTTGCAAAAACATGTGACAAGTGAATGCACTGGTAGGGTTCCTCCTAGCAAACTGAGGGTCATTAATGCTTACCTTACACAAGTTGCGTGAAAAATCCACCTCTGGAGATTTTCTCCTCTCCTAGAAAAGTTTGCTCTTGGTAAGACTCAGATATCGGTCATTCATTTAGTCGCAACTGTTTATTTTGCATGTGTTGTGGATTAGACACCCTTTTATAAGGGATAGAAGGGATAAAATAATGAACAAGACAAAAATATCTCTGGCCTCGAAAAGCTTCCTTTCTAGAGCTAGCGAGACAGACTTTTGGGTGGCCAAGTTTTTAGTACTATATTCATGCTCTCAGGAAATTTGCATTTGGGGTCCATTATCTCTATCTTTACTCCTGAGGTAACAATTGCAAACAGCAGGGATTTGGGGGGTGTATTTCAGATGGGGAGGGAACACTTTTCCAAGTCCATGAAGCCTTCCATTTTTCTTTCCACCTCCTTAAAGCCTTCCATTTTCATTTATGCACAAAACGGACTTTGGCTTCCACAAAGTTAAATGACTTTCCTCCAGCCCGTGCCCTTCCACTGGGAACTGTATGGTTATTGTTAGAGCCTCCAGAACAGTCTCTGGTCTCTTCACCAGGGTGTTTGAGGGCCATTTTAAATTGTACGTTAGGTTGTATCTACTTCATGCTCTACAACAGGTCTTAATGCTGAGGTTGAGTACAACCCTGGTAGGTTGCTAAGATTTTTCCCTTTACCTGGTCATATTCAAACCATCCTGAGTGATGACAGTGCTTTAGGTTCAGTGCTAAATTATTTGATAGTTTAAACCCTTTGCGTGGAGGAGGCAGCCATCTTATCTCAGTTCTATTACATTGAGTTTCTCTTCTTTTTATCCATTAGTCAATATTACATTTTTTCTTTACACAAGCAACATGTTTTGTCTTTCTCATTAGTACTACTTAGAAGTTTTTAGTTTTTGACAACTCATAGTAGTTACGATTCCTTTATTGCAAGCAACAGGAAACTCAAACTGGCTTATAAGCTAAAATAAAGTACAGCTCACAAAACCAAAGTCTAGAGGTACTTGAGGCTTTGGGGTTGACAGGGTCTTGTGGCTCCTGCCCCTTCTCTTGTCGTTCTCATAACTCTGCCCTCTTGTACTTGCCCCTTCATCCTCAGCCTGGCCACAGGACAGCTGCAGCAGAGACCTCCCATCCAACGAACGACCATGTTCAGAGAAACTCTCACCAAGGCAGCCTCTGAAGAACAAGGATATTTTCCCCAGAGGGTCTCAGAAAATCTCTTCTTTTCCTCATTGGCCCAAATGATTACACGCTCATTTCTGAACCAACCACAGCCAGTGGGTTGAGATTGCCCTTGACCAGATCAGACCCTCCCCTGGAGCGAGTGGAGGTGAGGAACTGGGTTTGGATCCACTTCCCTGGAGGCCCGGGGCTTGTTGGCAAAGAGGGAAATGCCAGACAGCACCAGAGTTCCGAGCAGCAAGGAGGAACAGGAACAGATGTGGGCAAAGGGCAACACCGCCCTGCCATTTTGGATGTCACGCTCATGGCCTTGGTGAGACTTTGTTAATTTCTGGACTTATCCCTCCAGTTTTCAGTTAGTAAGATCAGGCTTGGACATGCCAGGTGATGACTGTAAAAAAAGTTCACTATGTTCAGTATCTTTTGTTGGAGAGAATGAGGTGGGGTGTAGTACATACATGACCAAAATAAACACTTCATTTTTAGTCAAAGGAGTTGAATTTTAGTTTTTTGAAAATAGTCCACAGGCTTTAACTGCCAGAGTTTCCAAGGAGAGCCTGGAGAGATTTTACGGGGTAGACTTACCACACAGACCCAAGCTTCCTTGATTCCGCCCAGAGGTGGACCTCATGAGGTGGTTTGGTTTCACCTGCACTTTGGCGTGTCTTGAGCCACGGAGGGGCTTGGTCAGATTCTCTGCTTCTCTACCTTCTGCCTTCAGAGGCATTTTCTTTCTTGAGTCAAACCTCCTGTGGCTGCTGACGTTTCAAGGACATTGGCTGTTCTCCCGCTCTCTTCTTTGGCGGTGGGACAGAAATGGGCTGTACAGGAATCTTAATTTTATGTAAATGACCCACCTTTCCTTCTTCCCCTGGGGTGTTATAAAAATGAGTGTTCTAAAAACATTTTTACAAAGTGTTCCCTTGAGATGCAAAGAAAAGTGCTGTCACGCAGCAGGTTCTCCACAAAAGCGTTTAAGTAGGGGGTGGCGGGGGGAGGGGGGAGAGTCATACACATGCCTGTGGCATTTTTCAGGTATTTGGGAATTCAAAAGAAATATATCCTTATAAAAATTATTTTGGCTTTCACCATCAACCAGTTCACAGACCGGGCCTCTGTTCACTTTTCCCACTTGGCTGGCTGTTGACTTAAACAGGGCGCCTCGATGGGCAAGGTTAGCACAACAGAGTGGTGTTTGTGGAAACTGACAAAGTGATAAACTAGGTTTGTATTTATTATTACCAAGGATACTTTTAATGTCCTTTTGATGTGCTAATAGTCCTTCCTAAGGAAAATTATGCAAACAAACTATTAATTAAATCAAGAGCAGCAGTCCCTACTGAACTACAATATGCAGATTTGCTGATCTGGATGGACTTGAGCCAGGCAGTGGCCTTAGGCTGCACAGATGCTCTCAGGGGCCAGCTCTCTCGCATCTGGTACCCTTTCCAGAAAGGGCTACGGGAACCCTGCACCCACTGGCCTCACTGGGATCTCAGGGCTCCCTCCCTTGGGGGCTCCAGACACATTGCTCCAACTCACCAGGGAGGATCAACTATAGACCCAAATGACTGAACTCAGGGACTCAGGAAGGGAATACAGAATCTTCCAGATACGCTTGGAATTCCTAAATTGTCACTGGAGTTCCTGTATGGCTTACAACTCTTAACGGAGGTGGAAGAATTATCACATTAAAAACCAAAAGCCAGGGTCGCCTGGGTGGCTGAGTCTGTAGACATCTGCCTTCGGCTCGGGTCGTGATCCTGGAGTCCTGGGATGGAGCCCTGCATCGGGCTCCTTGCTCAGCGGGGAGTCTGCTTCTCCCTCTCCCACTGTCCCTCACTCCGCTTTCACTCTTCCTCTAATAAATAAATTATTTATAAAAAAAAAAGCCAAAAACACAATGTGAGGTGTTATAACCGGAATCTTGGTTGGCTGAGCACATTTCACCTGCTGGCTACTCATGGTCCTAGGAGCTACCATCTATAAATATGGTGTGACCATCGTTATTACTATCACTGGGCTATTGATGCTCATTCTGGCCCAGGTTGGGCCTGAAGGCATGTGTGCCGATGCTGGGCACACACAGAGGGCAGCCATGTTATTTCTTGGTTTCAGATGTGCTCCAGTTTCATCCCCAGCCCTGGCCCTCCTGGACGCTTGGTCACACAGGCAGTGTCCATCCAGCTGACTGCCCACTCTGCCGGGTGGGGGACTTTCAGCAGCTCAGCTGCAGACAGACATCATGATGCACGTGGTTTTTTTCTCTCACTCAAGGTTTATTCCCTCCCTCCCCAGAATAATCCGTTTGCCTTTTTTCTGCCTAAGCTTTTAATTTTTAGGTCAGTCCTTTTCTCTTTCTTCTCTAAAACGTCACTGAGGGTTGCATTTCATATTTCACAATGTTCACTTTGTGAAATGCTTTCCCATAAAGACCCTCATGACTCCCAAGTCTTGAGCTGGGCACCTGTGTGAAGTTCTGTACCCCTGTCTCTGCTCCATCCTCATCCAGCCACAGAAGCAGGTGAATAAAGGTTCTTCCCTCTTCCAAGAGTATGATCGGAAAAACGCCATGGAGGCTGCCCTCCCCTAAGCCACCAGCTCCCTTGTTAGGGGAAACCTCTGAGGCCACTACTGGAATGTAATCCTTTGGCCTAATTAAGACATTTCCTCTAGTTAAAATGAATCTTTCTAAGAGGGGTTGCTTCAGCATAAATGAGTCACCTGAGCCTTCTAAGGAGGCTTCTGACGAAGCAAAGGATGTCAGGAGATTATGGTGTAAGTTCCAGAGTGGGAATGGTGGGGCCATATGGTGGGGTCAGGGTGGGAAAAAGGTCGAGGGAGGTGGATGGCACAGGCTGGAAGAATATGTTCTGGACTGACGAGCTTCCTTTGCCTCCCGCCGTTGCCCAGGGCTGGTCCACCCTAGGTGCGTTGGCTTCCGGAAGACGCAGGACCCTGAGACTAGGTGCAGGGCTTGCTTGCCCTGGGCCCTAATTGACTTCAAGACAACTGGCCTCGGTAGGTTTCCTGGATTCTGCAAAATAATCCACTAACCTAATGAAAAAGAAACTGGGCTCTCTGGTTTGGGGAGTTTATTTCCGTTCTCTTTGTTAAACTGACTGGTTGTTCATGGAACTGACCAAGTGTGTCACTGAGCAGCCTGGTGGCTTTGCCGAAGAATCACAAACGAATGATATGACCGGTTCTTCTGTTCTTGTGTAACAGCAGCCACAAAAAAACCAGTCTCTTTTAGTGCATAAGCGAGGCCTCTGGGAATATGGCCTTGTACCTAAGAATGCAGATGCTGGGGTCATCGAGGCCGGGGGTCAATTTCTGAAACCCCTCTTTGTTAGCTGTGGGACCACTCCATGCTCTCATCTTTTCATCTGCAAATAGGGATAATAGTTAACACCGACCTTGTAGATTTTTTTTTTTTTTTTAAGATTTTGTGTATTTGAGAGAGAGCGTGAGTGGGGGAGGAGCAGAGGGAGAGGGACAAACAGACTGCATGCCGAGAGCGTGGAATCGAGGTGGGGCTCCATGCAGGGCTCAATCCCACAACCCTGAGATCATGACCTGAGCCAAAATCAAGAGTTGGACGCTTAACCGACTGAGCCACCCAGGCGCCCCAGCCTTGTAGAGTTCTTTAAGGAAGAATGTTCCTGCACATGAAGGGCTCCCCCAGTGCCCGGCAAATACTAAGTATTCAATAGATGTCAATTGCTCTTTTTAATATTAGTCTAAGGCCAGCAGGCCAGCTGTTTAATACCTAGTGTCTTGACAATCAGGAACACTTATAGCATCTTCCCAACAAGTCTAATTTATCCCCAGAGTGGTATCCAGGGAAGAAGACACAGCTGTGTCTAAAGGTGGCGGCAGAAGGAAAAAGACCCCTCTCTCCAGTGTCCTATAAACCACCATTGCCATGTAGGAAGCAGCACCCACATTGCGTGTGGCCTTCTTGGGGAAGGAGCAAGGATTGGGAATTTGGGGAACTCTGAGCTGGACTGATTCCCAGTTCACTGCTCTCAGGAAAATGATTTGTGTCCACAATGCATGTATAGGTGTATGGCCTCAGCGCACATACATTTATATGCACACATACGCACGCGTGAGTGCGCGCGCGCAGACACACACACACTTACGCCGGGTTGGAACACCACTGCATTGAATGTATTTTTTTTTTTCTTGTCTTCCTTCTTATCTCTTACATCCTTTGCAGTCCATTCGGGCATAATTATTATTGCTTTGCTGGCTCGGTTCTGCAGCTCTCTAGAGTGGAGCAGATGTCGACAGCTCTGAAAGATCCCATGCTATTACACAGCAGAACAAATGAGGATGTCAGAAAAGGCTCTTCAGTCTAACAAGAAAACAGAGGAAAGAGACAAAAAGAATAAAGCCTTTGGAGACCAGCAGACTCGCTCTGATTAGATCTTATGCTAACATGATGCCCACTCTGCGTACTAACAGTGATTTAATATGTTTAAACGATACCGGGGAAATACGACTTGGGGAAAAAAAGAGAAAGGAGAATTTCTTCCCTGGCAGGCGTGATTAAGATGGTGTGGGCTCCCTAGGAACACACAACTGCAGCGTGAGACTGTGGAATATAGGCCCAAGCAGATTTGCCTACAGGGCTGGATGGGGGTCTCTTACACTGGGTGGCTGCTGCGCTCCCCACCACCTGGGAGCCAGACAAGCTGCTAGGATGGATTAGCTGGCTTGTGCAGGGTGGGGTGACGGTCTCACTGCTGGGCCACTGTGTCTTCTCTTGAAATGGGAGGCCGCACTTTAAAAACATTTTATATATGGGGCCACGAGTCCATACGTCCTAATTTTCCCAGAACATAGATGCAAAATACTCTATAGATTTTTGGAAGCGGGGGGAAAGGAAGGCTCTAATCAAATCGATGGACCAAAGTCCCTGTATTATAGAAAGAGCATACCGGGCAGTTTACTAATTGAACAGGTCCTTCAGTTCCTTGCTCCAAACCTATTTACTCATTTCCTGTTTGTAATTCTAACTATTAATGTGATCGTTCTTTCACTAGACCACTGCAGAATAGATAGAATTTAGAATGACCAACTATGGGATAGTAGAGATGGAGGGAGAGCCTGTTAGGTCTGTATAAAATCCTGGCAGTATCAGAAAGTGCGATCTGATAATCTGACAGTAAGTGAGGAGGCACAAATAGGCACAATGAAGTGGAGAACACTTTATATGTTTGTTTCCTTAGTTGTTCTTTTTTTTTTTTTTTTTTTTTAAGATTTTATTTATTTATTTGAGGGAGAGAATGAGAGAGAGAGAGAGAGCGCACATGAAAGGGGGGAGGGTCAGAGGGAGAAGCAGACTCCCTGCTGAGCAGGGAGCCCGATGCGGGACTTGATCCTGGGACTCCAGGATCATGACCTGAGCCAAAGGCAGTCGCTTAACCAACTGAGCCACCCAGGTGCCCTCCTTAGTTGTTCTTAAATCCTTCCATGGGGGCTCCGAGGCAGTGGTCTGGTAGCTGTCGTTATATGAATAAAGAGTAGTACATACTTCAAAAAATGCCCAAAGAATAAACATTTAAAAAAAATAAAGCAACTCCCTGGAGGGGAACAAGTTATCAGTGTTCATTGTTGAAATGCAATAAATTGAAAACCCCGGGACGTTCCCCTGGGCCCGAAAATGCCTGGATTCTCTCATCCAGATGTTAGGATCTATCTAGAAGCACAGAAGCCCTCAATAGGAGGAGAACTCAAAGATCACCTGGTCCAGCGTTTGTTCCTGACAAGTTGGACCATGCCGGATGCCACCGAATGACATTCCCCCATGAGATGGGGCCAGTCCATTGTCAGAGTGCTCGAATTATTAGAAAGTTCATGCTTGCCTGGATCTAAATATGCTTCTGTATTTTCACCTGCTTGGCCATGGCTCTGCCTTTCAGGACCCCAGGAAGGAACAATCTAAGCCTGTTACACTTACGAGGACAGGGATCCTAATACCCGCCTTCTCCCCTGCATGCCTCCCACCATAGCTCAGCACCAATCCTTTCTCATTCTATATGGCTATGATTTCAAGTCCTCAACTCTGTCTGCTTAGAGATGTCACTTTTATAAGGTGAGCTGATACACCAAAACCTAGCACAGTTCTCTAGGGACAAACTAAAGGGCCCAAAGACAGCCTGGGGCAGTGGTTTTAGTACAAGTGGAGTCAGACACTGTGTTCACAGCCTGGCTCTTGTATGTGACTTTGGACAAGTTACTTAATCTCCCTGAGTTTCAGTTTCCTTATCTGTAAAATGGGATAATAGTAGCCCCTGAAAGGTGAGTGAGACTAGATGAGGGAATCCATAGAGAGATGTTTACCAGATGGCAAACACTGCAAATGTGAGCCATCATTTTGGAGGAAGAAAGGTTACTGCCTCCCTTATATTCGACCTGCCCTCCCGTTACAATCTAAGTTTACGGTGCACTAGTCATTCATTTTGAGCCGATAACCAACTGAAACATCTCTATCATGTTCTCATAGGTTACCATCAAAGCACATCTGCTGTTTATTCCATCTTACTTGCTTGTTTATTTTAACCAAGTGCAGAACTTTACATTTATCCCCATTAAACATAATCTTATTAGATCTGGTCCATTGTTTCAGTCTGTCAAGTCTTTTTTGCATCCCAATTCTGTCGTCCAATGTATTAGCTAGCTCTTCCAGCTTTGTGTCACCCACAAATTTTATCACCAGGCCATCAATGTCTTCATCCAAGTCATTAATAAAAATAGTTAACAAGGCAAGACGGAGGCCAGAAACCTGTGGTGGGAAAGATCCTTTCTCCAGATCGTCATCAACCTATTAATTAGTACTCTATATTCAATCAGTTACTCATCTACCTGACCTGGCTACCTTCAGCTCCTGCCCAGAAGTGCATCTTGTTTTCAAGGACAGGGACTTTATCTGCCAAACCTACTGCTGAAACCTAAATGCATTCTGTTTGTACAATACCCAAAAACCAGTCTAGCAACTCTCAGAAACGTGCTAAGTCTGGGAAAATGCACTGACTCCTTGCCTCTCACCTGGAGACCATGTCCACTTCACCTGACCAAAGATCGTCTAACATGCCTGCCTTTTTTTTTTTTTTTTTTTAAAGATCACAGGGGCGCCTGGGTGGCTCAGTTGGTTAAGTGTCCAACTCTTGATTTTGGCTAGGTCATGATCTCAGGATTGTGAGATCGAGCCCCATGTCAGGGTTCTGTGCTGGGTGTGGAACCTGCTTAAGATTCTCTCTCTCCCTCTCCCTCTGCCCCTTCCCCCTGCTCATGCTCTTGTGCCCTCTCTCTCCCTAAAAATAAAAAATAAAATAAAATAAATCACAATTTTCCTATGACTGGGCTTCTAGCACCTTTCCTTAAAGCCTCAGCCCTTCAAAGCAGACAGTGAGCCTCCTAGAGCTTAACTTATCTGGCCAGGCCCTGGGACCCCAAGGGGGCTTTTAGAAACTTCTTTCTTGCCTGGGCTTCCATTTTTTGTCACCAACATCTGTGGGAACCTTACCTCTTCCAACTTGAAGTTACTTTCCGGGATAGGGAATATGGAAAGAATATAAATGCTGAACGGGTCTGTTTCGTCATCTGTTCCCATACTGTGCCAGTAACAATATTGATCAAGCAGTGGACATGTTTTTGTCCTTTACCAAATATTAACTGAAAACTTTTCTTTGAAGAGTCTGGGTGTCTCTTAGCAGTCCTGGGAGCAGTATCAACAAAAAGCTAGATGGCTCACCACAAGCCAGCTTGCCATGGCAGTAGCTTACTAAGGGGTGTCTGTCCCAGTGCCTGGCTTCCTGACTGTCCCCTGCTTCCATCTCCCATCCGTGGACTCTGGTCCAAAACCCCCACTACCACTGCAGAGAAAGTGTTTAAGATCGTGGAATTCTAAGTCCATCAAATGCCAACACACACTATATATGTGGCCAGGGGCCAGTCTGTAAGGGAGGAACACTAGCAATTACCCCACAGAGTGACTGTGAGGATCACATGACATAATTGCTTTATAAGTACCATGTACAGTGCCTGGCCCATGTGGGGTTGAACAGTGGTTGTACACTCTTACCTTCTGGTCTCTGCCTTGTTCTTGTCTCTATTTGGTTCTACTCTTGTCACCAGTCCTTTGTCTATCCCCTCTCAGCCTGTGCTATGTCTCTCTCAAACTTTAATTTTCTACTTGCCCTTCATGGACTGGCTTCACCCTCCTCCCCCCACCCTGCCCCCACACCCTGGCTTTTGACAAGACTCCCTTTACGCTGAAAATCCCATGCTGACTCTACTTCTGGAAATACAGACCAAGTCTGTATGCAAAATCCTATCCCCTACCCGGACAGCCAAGGTCCCAGGGAGTAAGGAATAGCAGCCCTCAGAACTTTTTCACATATCTCATTAAGTATTTGGGATCAAATCCTGGCTTCTTCATGTTTTTACCATATGACCTTGGGCAAGTCAGTTTCCTGTCTCAGTCTTCTCATCTGTAAGGTGGGTATCATAAGATAGGGTTGTTGGAAGCATCCACCATTCAGCATCATGTCTATTATAAAGTAAATGCTCAGTAAATGATGGCTGTTATTATCAGCCTCATTAGCACTGGCCTTCCATACTTTATATTTCTTGCTAGTATCCATTTCCTTAACAGATTCTATTTTTTTTTAAAGATTTATTTATTTTAGAGAGAGAGAAAGTGTGTGGGGGGGGGCATTAACAGTGTCTTGTAATTCTATTACATTTGCTCTTGGTTATGTACCACTCTCTTCTTTTATGTACACTAAATTTCTGAGCTCAATAGTGAGTTCTCTAGAAACCACATGGATCATTCTAGATTATGCCTTCCTCTCTATGAGAAAATGTATCTAAACTATCAACTGTAAAGTACAATGAAAATGATAATTGCTGTATTATTATATTTTGAGATCAATTTCAACCATATTTAGATTTTTAGAGTTCATACCCATCCTTCCATCTTCCTACAGTTCTTTTAAAAAGAGTATAGAGCCATGTGTTTATGTGTTATACTGTGAGTTACTGGACATTAAATCTATGCTTCAGTCATAACCCCACCCTCCCATCTTCAACGTTAATAAGTTAATTCTTATATTTATTGAATTTCTGTTATGTGACAAGCACGACCATGTAAAACCACTAAGGTGTAATTCCTGCCTTCGAGAAACTAAGTTAAGTAGGGAGAGAATTCTGTTTTGGGTTAGCACGAAGATGGCGGCACATCCTCATTCCCGTAGGAACACCAAGAAAAATTTGGATAACATAAAAATCATACAGAGTATATTTTCTGGCCACACTGGAATTTACTTATAAACCAGTAACAAAAAGAGATCTCAAAAATGTTAGAATATTTAGATATTAAACAATACTCTTCTAAAGAAAAAAATCTCAAGGAAAATTAGATAATATTTTTAACTGAAAGCGAATAAAAGCACATAATATCTAAATTTCTGGGATGCAACTAAGGTGATGCCAAGAGTAAAATTCAGAGTTTTAAGTGCTTCTATTAGAAAATAGGAAAGGTCTGGCAGACAGCCTCTCCTCTGCTGTCCTGCTCGCCACCCCCTTGCAGTGTATTCAATAAACTTCTAGCTCCTTTAAAAAAGAAAATAAAAAAGGTCTAAGATCAGTGATCTAAGCTTCTACCTTAAGCTAATAACGTAAATAAAGTAAATAGAAGAAAGGAAATAATAAAGAGTGAAAATCCATGAAATAGAAAACACACGATGGAGAAAATAAACAGCCAAAAAAAAAAAAAAAAAGGATTTTTTGAAAAGATCAATATTGATAAATCCCTAATTAAACTGAACAAGGAAAAAAATAAAGAGAAAATGCAAATGACCAATATGAAGAATGAAAGGAAAGATATTCCCTCAAATCCTACAGATCTTAAAAGAATAATAAAAGGATATTATGAACAACTTTATGCCAACAAGTTGGACAATGTGAATGAAATGAATAATCACTTGAAATGTATGATTTTAAAGCAGACACAAGAAAAAATAAATGACCTGAAATCTGTTAAAGAAATTGAATTCACTATTAAACTTTTTTCCCCACAAAGAATGCTTCTGGCTCAGATACTGCCAATGGTGAATTCTATCAAACACTTAAGAAAGAAATAATACCAGTCTTAATCTCTTACAGAAACAAAGGAGGTGGGGCTACCTCTTGACCCTTTTTATGAAGCTGTCATATTCCTAATATCAAAATCTGACAATGCACTACAAGAAAATTACAAACCAATATTCCTCATGAACAGAGATGCAAAAATCCTCAGCAAAACATTAGCAAATCAAACCCATCAATATAGAAAAAGGATAACATATCATGGCCAAGTGAGGTTTATCACAAATAAATGCAAAGTCCATTAAAGTGAGAAAACAGGGCGCCTGGGTGGCTCAGTTGGTTAAGCGACTGCCTTCGGCTCAGGTCGTGATCCTGGAGTCCCAGGATCAAGTCCCGCATCGGGCTCCCTGCTCAGCGGGGAGTCTGCTTCTCCCTCTGACCCTCCCCCCTCTCATGCTCTCTCTCTCATTCTCTCTCTCAAATAAATAAAATCTTTAAAAAATAAAAAATAAATAAAAAAAATAAAGTGAGAAAACAATGTAACCTATCCCATTAAACAAATAAAGGAGAGAAATCTTATTAACATCTCAGCAGATCCAGGAAAAGAATTTGACAAACTTCAGCGTCATTTCATGATAAAACCTCTAGGCAAATTAGGAATAGAAAAGAACTTCCTCAATCTGATAAAAGACATCTATAAAAACCAGTGGATGATAAAACATGGAGCACTTTCCCTCTAAGGTCAGAAACAAGGTAAGGATGTCTACTCTCACTAGTACTAGTCAACACTGGCTATGACTTCTTTCCATCAGGCAGAAAAAGAAATAAAAGTCATGAAGACTGGGAAAGACAAAGTTTAAATAAGATAAAATTATCTTTATTTACAAAGACATGATTTTGCATATAGAAAATTCAAAGGAATCTACGCCCAAATCCTACTGAATCTAATAATTCAGCAAGGTTTAAGGATACAAGGCCAATATAGAAAATGTAATTATATTTCTACGTATTATCAATAAACAACTGGAAAAGGAAATTAAAAGTAATAGCATTTACAATAGAATCAATATCATGAAATACTTACAAATCACTTTTTAAAAAGACGTGTAAGCCTTCTACACTTAAAGCTATAAAATATTATTGAGAGAAATTAAGACAGACTAATAAATGGGGAGAGATACACCATACTTACAGGGCAGTACAACCAATATTGGAAAGACGGTGATTCTCCCAAAACTGATCTAGAGATTAAATGCAATTCCAGTCAAATTCCCAGGAAGGTTTTTGTAGAAATTGATGAGTTGATGAAAAGGAAATAGTTGGAGGATTTACACAACCTGATTTTAAGTGTCACTGTAAAACTTTGTGGTATTTTTTTTAAGACGATTTTGTTGGGTTGTTTTTTTTTTTTATATTTCCATCTAAATGTTAGTATTAACTTGTCAGTTTCTGAGACAGTAAGTTATCGTGTAAAGACAGACAAATAGATCAATGGGGCAGAAAAAAACCCCACAATTACTATCTAATGATCTTTGCCAGAGGTGCCGAGGCAAATCAATAGGGCAGGGACAGGCTCATCCAACAAATGATGCTGGAATCTACTCAGTAGCAAAAGAAACATATTATGGATACTTGAAACAACATGAATGAACCTCAGAAATATTGTGTAGCAGACTGAAAGAGGCCAGATGCAGAGGAATATTACTTAAAAGTTAAAATGAAGTCCCCAAACACGTAAAACTAGTCTGTGGGGATAGAAATCAGAATAGTGGTTGCCTCTGGATGGAGAGGGTGAGGACAAGAAAGGGGCACAAAGGAATTTTCTAGAGTAACGGCAATGTTTTATGTCTTATTTGGGGTGTTAGTTAAATGGGTTCTTACATTTATCAAAACTCATTGAATGGTACATTTAAGATCTAGGCACTTTACTGTTATTATACCTCCATAAGCAAATATTAAAAAAAAAAACAGAAGTAGGAAAAAGGGGAAGAAAACACATGAAGAAAAATTATAATATGATTTGTAAGTGTAATGCTAGAGACATGCACAGAGTTTTATGGGAGAACATGGAAGGAGCAAAAACAGCTTGATTGTGGACAAGTCTTCCAGCTGAGCTCTATCTACATGAGAATTACACTTTTCTACCCCGTCCTGGCATCCTTGTCAACTTGCTCTGAGAGAATCCCATTTTCCAGTAGTTGACTGAGGTCTTAACACCAGGAAACAATTTGGGGTCTGCCCTGGCGTTTGACTACCTAAACCTAGGACAGTTCATTGTAATACAGGAGATCCCATACTTGTGGAGAAGGGGAAAAGGAGAAACAATCTAGAATCCACTCAGTAGCTGTCAAATACTTGTTTTTCCTCTTTTCCTTTCCTGGTGCTTACCCAGCAATCCATCAGCATTCTCAACACCCCAGGTATGAATCCCTCCAGCACCAAATCTTCCTATTGCTCCCCCTTCCCTGACTTTTTGGGTCTAATTTAACATCAAGATTCAATCTATGCAAATCTGTTGAAAAATCTGGCTATTTGCAAACAGAGAAAATTTATTGCCTCATATACCATATATCAAAATAAATCCAGATGGATAGGAGAAAATTTTAAGTGGAACCAAACTATGAAAATATTGAGATGAATATTTGTCAGAGTTCTGGATGGGAAAGGATTTCCTGTAGAGATAACTAAGAGGGGGAGTCAGAACAAAACAGTAGACTCCTTAATGAAAACACCAAACTTAAGTACATCAAAAAATCATTACAATTTTTAAAAGCCTTACAGCAGTCTGGCAGAAAGCATTTGCTGCAAATATTTCAGAAAAAGGATTTATATCCTTAATAACTAAAGAAGGAAAGAGAAGCACTGTTGTTACAATAAAAAAAAAAAAAGAAAAAGTAGGCAAAGACAATATAAATGATTGACTTAGAAAAACAAAAGTTCACCTCAAGAGTACCAAAACAAATAAAATAACCTTGAGATACCATTTTTAAATCTATTGAAATAACAAAGTGTTTGAAAAATGACAACACTCAAAATCTGGTAAGATCAGCATTTTTCCCCCCACTGTGGAGGGAGTATAAATTAGTGCAGTCTTTCTGGAAAGCAGTTAGGCAGTCTTATATCAAAAATCTTAAAAATGGTCTTATCCCTTAAGAATTCTACATGTATGAATCTATCCTAAACAATCAGAAGGGCAAACACATTTTATACACAAAGATGTTTAACAAAAAAGGAAAACTACCTAAATGAGTAAGGATGTGTTATTGCCTGAATAAATTGTTGTATATCAAAATAATGGAATATTTTGCAGGCTTTTAAAAGTCAGTTTAAAAAAAATTTTTTAAAATACACTATTGGGATTACACCAAAAAAAAAAGGGCAAGCTTTTGCACAGCAAACCAACAAAATGAAAAGGCAACCTACTGGATGGGAGAAGATATTCTCAAATGACATATTCAATAAGGGGTTAATATCCAAAATATATAAAGAACTTATACAACTCAACACCCAAAAACCAAATCCAATTAAAAATGGGCAGAAGATTTAAATAGACATTTTCTCAAAGAAATACAGATGGCCGGCAGACACATGAAAAGATGTTCAACATCACTGATCATCAGGGAAATGCAAATCAAAGCCACAATGAGATATCACCTTATACCTAGCAGAATGGCTAGAATCAAAAAGGCAAGAAATAACAAGTGTTGGCGAGGAGGTGGAGAAAAAGGAACGCTTGTATACTGAAGGTAGGAATATAAATCAGTGCAGCCACTGTGGAAAACAGTATTGAGTCTCCTCAAAAAATTAAGAATAGAAATACCCTATGACAGTGATTTCACTACTGGGTATTTACACAAAGAAAACTAAAACACTAAGTCGAAAAGATATGTGCACTCCAATGTTTATTGCAGCATTATTTACAATGGCCAAGATATGGAAGCACCCAAGTATCAACCAATAGATGGATGAATAAAGAAAATGTGGTGTATACACACAATGGAGTATTAGTCAGCCAGAAAAAAGAGAGAGATCTTGCCATTTGCAACAACATGGATGGACCTAGAGGGTATTATGCTAAATGAAAGAACACAGACAGAGAAAGGCAAATGTTATATGCTTACTTATATGTGGGATCTAAGAAACAAAACAAACAAAAAGCAGAAACAGACCCATAAATACAGAGAACAAATTGATAGTTGCCAGAGGGAAAGGGGCGGGGGGGAGGGGGTGGATGGGCAAAATGGGTGAAGGGAAGTGGGAGGTATAGGCTTCCACCCACGGAATGAATAAATCACCAGGATAAAAGGTACAGGATGGAGAATATAGTCAATGGTATTGTAATAGTGTTGTATGGTGACAGATGGTAGCTAACTTGTGGCAAGCAGAGCATAATGTATAAAACTGCCCAATCACTCAGTATGTTGTACACCTGAAACTAATGTAACATTGTGTCTACTGTACTTGAATAAAAGAATAAAACATAAATAAAAATTATAAAAATTTAAAAAATTTTGGAGACCTCAAAGATGTCCCAAATATGTTAATTAGAAAGGATATAAAACTTCATACATCATGATTTCATCATGCAATAAAACAAAATACACACATTGAAAAATACTGGAATAAAATGCACATATTTACCAAATCCTGCTTCAAGAGCGTGCTGGAGTTCCTGGTTTAGGACCCCAGCCCACCTGGGAAATGGATTCTACACTGGCATGGTTATGGAGAAGGAAGTCTGGTTCTCACTGTGGGGGTATGGGAGGTCCAATGATGGAAGAAAGGGGAGCCCTTCACTCACATATCCAAAGCACTTAGGATCACTCAAAGACAAGAAGTGCTCTTCCAGATTTGTCCCCAGGGTCACAGGATCCTACCAACATTCCTATAGGATTCTCCCCTCTCAATATACAGTGAAAAGAGCTGTGGCTTTGAGAAGAGCCACACAGAATTCTACCTCATTAGCAGGAATGTGAATTTAAACTGAGGAAGAGAAGGTGAAAGCCAGTGATTATCTGCACTGTGATGGTCAGGGCTATCTGGCCTGCTCAGTGCTTCTCTGCCTTCATAGGAAATTAACCCTCTCTAGAGCAGAGCAGCTGAAAAGGGATTGCCTTTCCCTGGCAGCTTTGGGAAGTAGAACCTAAAGGAGACCGTCTATAGAGAGGTAGAGAGAACACCAGGCTGGAAGTCAGTCTCCATGGGGCGAGCTGGAGCTCCTATTTCTCAACTGCATGGTGACCCTGGACAAGTCACTTTCTCTGGGTCTCACTTTCTTCATTATAAAGTGGGCATAGTGGCACCTACCCAGCTTACTTCCCAAGGCACTGTGAAATTGCTTTGTTATGCACATCTAAGGAATGATTATGTATCTACTATACGTTGGCTTATGATGATGTGAGGATTTAAGTCTTGTATGATCTTGTAAATCCACTGCTGTGGTGGTTTTGGAGTGTAGGACAGATCAGGTTCACAACTGAAAGCATTTCCCTGCTCATCACAAACCAGGCTGAATGGAGTGCACCACAATTAACACGTGACCAGGAAAGCCACATAAAAATAAACAAAGCAGAACAAGTCTCTCTCTCTCTCTGAGAAGAAATCCAGATTCTGGGAGTCACAGCCCTCTCCTTAGCCTTAGATCAAAATTAAAATTTTGATTATAATAGGGACAGATACAGTAGGTGGATGTTGTTGCCAGTGAAGAATGAATTGGCTCCTCTATTAAAGACATTGGTGACCATACTCTTAGAGAACCAGTTTTCCGCACCTTCTGTGGATGGTCTATCTTAACAACATTGAGATACCACCTATATGTGGAAGTCCTAACTGAGAAAGCAGGAAATGCAGAAAAATTATAGAGTGGTTGATGTTAGTTTTGTTATTGTTGCTTCCCCTTAAAACTAAGGACTGCTGTGAATTGGTGATAGGAGTATATGCTTTAGGGTCAGAACAGTCTAGGATTGAACCCTAGTTGCTCACTTGTCTAGATGTGTGACTTTTAAGTGCTCCAATCTCTCTGTACCTTGGTTTTCTAATCTGTTAATTAGAGTTATTTTCAAACTCATGGGCTGTGTTGAGAATAAAGGAGAAAATGTATGTTTGCACTTAGCATCATGGCCAGCATGGAATATGTGCTCAGCAAATGAAAGCTAAAAATACTGAATAATAGTTGCTACCATGATCATTATTTTCACCAGAATATTTTTTCTAATACATAAGTCAATTGCATTCATAGACAATAACAATCATAAACTAGAAAGTGCAATGGAAAAGAAGATACCATTTACAACAAGGACAACACCACATACAAAAACAGGTACCCAAGCAGTGAACTGAACAAAATATCTGCAATATTTCCATGAGAAAAAAGAAAGACCTCAAAAAATGGAGAGATAGAACATGCTCCTAGGTTGGAATCCTCAGCAACGGAGATGTCTTTTCTCACAAAATGAGCCAACAGATTCAAGGCAATTCTAATTAAAATTTCAACATTATTTCATAGAGGTTGAAAAACTGATTTAAAAATAGTAACTTTTAAAGAATACAGAATTTAGTTTTGGAAGAATAAAGGAATCAGGATTAGCCAAGATGTTTCAAAGAATAAGGAAGAGAGACTTAGACTACCAGATATCGAGTTTATAAGAACCTGTATTAAGATTCTGTATTTCTTTTTTTTTTAAGATTTTATTTATTTATTTGAGAGAGAGAGTGAGAGAGAGA
This sequence comes from Phoca vitulina, assembly GCF_004348235.1. Taxonomy (NCBI): domain Eukaryota; kingdom Metazoa; phylum Chordata; class Mammalia; order Carnivora; family Phocidae; genus Phoca; species Phoca vitulina. The sequence goes on from NW_022589705.1 coordinate 5,266,365, forward strand.
GAGAGAGTGCACAAGCTGGGGGAGAGGCAGAGGGAGAGAGAGAGAAGCAGATTCCCTGAGAGCAGGGAGCCCGATGCAGGACCCCAGGATCATGACCTGAACTGAAGGCAGACGCTTAACTGACTGAGCCACCCAGGCGCCCCTAAGATTCTGTGTTTCTAGTGGAGACAAACTGTCCAACACAATAGAGACCTCAGAAACAGACCCTTGGGAGGACAAATAAAACAAGACGAAATCAGAGAGGGAGACAAACCATAAGAGACTCTCAATCATAGGACACAAACTGAGGGTTGCTGGCGGGGAAGGGGGTGGGGATGAGGTACCTGGGTGATGGACATTAAGGGCATGGGACGTAATGAGCACTGGGTGTTATATAAGACTGATGAATCACTGAACTCTACCTCTGAAACTAATAATACACTATATGTTAATTGAATTTAAATAATAATAAAAAAACCCAAACCCCTGAATATATGGAATTTTGATATTTGAAAGACCTGGCATGGAAAGTCAGCAGCGAAAAAAAGACCATGTAATAAATTAACCTGAGGGCGGAAAAAAGGATATCCATATGGTGGGGAAAAAAACGAAATTGGTTCTAAGTTTGTACCATACACAAAAATAACTCTTGATAATTCAAGGACTTTAATGGAAAAAACAATACCTTTCTTTTCTTTTTAGGAGAAAATATAAGGAATATATTTCTAATCTTGGGATATGGAGCAAGTTTTAAACAGAAATGTTAACTATGAAATTAAAAACTGGTAAGTTTTATTAAAATTAAGAATTTCTGCTCATCAACAGACACCTTAAAGAATGTGAAAGACAGCTTACAAATTCAATTGGGAAGAGATATTTTCAACACAGGTCACCAGCAATGGATTATCAGGATAACTATCAGGGGTGCATAAAGAGTTCCTTCAGTTCAGTCAGAAAACGCCCCACCCTCCACTTCCCAAAATGGCAAAGACATAAACAGGCAGTTTACAGAAAAGGAAATAACATCGAAAGTTGTTCAGCTTGAGGGAAATGCCAATCATACCCACAAGGATATTTTATATTCACTTAAGTAGCAAAAATTAAGAATTCCAACATACTAAGTATGGGAGAAGCTAGGAATCCACAGGATCTTCTTTACTTTACTGGTAGGTGTGTAAATGTGTACAAACTCTTTAGAGAGCAGTTAGGCATTATCTTAAATGTTAGCCAGACACCTACCCCATGACCCAGAAATTTCTAGACATATATACACATTACTGAACATATAAGGGATGTTTATAGCAGATTCTTCATAATGGAATCTAGAAATCTGAAAACAACCAAAATATGCAATTATTTGAATATACTACAATGTATTCATCCATTCTCTTGGCATATTCATATAATAGAACACTATACAACAGTGGAAGCAATAAATTTCAGTTACATGCAACAGTGTGAATGTTGTGTTTGACCAGGTCCTCTGAGGAAAGATGCCAAGGTAGGATTAACTGTGGAAGGATTTTCTTAGGAGAAATGCTTGTGGGAGAAAATGGGAAGAAGGCTGGGAAAGCCACAGCCTGAGATGCGGCTCTGACCCCAATGGAAGGAGGAGGAAAGGAGGGCAGGATGGAAGGGAAGTAGACTGTACTAGGTCTACAGATGGTTTGGCAAGGTCACCTATGTGTCTTTGAGCAAGCGTCAGCTGTCAGAGGAGCCCTGTGTCTCCCAGGACTGGGACTGCCTCAGTGTCTCAACCACACTCAGTCACCAGCTGGGAGCAACGTGCCAGGAAGCAGCTGGAGGCATGGTCGTGGTGCTGCGTGCCATGTTCACAATAGAGAGTGCAGAAGAGGGCGCTTGGTCAAGTACACTCGCATTCTCATGGTCACCACAGATGCCTTAGCAATATAATATTGAGTGGGGAAATAAAACCAAGAAGACTGCATCCAGGAGAACAGTTAATATAACTTAATATAAAGAATAGTTAAATACAAAAATAAAAATACCAAAACAAAACTTCATGTTAAAAACAGCAGGGGAGGGCGCCTGGGTGGCTCAGTTGGTTAAGCGACTGCCTTCGGCTCAGGTCATGATCCTGGAGTCCCCGGATCGAGTCCCGCATCGGGCTCCCTGCTCAGCAGGGAGTCTGCTTCTCCCTCTGACCCTCCCCCCTCTCATGTGCTCTCTCTCGCTCTCTCTCTCTCTCTCAAATAAATAAATAAAATCTTTAAAAAAAAAAACAAAAAAAACAGCAGGGGAGGGGCGCCTGGGTGGCTCAGTCGGTTAAGTGACTGCCTTCGGCTCAGGTCATGATCCCAGGGTGCTGGGATCGAGTCCCACATCAGGCTCCCTGCTCTGTGGGGAGCCTGCTTCTCCCTCTCCCACTCCCCCTGCTTGTGTTCCCTCTCTCGCTGTGTCTCTCTCTGTCAAATAAATAAATAAAATCTTTAAAAAAAAAAAACAAAAAAAAAACAGCAGGGTAATTACAGACACGGGAATCAGGGTAGTAGGGGGAGCCGCAGAAGGACAGGGAGCAAAAGGAGTACAGAAGCTATTGCGACGTAAGCTATTGCCAGTAGTTTTGTTCCCCTGTTAGTAGAGGGCTCGTGCATTTTACTTCTATTTAAGAAAAATGAGTCAGTAAATATATATATATGAAAACATGCATAGAAACAAAGAGGGCCATGCATGGATCAAAAATGAGAGTGTTTCATGAGAAAGGAATTATCGTTAATCTAATTCTATGACTCTGAGTCCAAAAATATTGTCTCTTTTCTCTCCTATGCTCTGATGTATTTATTTCTAATTGTTAGTGACTGAGCTATTGATGGACGAGACACTGCCTATATATTACAGATTAAATTATGGGTTTGTTAGGATCTCCCCAATATGGTAATCTGGAATTGGGATGTCCCAATTGAGGATATCTTAGATGGTATGTTCAAAGTCCAGATGCTCAAAGCGGAGCAGAGAAAATAGTTAAATGGTAATAGCATTGCTGTACGTGGGCTTTCTCCAAGGATTGGCTGGTAATCTCCTTCTCAGACAAACTAGGGCCTGGAGTTCAGAATTTTAGGAGTATAGATCTAGCCTCTGGGTCAGGTCTAAGGAAGCAGGGAGACAGCAAAAGAAATAGGCCACAGGGTTATCAGGAGGCAGTACGGTACAATGGTTAAGATCATGAACTCTGAAGTCAAACTCCCTAGGTTTGAGTCCCAGCTCTACCACGTTCTCCATTTGTCACCTAATCTCCACATTTCTAGAATAGGGATAATAGTACTTTCTCTGTAGTGTGGTGATAAAAATTAAATGACTCGTTATACCTAAGTTGCTTAAAACAGAGCCTGGGAAATAATATAAGTCAGAATGGGCTGGGTTATGGTATAGTAACTGGAAATCCCAAATACTAGCGTCTTAATAAAAACGTGATATTCTCCATGCAAAGAAGGCCAAGTAGCATAAGGCAAACAATCCCATGCATAAACTTTGGAATGGAGTATCTCTGAGCCCTTGCACAGAGATCCATGAGGCCAGGGGGAGAACACTTGGGATGCTCTATAATGGCTTTCTTTACCCAACACCAAGAAATGCCCATTGAGCCCCATGTGGTTTTTGCTGCTCAGGTTCTGTTCTGTAACTCCTCATTGCAAGATCTAGGTAGATAGAGCTTCCACTATTAGAACTGTCAATTGCTTTGGCAAGGGAAAGAGACACAATAGGATGTGCACTGGTCTTAAGTTTCTTCTCAGATATGTCACACATTTCATTGGCTGAAGCAGGTGACTGCTTCAAGTAGGCAAGGAATTGTGAGCCTACCACATTCCTACAGGAAGGAGAAGCAGAATACTTGTGAACAATCCAATTGACTGTGACCTATTTGGTGCTATCTAAGGGTTATTATAATTCTGGAAGATTTGCAAACCAGCTGAAATACATTAACAGGATACCCAGGAAGAGCAGAAAGGCAGTTCAGTCTATGTACATGTCCCTCTTCTAACAATCTAGTGTCTCTAAGGGACCATGTCTTTTTAATGTTCATACCACTAGAAGCACCTGGTCAGTTTTTGAAAAATAACTGAGACATACTCTAGGGACCAACTGACCAAAGAATGAAGAGTGACTTCTAAGGAATCTTCCAAAAGTGACTTTTCCAGATTACTAGCTGAGGCCCCCACATGGGTTTTCTGGGCACCCTCAACTGTGTACTTTCTGATATCAGAGTCCTGGAAGGAAGGGTGCCCTGGGTAACCATTGCTGCTATGTGGATCCATTGCTCTATGCTCTTTGCTGCCACTAAATATTAACAAAGCCAAGTAAAAGATCTTGTGGCATAACAAAAGTGTGTTTGAAGGAGACAGAAGAACAAATTTCTTTGGATCAACAAGAAAATCCACAAGATCATCAATGGCATGTACATGACACAGGGCTCCAGTCCACTTCATCGTGAGACCTGTGGCCATTCTGAGTGGTTATTGGACTGCTTTAAAGCCTACGAGGTTCTTCTATTGACTTTGAATTAATCACTCAAGAACCAACAGATACCATTTGTTCACATTTAGCAAACATTGCATAGATGATGATGACTATTAGCATGGTCCCTGTTTTCATGGAACTTTCATACCAGTGCAGGGATAGAGGAGAGGACTGCCATTAAACAAACACATAAATGAGTCTATAATTAAAATTGATACATGTACTTTGAAGGAAAAGGTCACCATTCTATGAAAACATGTAACAATAGGACCCGATCTAAGGAGGGAAAGTGAAAAGGGGGAGGGGTACGCAGGGCATTCAGAGGTGCCTTTCTAGAAATAATGTTGGAGCTGATATCTAAAGAATAACTAGGGATTGAACAAATCAAGTTTAGGGGTAAAAAGTGGTTTTAGGCAAGGAGAAATATAGGGGCAAAGGGTCTGGAATAGAAGGGTTTAAGTTTTTAAAACTAAAAATAATAATAATAATAAAAAAACCCCCCAAAAACAAAAAAGTTTAGCCAGAGTATAGAGGTAGAGGGGGAGAGTGGTAAAAGACAAAGCCATGTTGTAGGTTATATTAAGAACTTGGTCTTTGTCTCAACTGTAATAAAAAGCCTTTCACAAAAGCCTTTTGTGTGAATCTCTGGATGGGGGACCAGAGAGGGAAAGTTTATGTGAAAAAGCAGCAATGACCTTCAATAACTTAACTCTAGAGTTAGGGTTCCCTGCCGTATCCTGCTAATGTGAAGGAGGGACAGTGGAAACCACCATTTGCTAGAGTGAGTTTCCCTGCACACAAATCCTTCAAGGTGTCGCTTTCAAAAAGTACTGCATTCAAATAAATTTTCAAAGCAGTTGTATACTCCCTAGCACATCTAGACAGTCATAAAACAAAGTAACTATATATAAGGTCAAGTCCTACCGGAAAGATCAACATTGCTTAGCCCAATATTTCTAAAACTTACGTGATCATGGAGGCATCGTATTTTCAAATAAATCTGACTTCCAACCTGTGGGGCTGATATTCAGTGAAATACTCTTTCAGGCTGGTGTACACAATCTGGGTTCATACATGATCATAAATAACAATTTAAAAATACAGTAATCCCCCCTTATCTGTGAGGCATATGTTAAAGACCCTTAGTGGATGCTTGAAACAGCGCAGAGTACCAGACCCTGTATGTACTCTGTCTTTTCCTATACATACGTATCTATGATAAAAGTTATAAATTAGGTACAGTAAGAGATTAACAATAACTAATAAGATAGAACAATTATACTGTAATAAAAGGTATATGAATGGGGTTTTCCTCAATCTCTCTCAAAATATCTTCTTGTACTGTACTCATCCTTCTTCTTGGAATGATGTGAGATGCAGTGAGATGCAGTGAGGTGAAGGATGCAGGCATTGTGATGTAACGTTAGGCTACTATTGACCTTCTGACAACATATCAGAAGGAGGATCATCTGCTTCTACACCACAGTTGACCATGGGTAACAAACCGTGGAAGGCAAAACTACAAAGAAGGGACAACTACTGTAAAAAAGGAAACTTTTCTTAAACATGAGTTTTTCAAAATATGGATAGTAACAAGTAACCAGCCAGAAAAACCATAACTGGCTCCAGAACACCAATGTGTCAAAATCCCACAGTTGAGAACCACTGGGCAGGAGGCCAATAAGAAGAATAATGTCTGGCCAAGGAATGGCTTAGCAACCCCCAGGAACCTATTGATGCCTCTGTTGATTCCAGAATATTCTCTGACAAGTGTGTCAGGAGAAATCAACCAAAGTGTTCTGCAAAGTTCTGCAAAGTGTAAAGCTTCAAGAGCATGGTCTTTGGCAGTCAACCTCATGGCAGTCTTGATCCAGGAGTTGTGGGTGTGATTGCACATGATTGCTTAGACGAAACCCCCTGCTGTCATTACTAAGTCTGAGGAAAATTAAGTCAAGATTCCTCACAGAAGAAGGGTCAGAGCTTGTAGTTCAAAGAAGAGAGAATCAAGGATCGCATGGTGGACACAAGATGGTGGATGCAGAGAGCCGGAGCAGAGGGCAAACCTGGCAGCTCTTGGGGTGGATCGTCTGCAGGAGGAAATGAGCAGAGTGTGTCCTGGGCGGGAGGGAGGATGATGTGGTAACACCAGGCTTACCAAGGGTTGGGCCGTTAGAAAGTGAAGGCTGGAGGAGAACTTAGAGATCCCCCGCTAGTCCTAGTTGCTTGTTTTATGAATGGAGCCCTGAGTTACCACAGAACTCTTCTGGAGGCACACGGCCAGAGAGCGTGTGAGCCCAAGCGAGAATGTCATGCGTGTACCCGTCATTCCAGTCCACATCAGCCACGTGCGAAGGGTGGTGGCAATGCTGGCATTGTGACAGTCATCGTTTAAAGAAAAGCCAGTGCTAATCCCTCTGGAGCCTGGATTGATTATAAAGAAATTTTGTTACTTCTTAAGAGATAAGAAGGCTGACATTTTTAGGTATACATGAATCTGGGAATAGAAAACAGGCAGTTCCCAAAATGAGACAGAATTTTTTCCTTTTCCCCATTCATTCAGAAAAATTTATATTTACCTTTTTGGCTCCAAGCAAGATCAAATAAGTACACTCAGCCTCACCTCTCCTATTAACTACAGCTAAAAATCCTAGACAAAATCACACATAATTTAACTATCAGAAGGCTTTGACAGGTGGATGAAAACAGGCACAGTGGGTAAGGATCCCTGGACTGAAGAAGATGACCTGGCAGTGATTTCTGAGGTTTTTGTTTTTGGGTTTTTTTGGGGGGGGTTCCTCTTTTTGCCTCTTATATATCCTGACCCAGATATTAAAACAGCCTGAAACCTGGGGGAGAAAAAACGCCCAGGGAAAGCCATGGCATCTGGAAAGGGAGGACCCAGTGGGATCAAACTCTTTTGACTTTACCAGCCCTTCTCCAGGTAACCACCAGCAAAAACTGGTTACCCTTCCACACACCCACTCCCCCCTGGTAGCTGAACTGGTCACTAAGGGACAGAGTCCTGTTGATCCTACCTGCCCTATACCAGCCGAGTCCTAGCAAAGAGGCAGAGGTCCTTCTTAACACATAGCTGACCCCATGGGCAAGCTAAAGCCCCAGCTTTCCAACCTGAACACTGGGAAGGGGACACCTTGGGAACCAGAGGTTACAGAGTGGGGTGAGGAGTCATGAGGAAGGAGCAGGAGAAATCGCTCCTTTACCACCGCATGTGAAGTTCCTGGCTCACACATGAGCTGAGCATGTGTAAAACGGCCTAGAATCAGCACCATGCAGACTTTGAACTTGGAACTATAGGGTAGACCACGGCCCAGGATTCAGACTCGCAGCTGAGTGGTTTACAGGCAGGGCAGATCAGAAGAGCACTGTAAATACGTTCAAATCTAAATCGACACTGGAATCACAGACCATAGAAAGCAGACCAGGTTGTGCAGTCTGAACCTAAACAGGTTGCCTACCTGATTAAAAAAAAAAAGCCCAAACTTTCTAGATTATTAAAAAGGATTCAGAGTTTCATGACATAATATTCAAAATATCCAAGCGGCAACCACAAATCACTCCACATACAGAAGACCAGGGAGACCTAAATCACTCTCAACGGAAATGCAGTCAATATAAGCCAACCCTGAGAAGACTAAAATATTAGAATTGCTAGACAAAGACCCTAACGTTGTTATTATAAATATGCTTCAAGAAGGTATATATTTTGTATATGAGTGGAAAGATAGAAGTTTGCAATAAAAACAAAAGCTATCAACAGGAACAAAATGGAAGTTTTAGAATTGAAAAATTCACTGGAAAGACTCAACAGCAGACTGGAAAAGAACTCTACCTTACGACATAGACAAAGCTTAACTCAAAATGGATCACAGAACTGAATATAAAATTAGTTTTAATTTTAAACAAATTAGCTAAATTAGAACTAAATATAAAGTTAAATTGAACTCTTGGAAGAAAAACTGGAAAAAGCTTTGACTTTAGGTTAGAGTTCTTAGAAACAAGAAATAAGGATCATCCATAAAGAAAACATGGTCGAAGTTGACTTCATCAGAATAAAGAAGCCTTTACTCTGCAAAGGACATTGTTAACATCTTATGAAAAGAAAGGTCATAAGCTAGAAGAAAATATTTGTGATCACCTGTAAGACAAAAGGATTTGTATCCAGAATACATAAAGAACTCAAGATTCAATGACCAGAAACAAAGACCGTATTTAAAAATGGGCAAAACATTGACATACACTTCACCAAAGAAGATATATGGATAGCAAATAAGCTGCTTAAGACTAATAAGATTAATAACATGGTTGAAAAGATGCTTCAATATAATTTATTAGTGATGTGCTGATTAAATGACAATTCTAAGAGTCAGTGAGGATGCAAATCAGGAGGAACTCTCATACATTGCTGGTGGTAATATAAGGTGGTACAGTCGCTCTGGAAGATTGTTTGGGAAGTTCTTATCAAGTTAAATATGTACTTACCATATGACCAAGCAATCCTCCTTCCAGGCATTTATCCTAGAGCAATGAAACTTAGGTTCACCCAAAAAACTGCACACAAATGTTTATAGCAGCATTATTCATAAGCACAAAAAACTAGAAAAACCAAATAGTTTCAGTGGGTGACGGGATGAACAAACTATAATCCATCCACATAATGGAATACTAACCAGCAATAAAAATGAATGAACTATGAACTCAAATGCATTATGCTAAGTCTCAGTATCAAAAGGTAACATACTCTAGGATTCCATTTATAAGGCATTCTGGAAAAGACACAGCGTTGGAACAGAGAACGGATGAGTGGTTTCCAGGGATTATGAATGGGAAGAGGGTCTAACTAAAAAGAGGTAGAAGGAGGGAATTCTTTGGGATATTGCACTTGTTCTATACCCTGGTTGTAAAGCTGGTTGTAAGAATCTATGCCTGTGTAAAAATGTACACACTGTGCACCAAAATGTGAATTCTACTCTGTGATTTCTTAAAACTAAAGAAAACTTTATGGAGTTCCTACTATGTACCATAATCTCTAATAATAAAAGGACAATTTGATCCTTTGAAAGGGAATTCAGCTGCATAATGTGAAAATGTAACTTTTGAGATTTCCAGGAGTCTGATTTTCATCCCCAAATTGCCTCAAATGCTCATCAATTTAATCTATTCTAGGACTTTTCTGTGTCTGCAGGCCTCCTGTGGACTTGGGGAAAGAAGGGTGTAACTCGTGATATTAAGAGGAGTCAGAAATAGGTCTTAGGACTTAGAGACAGGGTGTTTGATTGGGAAATGTAAGAATTTCTTTCACTCATGGTTGGTGCTGACAAGTAACTTGAAACCATGGAGCAGATGCTGTGTTGGGAACAGCTGGGGTCCAAGCACCATCTTGCCCAGAGCAAGAGAGGCAGAGTTTCAGCTAATCCCGTGGTTGCTTAGCCCTCCCTGCACGCAGTTCCAGCTGGCCTTTTATTTGGGGTGGGAACGGTGGGAATGGGAATTTATATTCAAATGTGTTCTGTAAATAAGAAAAAGGTTCTGCATGTCTGAGATGACCCAAAGCGGAAAAATGGGTGGCACTGACTAGCCATAAAAGAATAAAACGATGGATGTAAAAACCTGAGTAATAACTTCATCATTGAATGTCATGCCCTGATGCACATTTCCGTCTCTCAAAGGTGCCCAGACTCCAGGGCAGAACTCTTTGAAGCAATGGAGTTTACTGCGTGGAAATCCAGGTGGCTCTACGCTATAAAGAGAGTAAGTTTTGTTTTCAGTCAAAGTGAGACCAACTTACTCATTGAGAAAAATGAGCTTGGAAGGCACAGCTGTGTCCCCCAGACAACATGCAAACTGCCCCTCCCTCCCGTAATTAGAGGGAGCAAAATCCCACCTGACCAAGGAGATGAACACTGCTGTGATTATTTTCATTTCAAAAAGGATCCACTTAAAATATTTACTCTGGTAGTCCCTTCAAGTGTGGACCACCTCTGGGGCATTTGGATTTTTCATAAATCATTAAGCACCAGGCCCAGGGCATGCAGTGATGGGGAGTTCAGTGTCCTTGCCAATTGAAGATCAATAGAAGTGAAGGTGCATCGTCCCTGGAATGATGCTGTGAGTTAATGGGAGGGACAGGGTTATGATTTACACCCAGGGCTTTAGGAAGTGTGTCCGTGGAATGAAGGGAATGGTCTCGGTGATGAGAAGGTGGGAAACCGTCCCTCCCAGAGTGGGTTGCAGGGTGCCACGAGAAAACCAGGAATGTCCTGTCACCTTTGCCCATTTATCCTCTCTCCACTCAAAGGGCCTATGACTGGAGGTGACAGGTCTTGGTGAAGCTCAATGCATTCTGCCTCTGGGCCTCACTTGCTCATTATAGAAGGCTGCAATTTCATTTCAGATCGGCAGTGTAAAACCTGTTGTCATATTTTATGTGATGATGTTAACTCTGCTATGAAATTATACCCTGAGAATACCCCAGAGCCGGCTCAGTACATATAAATAGCCATTTATCAGATGCAACCCATAATCTTCCCGCTGCTGTGACCCATTCTGTAATTTTCCCTCAGCTGACAAGCTACAAATGAAGAGTGTACTTAGATTTCAGTTATGAGGTTTAAAATATGGATGTAGATATAAAAAGCTAAGCCCTTCAAGAAGAAACCAGGGAATTTTCCCATTAAATTCTGAGGGCCTTCATCCATCTGCTTTATAATCATACAAGAATCCTGTGATCCCTTCACTGACCTCTGACACAATCTCTCCCCCACTGATTCTGTCACCTCTCCCCCTTCTAACTGGCCTACCACCCACATCTGTGCCCATTCCCTCACACCCACCAGCGTGCGTGCTTTCTTCATACGTGCTCGTAGAACATCTCCATAGCTGAGAACCTCAGAGCCTTTGTGGACATATTGATATAAGTTTTAACCACAGAGTTGGTTTTTTCCAACAAAATCAGCATTCATGTAGTATCGATGGGTGCCAACCACGATGTACTAGATACCTCACACATTTGCTCTCATTTTATATATGAAGAAATAGAGGTTCAGAACAAACTATGTCTAAGGTGACACAGAGTTAACACCAGACTCCAGAGTCTGAACCCGAGTAGCAGACCCTTTAGTAACTACCACAAACTTGGTGGCTAATAGAAATGTGTTCTCTCACAGTCCTGAAGGCCAGAAGTCTGAAATCAAGATGTCGGCAGGTCACACTCCTTCCCAGCTCTCTAGAGGAGACCCCAGTCCTTGTCTTTTCAGTTTCTGGTGCCTATCCATGTTCCTTGACTTCTGGCTCCTTGTCTCGGCTCCGTCTTCACATCACCTTCCCTGTGTGTCTCTCAAAACTCCCTCTGCCTCGCTCTTACAAGGTTACGTGTGATTGCACTTAAGGCCCACGTGGCTGGACCAGGACAAGCTCCTTCACTTAATCAAGAGCCATAACTTAAGCACACCTTTTGCCATTTAGAATAACATTCACAGGTTCTGGGAATTTTATGTGGGTATCTTGGGGTGGGGGTGTGGATGAATTTTTAGCTGACCACAGACTCCAAAGCTGTCAAGGTCCCCATTCTGTGGTCCCCACCACTAATGCACGAGAAATCCTTGAGCTGGAGGTGGAGTTGTGTCACCTACAAGTCCAAGTATCTCCTTAGCCAGATCCAGTTACTTGAAATTTCCAGGGACCTGAAATTCACAAACTCCTTTGGATTCAAACATTAAGATATCATGAACAGGACAAGATATCTGGGAAGCCTAAGTGATGAGGCATTGCTCGTCACAATCACCTTAATAGAGATCAGTTTATCAGATTAACCCTAGTCACTCATGGCTTTGCAGAAATGAAATCAGGTCAAATCTGATGGATATTAACACTTCCTTCAGGTACGTTATGTTGACGGGAACAATGGCTTCGAAATGCCCCTTGAGCCCTTTTTTTTTTTTTTCCTGAGGCCTTATCTGCTGGATACCAGAACATCTGGATGAAAAAGCTGCAGTATTTAATGAATTGTGTTTAAGTTTTATCTACAGAACAACTTTTGTATGCTTGGTTATTGACAGAAGTTAGCTATCTGGCAGCTTCCTTTTAGGTTTAAATTGTTTGTCAAATTGGCATTTCTTGATCCATTTGTTTGTTATTCCTATGTCCCCACACTGGGAACTCTCCAAAATATTTTGTTTTACCTCCTGAAAAAGACCTTTTTGTAACCTTTTTAAAAATGCTTATTTTTTAAAGAATTTTATGTCGACATTAAAGAACACCTTTGAAAGGATAAAAAAGCATCACCCATAATCCCACCAACCTAGCAAACAAGAGTTTTCATGAGGAGAATGTTCTAACCTTACTGAACATCGCTGGGCTCCGCCAGCAACAGCTTGAGACTGTAAAAGAGAAACAGGAAAATATTTGCTTTCCAGTTGTGAGGCAAAGAACTATTTCGAGAACTGATTAAAGCATTTAGGTACCCTGGCAACAATCTTATGAATAAATAGGTCTTCATCCTGCCCTGACACCAGAAAATGCTAACAGATGTGATCAAATAAGTGGGCAATCACCTGGTAAAATCCCGGGGACTATAAATTTTCATTGTGATTCATTGGAACTTTGTGCTAGAACTTCACCATAGAAATCGGATGGAGTCCCTGGGAAAGTCTGGATGTTCCAGGGCAGAATGCTCTCTTGGTGTCTCACCAACACCCAAGTCACCCTTTGAGCCCAAGGAATGTACTCTTACCTTTAGGATTACTAGGAAAGGGCGCCTGGGTGGCACCCAGGTTAAGTTAAGCGTCTGCCTCCGGCTCAGGTCATGATCTCAGGGTCCTGGGATCAAGTCCCACATCGGGCTCCCTGCTCAGCGGGAAGCCTGCTTCTCCCTCTGCTGCTCTCCCTGCTTGTGCTCGCTCTCTCTCTGCCAAATAAATAAATAAAATCTTAAAAAAAAAAAGTTTACCAGGAAATACTAGAGAAACATTTTTTTTTCCCCTTGAGGGAAAACACTAACATGAGGCTCTCTGGGGAGTCTTAAGGAGGCACCAAGGGAGGAATCTAGACTGGTGGCACTGGGTTTTCTAAGACTGCCTCCATGTAGGACAGAGTAGCCTTCATTTTCTTCTTGTCCTGAAGGATGTTTGGATACATGGTATTAGTTGCTTTGCTAAGATCGTAAGAAGGAAGAAGAGAGGTGCCAGCACCAGCCTGCCTTGTGTGAGTTCCAGCTCTGCCACCAATTAGCTGTGTGACCTCCGGAAAATTGACCACCCGTGCTTTTGTTTCCTCATCTGGAAAATGGGGATAATGGTAATACTTGCCGCATAGGATTATTTGAGGCCTGAATGAGTGAAGTGCTTGGAGCTTGGCCTATGATGTGTGCTCAGTAAACGTCGATGATGGTTAATCTAACATCTTTCCTTGGAAAATCATGCTGAGTCCAGGGATTTTTTACCCCTTTATTCCACCCAGTACTCACGAACTGTCTGCTAATTAAGCCAGCCTGGCATTTTGCCAGGGATCAGCATCAAGCCCACTGGGTGTTGGTTTCTGAAATATGGAGCCCACTTCTAGGAGTGAGCATGACATTTGTCCTTCTTAAGCCTCAGGTTTTGGGTAAGGGTTCCACAGGTGCACCTGCATATCTTTCATCCAGCCAGCAGATTTGAGTCCATTTAAAGTAAGTAAGGTAGAGGGGGCCTGGGTGGCTCAATCGGTTAAGTATCTGCCTTCCGCTGAGGTCATGATCTCAGAGTCCTGGGATGGAGGCCCTGCATGGAGCCCTGGGTCGAGTGAAGCCCCGCATTGAGGAACGCCCCCGCCCCCCCACTGCGTGGGGCTCCTTGCTCAGTGGGGAGTCGGCTTCTCCCTTGCTCTCTGCCCCTCCCCCTGCTTGTGCTCGCTCTCTCAAATAAATAAACAAATACAACCTTTAAAAAAAATAAAGCAAGTAAGGTAGACTCTTACTTTTTGTTCAATGTTAAGTGCTCAAATCCTGTCCTAGCCTGTATCACGCTATCTATTATCATTTGAAGATCATTTTCCTTGAGAGAAAAGATTAAAGAAACATATGGAATGAGTTGTTCTGCCTTCTTAGTGCTCCTGTGAACACCAAAACAGCCATGGACATAGGCTTCCTCGTCCTTCTTCCAACTCCGAAGATAACTAAAACACCTTTTCACGTATTAGGATGCTTCCAAGCCTCCCCTAAGTCTGTCCTTTAGGTACAGGAAAGGGGACCCATTCTTTGTATTTGCCCCTGGCTGTATCTTCTTCATTCATTAAGAGACCCAACCCATCACAGAGCCCCCTCTGTGGCCACGCTGACCTGTTTCCTTGGGTACCACCTCCCCATCCTGTTCACAGTAATGTAGGACCGAGAGTTACAATGTAAGCCACCTTTCCTGTTTTGAATTTAGTCTATGGGATTACAGCTATTTTTAATTCAAATTTTTAAATTCTCTTTTCTTAAAATCCAGGGTGTATGTCAGAACTTCAACAAACATTTTCTTTCTACACTATCATGTGAAGTCCCGCGGATGTGAGACTGCTGTAATTCTACTTCTTTCCTTCCAGTTTGGCAGTTTGGGTCAGGAGAGAGCAGAAAGTAACTGTTTCTTTCATTGCATCTTCCACCTTCTGAGGGATTCGTTAGCAAGGGAATCAAGAATTTATTAGATGTTGTAGTTTGGGTTTTTGTTTTGTTTTGTTTTTTTGGAGGAAGATAGAATGAGACTTTCATTAATTATTTTAAGCAAACTTTTCATTGGAATATAGCACAGGAACAAGAAAACACTTTCAATCCTAAGTGTAGAGCTCAATAAATTTTCACAAAGTGAACACACCCCTCTAGTCACCTAACATGAAACCTATCAGCTCTGCTGAAACTTCCCTCTTCCTCATAAATTAGTTTTAATGGAGTTATAATCTGTGCTGGAAGAAGGTAATTACCCTAACAGGAGCGAACACTTGTTGAGAACCTGAACTATGTGTCAAACACCGTGCTAAACAATTTATATGCCTTGCCTCTTTTCATCCTCACAGCAGCTCTATGAGATGGGTCTTATTATTTCCCCCATCTTAAAGATAAGAAACCGAAGCTGGGAGTGGCAAGATCATTAGCCAATAAGAAATGGAGCTGGGGTTCAAATCCAGGTCTAGCTAATTCTAGAGACTGCATTTTTACCACTGCAGGAGCTACACCTTTTCCAGCTTCTATCCAGCCAGCCGGGCACTACGGACATCGGGGCCAGATGTCACAGGAAATGTCCTGTGCATCACAGTATGTTTATAAGCATCCCTGGCCTCTACCCACAAGATGCCAGAATCACAATTCCCTCTGCTTCAGCGATAATCCAAAATGTCCCCACACGTTGCCAAATGTTCTCTGGAGAGTAAAAGTGTCCCCAGTTGAGAACCACCGCTGTAGAAAATGATCCCATACTTCCAAGCTTCCCTTCTCTCTCCTCACCAATTTGCAATCTGCCATGAGTCCCTCTGAAATAAATGCATGTTAACACAGGTGCGCACCTTCCTGGTAGGTAGTGAGATTCTAAACTCCTGGGATCCATCAGTTCTTTGGAACCACTGCGTCACTGCCCGGGTTGGATTTAAGAATCTGAATTATGCAAACACGGTCTTTGCCACGCAGTCTCCCGAAGCCCCAAATACCACTGCTCCAGCCGCAACTGTCATGGCTGCTGTGTCTCTTCCCTTTGACTTTCTGGTAGAAACTCAGTGAGCACGTCTTCTGACACCCTCACACCCATCATCCTCCGTATATCTAACTATCTGTTGGAGTCATGGAAGGAGAAGCTGGTATACTCAAAAAGGGCAAGGTGAGAAGCAGTTAGTAGACATTACTTACGGAGGCGAGAGCATGATTTGGGGAAACTGAGGCAAGATACTGCAGCATGCTGGGTGTGGTAACCGTAGGGAGGCAACACCACTTCTAGGACTGAAGAGGCAAGAGGAAGACGTGGTTATTTGAGCCCAGAGACCGTTCCTATACAGTGGCTCTCATTGGCTCAAGCCAACTAGAAGGCTTGGGGGCCCAGTGATGCAGGCAGGCTGTATGGCCAGATTCCCAGGCACAGAGCAGCAGGGAGAAGGGCAGAGAGTGGATCTGGAAGGGCAAGTGCAAGAGGCACAGCACAGTAGCTTTACAGTTTGATCTGAGTACATTTCTCTGCTCCCTTCCCTAGATTTCCTTTTTGAAGTCCTCTTTATCAGATCAGAGGGCTTCTTGCCAAACGTGTTATCCTGGTTTTGAAAGATGCCTTCTTCCTCTTGCCAGGAGCTCATCATTCTGGCATCACCAGCCATGGTTTAGAAAACCAAATCCTGGGATTTGATGCCACCTATTTAGCCAGCTGTTCATTTCTCCTCTCCTCCCTTCTCTGCCAAGATTACAAACTTCAACTGGAAGAAGAAATTAGAAAACCTGATTCACCTTGTGAGATCAGGGTGGGTTTCTCTATTAGCTTCAGGAAGAAGTAATTCACCTTCTAGCCCTTTCTTTGCCTGATGTCCAGATCAGGATTTCTTAAACCTGGCAGTGTCTGGGTGTTCTCTCGATTGATCTCAAGGACACATAATGTTGCATTCTCCTCAGATCTGGATTCATCCTGAGCAGGAAGGTCTTTAGGGCTGGGGGGAAAGAGAGCTCCAAGATGGAAAGTTTCTATTTTTTTTTTTTCTCTTTTTCCTCCAAGCCATACACCTGCTGGAATACCCCTCTGTCCTCTTAAAAATTTCCCATTTTTACTATGTGCTGGGTTATTTCTGCCACCCAGTCTAGGAACCCTTTGTTCTCTCCACTAAAGCGTTCTTCAAGCACTTCTACCTTCTACAGGGAGATCAGTGGCACGTACAGCACATCTGAGAGGGGCAGACAGAGAGAGGCAGAGACAGAACGACACCAAGTAAGCCGACTCCAGAATGCTCCCTTTCATGTTGCTACCACCCGAGAGTCAAGTTGAAAAAAGAACCTTCTGTAGCTCTTTCTGTAAATTTCTGCTCCTGTTTGCTTTTGAGTCCTTGGTCTCTCAGGGATTCTTGGTAGCAGTGCCATTAAGTTGACATGGCTGTTTTCCTCCCCCTCCCACCTAACCTCTGATATTCTACAGGGTATTGGTAATTAGCAGTAAATTGCACCAGCTATGAATCAAGTCCAGTTCCTTGCCGTGAACACGGCGAGGCAGCAGTGCAGTTCTTGATCCACACAGACCCACGATGGCAATGACTCACACGTACCTCCCCACCTCTTGCCATGCTGGCTGTTTGTGCTCCTCGGCTCCTCAGTGTAACCGCAGTCTGTATTATCCTGTGTTAAGGCTCTCCCTTTCAGTCTAATGGTAAGCTTAACTAGTGGATTTTTCTTTTCTTTTTTTTTTAAGATTTTATTTATTTGAGGGAGAGAATGAGAGCGCACTCACAAGTGGGGGGAGGAGGGGAGGAGCAGAGGGAGAAGCGGACTCCCCTCTGAGCAAGGAGCCTGATGTGAGACTCAATCCCAGGACCCTGGGATCATGACCTGAGCTGAAGGCAGCCGCTTAACCGACTGAGCCACCCAGGCGCCCCTGGGTTTTTATTTTTAATTAAGGTAGCCGAGCAGTTTAAAACAGTGCTTACAATAGTTAGACTTAAGAACAACTACATACACAAACACAAATAAAACTGATGAATTATGACAATCTTTAATATGTGACTTTTTAAAAAATTTTCAGAGTGCTTTTAACATTTTCTTAATGTTGATAGCATTACTGTGACATATGTAAGGCAAGTATTAGTTTTCATATTACAGACGAGACAACTCAGGCAGACATTTGATTTATTCTTACCCTTTGACTTCATTGGTCTTATGTTTATTATCAGATTAGGTTAACATCTTTAAATTCTGTCAATATCAACGTTAATTTCCTGATTTGGATAACTATAGTGTGGTTGTCCTTGTTCTTAGGAAATATACACTGAAGTATTTAGGAATAAAGGAATGCAATCTGCTCCTCATTCTCAAATGGTAAAAAAGGAAAGATTAGGGGAGCCTGTGTGGCTCAGTCAGTTAAGCATCTGACTCTTGATTTCGGCTCAGGTCATGATTTCAGGGTCCTGGGATCAAGCCCCTAGACAGGCTCTGCACTCAGTGCAGAGTCTGCTTGAGGATTCTCTCTCCCTCTGTCCCTTCCCCTGCTCGTGTTCTCTCTCTCTCTAAAATAAATAAATAAATCTTAAAAAAGGGAAGATTATGTGAGTGCATGTATATATATTTATATACACCTATGTATCCATCTACATCTAGATCCATCTATTTTTATACCTACTTATATCTACCTAGAGAGTGCAAAGAGTGCAAATAAAGTGTCATTGGTTACCTTTAGAAGTAAATAAAACATTATTATCAACCCTAACTAAAAATTGGGAGATAAAAAGAAATAATAAAAAAATCTACTAGACATGTATTAATGGTGAAAAGGTTTAGAATGTGCACTCTCTAAACATTTGATCACATATCACAATCAGTAAAAAAAAAAAATTGCTTGAACACACTCCCCCAGCATATGTTTGTTGGATTATTTATAAATTACATATAGTACTAATGTACTGATAGGTAACACATGGGTTTAAAAGTCATTGAAAACCCTTGTTTTGGAAAAATTTTAATTTTAATTAGTTTCTAAATTGTTTTTAAGGGTACAGGTATGAGTTTTCTTTATAGGTGACACATTTTTTTTTTTTCTGGCAACAGAGTCACATTTCCATCCTTCAAAATGACTTCTCCAAAGCAAAAGCTTCTTTTGAAACATTGTTACTTACTCACTTTTTGTTACTTTGAAGGAGAAGATTAAGTGTGTTTATTTGTGGGGTTGTTTTTTTTTTTTTTTTGGAAAATATATACTTGGTTACAAACTACTTTCTTCATTTGTTGCCATAGTAAGGTCAGTATATCGGGAACACTTCCTTTTGTAAAAAGAAAAATGTTAAATTCCATTTCTAAGTCCACAGTTTTTTGGAGTAATTTTTAATAAGTTCACTAGCAAATTTCCACAAGGTAGAAGAGATTTGCATGGTCACTCCTCATCTCATAAAAACGTACCCTAAAGATTCTGCGATGGTTGAAAGGTCTTGCTTCAGTGAAACTAGCCATGCCAGGAATACCCTATTAGCGCTTAGGCTACAATGCCTGGTGGTTAACACCGGAGGTGTCTAGTAATAGCTCTTCCTTGTAGTAGGCTGCACACGCGGCTGGTGACCGCAAGACACTGCGACAGTGAGGTTAGTGTTGTTGCTCTGTGTATTAAAGAACAGTAACATTTATTTCAGTTTAGTTAAAATTTAAACACAGCTCTAATCTTTTCTTCCTGTAACCCAAAGGATTAACTTGCACTTCCCTTGAGGTACACACACTCATCTTTAGGGACCACTGACTTCAAGAATATATTCCACACATCTGTTCTTCCTTTCATTACTGTCCCCACCATAGGGCAGTATCATTTCCCCCACAGTGTAGGTTTTCCATCACTAAGTTCGAACTGCATGCGGCTGTCCATTCCCCCTGATGTCTTCTGTGCACTTCAATACTTTTCCTGTCTGGACCTTAAGACTGACAAATCTACCCAGAAAAGTCTGAAATGAAAACAGCCTTTTATTTTCAAAAATGGACATTACCTAAGATATAGGCATAGGTAGTGTTTACAATTGTTAAGATACTGAAACAACCTAAATGCCCACATATAGGAGAGTGAATGAATAAACTGCAGGATCTCACACAATGGAATACTGTGCAATTATGAAAAGGAATGCAGATCATCTCTCGGAAATGAAGTAGGGTGATTTCCGGGACATGGCGTTAGAGCAAAAGGGAGAGCTGCAGGGAGAAGAGGCCATGGTGACAGACATCCTACTTTGGTCCCTGTGATTCTGTGGCTGGGCTAGCACCCTGGCTTCTGCTGAACCAGTTTAGAAGGCACTGGGGAGCAGAAATTGCCATCACAGTTAGGGCCAGTGAACGTGTCTCTGCCTGATTGAGTTCCTCAGCCCTCCCCGTACTCTCTGCTGGTGTGGTCAAATTGCAGGGACTGCAGTTCCCAATCCTGCGATTATGTCCTCACCAAGACCCATACATGCTCCACTCTGCTGTCTTGTCTCTTTGATGGAAAAGGCTGTTTGTGGCTCTGGCTATTGCAGTGCTCCCCAGTGTGAAGGCTCAGCCCAGTGGACCTTCTCCATGTACCTCTTTCCAAGTCTCCTGCAATTTGTTTGTAACACTCTTTCTCTAAAACCAAGTGGATGTTATCATCAGTGTGGTATACTTTACTTAATACATAAGATCTTAAGTAAGTTTCTGTTTTTTTCTCACCTGACTGTCATAACTGACTCAATCCATTTGGTGAAAGACAAGGCTTCCTGAAGTCAGGAATCACAAGTTTGCTTATTCAGCAAGAAAGTGTGTTGCCTACATATAAAACATGAGGCCTATAGCAGGTGTTGGGGTGCGAGAGGTAGGGGAAAACAAACAGTGATTGCAATATAAATTCTATCCTCAAGGAACTCATAGTCAAGTTCACCATCTCCAGGGGGTATGCAAGCCGGGAGAAGATCTATTGAAGTCTAGGGTGAAAATACTAGAATTTCTATTATGTCTAATTTCTATCTCTAACATTCTAGCAAATGTTTTATCTAAAGAAAGAAATCAAACCTTACAGATATATAACATGTGGCTCGATCCTGGCTCCTTCAGCTGGTGTTTATGTCATATACATATGTCATATATGGTATAAAAGGATCCTCAGGGCAGAGTGGGAGTTCTCAAACTTGCAGGGGTCCACAGTGGAGACCTCAGCCATTTAATCACTTTCAGTGTATTGTGATGTATTGCACTTTGAATGTGCTTTGTTTAAGAGGGTTTGCGATTATATTATCTAGCTTTAAGAAAATTAACCCCCAGAAAGAGAATTAAAAATAATCCATTTAAAGATGCCATAAATTAAACATCATACTAATAATGTAGGCACCAGCAAACAATAAGAAAATGGCAGCGGGCACTCTCCCCATGGCAGACATGAATGCCTCATCAGCCACATTTCAATAAAAAACCAGGTTGGTCTAGACAGTCCCATCAAGAACTTACTTAAACTTTAAAATTATCAAGAGTGTTAACTAATTAACAATGAAACTCAACGTAAGTGTATTGTTCAACTTTAGATAGAGCTGATGAGAGTTCCATGCCATCATGATAACCAAGAGTTTTAAAAATTATGCATGGAGTTTCACTTCTCCTTAGGATGTGGAAAGCAGCAAAGATGTCATTCCCATCCTAACAAAGAGAAAAATCCAGACAAAAAAACAAAATAGGGAAATTTCAGTGAACCTCTCAGAGAGCTAGGAACACAAAACAATGGAACAACCTGAGTTCCAAAGACAGACAAGTCCTTCTAATGAGAGGTGGAAGACAAATTCTCTCACCTATGGGAGGGTACATGAGAAAGAGGTGTAGGCCAAGAAATATGTGAGGAAGAATAGTTACAAGTTTAAGGAATTGCCAAAGGTGAAGCAGGGGCTATGTGTCAGTCCAGAAGAGTGAGGGTCCCACCAAGGGCTGTTCATACTTTTCACAAGCTCTTATCCTTAAACCTTTACTGAATGCTCAGAAAGAGAGTAGGGTTGCAACAGGTATATAGGAGGTAATTGGCAGGCATGGGGTTCGGGCAGAAAACACCATGCATTTCCCTAGATTCTTCTCATGTGAGAAAGAAAAGCTTCAAGCTTGGGGAACTGGTGGCAAAGCTATTGCCCAAGGCACAGGAGAAGCATTGTGGGAGGATAGTGGGGTATAAAAAAGACTATCCTGGGGGAGAAGCACAAAACTATCTTGGGCCCATGATCCTAAACTAATACCAAGCAGAGGTTTCCTACCACTGGGGGAGGGGAAGAAAAGTCCCGTTCAAGATCAATCACAAATACAAGGCAGAATTTGGCTGCCGTAAGGAGGAGGGGCAGGAATGCAGAGGGGGACCCCCACCTGAGGCTGAAGTACATAGGTCCCTCCCTAAGACTTAGACGAGGGTAGAACAGAGAAATCTTCATACTCCCAACACAAACCTGGTACAAAGTAATGAGCACCAGCAGTCTAAGGCTGGGGATGGGGCACGCACGTGGTGAGGGATTTACACTGAAAGCTGAAGGTGGAGTGCTAATCCTGGGAAAAGCTTCTGTCATAACAGCTCTCATCCTAACCACAAGGCAAAAGTAGCCCACCACTAGAAGAATCAGAAGTCTGTGGTGTACTCATGCTCAGCATAGCAACAACAAAACCCAAAAAGCCAGCTCCACTGCTGACTAACTTGACTCTCATGACTCAATTCTCTATACTAACGGCCTGACAAAAGAAGAGTCATGGTCATTTCCTGGCATTAATAATATTTACCTTGGTCTCTGCTGTTCTGCATGAAATATCTGGTATTCCCTCAAAAACTACATCTTACACACATGCACGCGCACACGCACACACACAAAACCCACTGCCAAGAGACAATGCGGTCACCAGGAACAAACTCGAGTAACACTTGGACAATGGAATGAGCAGACAGGGACTTGATAATAACTATAATTAATATGTAGAAGGATACAGTGGGAAAGGTAAACATGTATAAACAGATGGGGAGTTTCAGAAGAGAGAGGGAACTGCTAGATATGATAACCCAACATCAGAGATGCAGAGTGCCTTCAATCTGGTCATCAGTAGACTGAACCCAACTGAGAGAATTGATTAACTGGAAGATCTATCAACAGAAGTTACCACATCCCACCAAAAAAAAAAAAGACACAAAGAGAAAGAAAAACGAAACCAAACCACAGCAACGACAACAATAGAACAGAGCATCTGAGAGATCTAGGACAGTATCAGACATTTTAACATACATATAATTGAAATCCCAGAAGGCTAAGAGAAACAGAACGGGACAGAAAAGATTTTGAAAGAAAAATGGCCAAGAATGTCCCCAAAATGATGAATGACAGTAAATCACAGATCCAAGGGGCTCAGACAACCCCCAAGGAGATATATACCAAACAAACCAACCAAAACACTTCACACACACCTACGGACATCATAGTTAGCCTGCTAAAAACCCAAAATAAAGAGAAGATTTTGATGGCAGCTGGAGGAGAAGAGAGAGGACCACATTATATACAGAGGAATAAAGATAAGAATTAGAGTAGACTTCTCATCAAAAACTACACAAGCCAAAAAAAAAAAAAAAAAACATTTTTAAAAAAAACTAAAAAAAAAAAAAAAAAAAAAAAAAACACATTTTTAAAAATACTGAAAGAAAAAAAATAAATAAAAACAACTGTCAGTTTAGAATTCTATACCCAGAGCAAACCTTCCAAAAATGAAACCAAAATAAAGACAGCTTCAGAAAAGCAATAGGTGAGAAAATTCAGTGCCAGCAGGCATGCTGTGTAATAAATGTTAAAGGGCAGAAGAAATATGTTACCAGGTCAAAACTCGTATTTATGCAATCATATAAGGAGCTCTGAAAATGGTAAAATGAGTACTACCCTGCAAAATAGGGAACAGACTATTGATACCTGTAACAACATGGATAGACCTCAAAATAATGACCCATTGAAAAAAGGCACACAAAAAAGAAAACTTAGTATTTGATCACATTTATATAAAATTCTAAAAACACAAAATAATCTCAAAGGACAGAAATTAAGACCAGCGGTTTCCTGTGGGATGAGAAGGGAGGATGAGCGGGGATGGATTAGAGTATAAAGGATGTGTTCACCACCCTGATGGTTATGACGGTTTCATGGCTCCACACCATATGCCCAAACTCATTACACCATGCACTTTAAATGCATGCAGTTTGGGCGCCTGGGTGGCTCAGTTGGTTAAGCGACTGCCTTCGGCTCAGGTCATGATCCTGGAGTCCCGGGATCGAGTTCCACATCGGGCTCCCTGCTTAGCAGGGAGTCTGCTTCTCCCTCTGACCCTCCTCCCTCTCATGCTCTCTGTCTCTCATTCTCTCTCTCGCAAATAAATAAAATCTTAAAAAAATAAAGAATAAAAAAAATAAATAAATGCATGCAGTTTACTAAATATATTATACCTCAATAAGCTGAAATGGGGGTCATTGCAAAATAAAATTACAATGAGATACCATCAGACACCTATTAGAATGGCTTAAAATAAGCTTTTAAGAGTTAACAATAATAAATAGTAGGGAAGATGTTGGACAGCTGGAGCATTGCTGGCAAAAATGCGAAATGATACAACTACTTTGTAAAACAGTTTGGCAGTTTCTCATAAAGTCCAACAAGCATTCACCTTAAACCCAACGATCTCAGTCCTAGTTATTTACTCAGGAGAACTGTATCCATACGTCCTCATACATGCTTGTATGTGCATGGTTATACTAGATTAGTTAGCTGTATGCTTAGGATCCTACCAGAAACAACTCAAATGTTGATTCATTTGTGAATGAATAAACAAACTGCTACATCACACGATGGGCTACTATTCAGAAAAACCAAAACCAAAACCAAAATGAACCAAATTGCTGATTCATCCAACAACATGGATGAATATCAAAAGCTGCATGCTGAGTAAAAAAGCCAGACTCAAAAGTCTGCATAGTGTATGATTCCATTTTTACAACATTCTGGAAAAGGCAGAACTATAGGAACAGAAATCAGATTACTTGTTGTCTGAGGTTGATTGTGGACAGAGGGATTGGTTACTAAGGGATACAAGGATGCTTTTAGGGTGATGGAAATGTTCTATATTTTGACTGTGTTGGTTACACGAATGTATACATTTGTCATATTCATAGAACTGAACATCTCTGAAGGGTAAATTTTACTCTATATAAATTAAATTTCAATGAACTGATTTTAAAAATTAAGCATCCAAACCATGAAAGGAAACCCCTGAAGTTTTTCAGTGATACTTAAAGTCATGTCATATTCAATCTAGCACTTTTAAACATTTCACTAAATATAATGGTAAACGTTTAGAACCTTTTCTTGAAGTTTCATATTCTATAGCAAAAGCCACTCTTGGGGGAAAGGTTGAAATAGTACACAGGAACCAATAAGGTAACAAACAAATATGCATTCCCATGTCAGCAAATTTCACTGATAGACACTGGGGAAACACTGCTGGAGATTTGAAGAAACAAGTATGAGACCAATTCATGGAGTGGGGGCAGTTTGCTATTTAGCTGGATGAGAAAGAACATCAGTGATTTCTAACATGTTTCAGCTCACGATACTTTACAGATTGTTTCAATAATCAACTACACAAAGAACTTCTCTTTTTAAGGGGGCATTGAAGGTAAAATGTATGGGAGAAGAGCTACTCACAACTGAAACGATCTTTAATAAAAGAATGATTTATGGAAAAACTGTGGACCTATAGCCACTGAGGGAATGGCTGCTTTAACTCAAATAGAGGGCTGGGAGCCAGAAATACCATCACAAGCAAAATTTATTCACTAAATAATTTCTATGTAAGAATTTTCCATAAGAAAGTTGAAGCATACCAGATATACTCGTGTAGTTTTCAGTCTTTTAAAATATGGCAGAATCTTTGCAATAAATGAAACTGGAAGAGATCATGAAATTCTACTGTCCCACAAAGAATTAGTTAATATATAGCAAAGCTCTTATAGAATCTCTTAAAGAAGGCTGTTTGACTTTAAGTGTTCTAAATTTATTTTTCTTTCATGACTGGGGGGGTCAGTAGGTTGCTAACAGCAGATTAAAAACAAACAAAACACCCTGAATGTCTCTCTTTAAGTATGTATTTTTAAAAGAGTTAAATGGTAATTTTTTAAAAAAGAAATTTGTGCTATGGAAAAGACATTTTAAAGAGAGATATTTGGGGGGCACCTGGATGGCTCAGTCAGTTAAGTGTCTGACTCTTGGTTTCAGCTTAGGTCATGATCTCAGGGCTGTGAGACAGAGTTCCACGTCGGACTCCACGCTGGGCGTGGAGCCTGCTTAAGATTCTCTCTCCTATGGTGAGCGCTGTGAATTGTGTAAGACTGTTGAATCACAGACCTGTACCTCTGAAACAAATACATTATATGTTAAAAAAAAAAAAAGAAGAAGAAGAAGATAGTAGGAAGGAAAAAATGAAGGGGGGAATCAGAGGTGGAGACGAACCATGAGAGACTATGGACTCTGAGAAACAAACTGAGGGTTCTAGAGGGGAGGGGGGTGGGGGGATGGGTTAGCCTGATGATGGGTATTAAAGAGGGCACGTATTGAATGGAGCACTGGGTGTTATATGCAAACAATGAATCATGGAACACTACATCAAAAACTAATGATGTAATGTATGGTGATTAACATAACAAAATAAAATTAAAAAAATAAAATAAACAAGCAAGTAAAAAAAAAAAGATTCTCTCTCCTTCTCCCTCTGCCCGTCCCCCTCCACTCTCTCTCTTAAAAATAAATAAAAAATATAGATAGAGATTTGGAAAATTTTCTATTGTTATGTGATTTTTGCTGCCCAAAGTAATGGAAATGTGCCCATATATCAAAATCTCTTACATGTGAACGCTTAAAATACTTAGAAAAATCTAAACTGTTAAAAAAAATTTTCCAAATAAAGAGTTTCAGGGCTTTTGAACTCATTTGTTAAAAGAATGAAGAATTCCCACTAGAAGGAAATTTGCTAGCCAAATTTCATCAAAACTTTGGCATATTTGGTAGATAAGAGAGAAAAAATTAGAATCATAATTTAGTTAATAATCAATGATGAACTACTATTTGGATCTTTGAATTTTTGTATTACATCTCGTTCTGCTATAGTAGCCATAAAATCCAGATTCTAAGTAAATTGAGCTTAAAAACCAGACCATCAGATCACATTATCACAAAGGGTTAAGCAATGATTATAATAAAATGAAGCTTATTGCTTCCAAAAACTATATATTATCTTGTGCTGTTAACAGGCTTTTGTATTTAATAATAATAACAATAAATAAAAAATTTTAACAAAGATTATTAATTTTATGTTTAGCATTCTTTAAACATGTCTTTTTGTTTATGCTTTATAATTATAGAATATGCTTGTAGGTAGTCCATGTATAAAGTTTGTTGATAATAAATATACATATACTGGATGTGTACTATCAAAATTTTTACTGATGGGGTGCAAAATTTAAGAAAATAGATTGGAAACAGCTAGTGGAATTAACAAATAATTATAAAGCCTTTGTAGTCCAATAGCACCTGGCACAATGCTAGATGAACAGTAAGTATTTAAAACTGTTTGCTCAGTGACCACCTCTGAATACAAACTGTGGTAGTTTCTGTATATTTTGTGTGTATGTATATTTCTCCCTTGGAATATGCATTTCATTTGGTGACTGATTCCTCTGCCTGAGTATATCTGTGTAAGACACCTGGACCACAGAAGCAGTAGTGCTCCATGGTGGCAGTTTCTGAATTTAGACAACCTGAGTCTAAATCTTGGCTCCATAATTTATTAGCTATATAATCTTGAATAGATCATCTTCTGTGGCCCAGCTTCCCTTTATGCATAATCAGGACAACAGCAGTACCTGTCTCATCGCTTTGTGGTAACGATAAAATGAGTTAATATGTGTAAAGTCCCTAGACCTATGTCTGCCATATGGAAAGTGCTCACTGCAGGTTAGTTGCCAAATACACACACACACACACACACACACACACAATTGGGGTGAGTATACGATATGTTTATATTTCATGTAATTTTATTTTACATTTCTGGTTCACAGTATATATGTATTTTGAATAACAGTAATATTATTAACAATAGTCAACACTGATTGAGTATGAGTTCTGGGCATTCGTTTAAGTACTCTACACAGATTATCTTTGTTTATCTTTGGAAAAAAGATGATACAACATAGCAACATATAGCATACTTTTCTTATTCCCATTTTACAGATGGAAAACTGAGGTCCAGAAAAGTAACGTAACTCCCTTAAGTTCACATAGCTAACTTATGATAGATCCAGGAAGTCTGGCCTATTTTTTTTTTTTATATTTTATTTATTTATTTATTTGAGGGTGGGCAGAGAGAAGGGAGGGAGAGGGAGAGAATCTCAAGCAAACTCCACGATGAGCAGGGACCCCAACATGGGCCTCGATCCCACAACCCTGAGATCATGACCCCAGCAGAAACCAAGATTTGGACGCTTCACTGACTGAGTCACCCAGGCTCCCCAGTATGGCTTTTTAAATCACTGCTTGCCACCTCCTGATTGGTTTAATATTACAATATTACTCCTAATACTCCCTAATATCTTCATTTGTATGATGCTTGGTATTTTATAAGATACTTTCACATACAGTGAGTCTCATAACCAGCCTGTGAAGTGAGTAGGGCAAGATCATTATCCTCAGTTTTATGGAGAGGAAACTGGTACAACTGAAACCATGGGAGTCTTTCAGTAGACGTGTTTCTGCGTTACAAACATCCTGGCTGCCTCTGTACACAGGGAGTCATTCACCATAAACGGACCGAGTACTTACAATGTGTCAAACTCAGACATCCGCGTTGGGGGACCTGCCCTGGAAGCATCACAGCCTAGTGGGAAACACAGGTATGGAAATAGAGAATCACCATATACCATGTGTAATCTCTAACGGGGATAGGAAAAAAAGTGCTTATGAAGCACAGAAGGAGGGACCATCTGTGCCGGGGAGGTCTCAGAAAAGGCGAAGGTGGCTGCGGGGGATGGGGAGGCTTTCCTGGAAGACAGAATACACGTGTGAGTGTGAATCCATGTTTGTGACCATGACCGTGCGTCCAGCCATGGCTATATATGAGTCTGAGTGTGTACCTGTTTACAAGGGCTTACCCACGTATTAACGTATGTACACGCAGTCCGTCAGTGTGGAGTCAGTAAGCCTGAATGTAAAGAAGAATGTGTCTGGATCCACACACACCTTGGCAGAACCTGACCTGCCCTGGTACCTTCCCCCTGTCCCTTGTTCCCCCAACACCAGGGTGACCAGAGATACCATGGCTTCCCACTGTAGCAATTGCCTCAGGGGCTCTGGGGATTAGACGCACCAGGTTTTTCACCCTGTCACTCTGAATGTGTAGCAGTCTAATGGAGCCAGCTAGCTTACCTGAGTGGGGGTGGGTGGGTGGGAAGTATAGTTATCTGTGGGTGCACATCTGTGTGCACACTTCTGGCTATGTGTGAATGCTTAGTGTTGCTGCTCTAAGCCAGACTGGGGAAATCTCCTTTTCCCTTCATCTTCACCACCTTGGGGAGTTCACCCACTCACCTGTTTCCACTGCCACCTAAATGAGGCTGGCTTCTGCCTCCACTTAAGTGTCCTGGGGATATCTAAAATGTACTTCTGGGCTGGGGCTGGGCAGAGGCAAGGCTGGAAAGTGTTGGTGCCCATTTTCCTTGGAGACACTTCCTACTCTCCCCCACCCCTGCCCCATTCCAGGCCAGGCATCTCCCCTAAGCTGAAAAATGTGTGCAAAGGCAAACAGGACTGGTGGTAGCCATGAGGGTCACTCCCAGGGGTAGGCTGATCAATCCTCTCCCCTGATGATAAAACTTGTTTTTAGAGCAAAATTGAAAAAGAAAGAAAACTGAGGACCCCTCTCTCTACAAATATTCCCCCAGGAATTAGTAAGGTGGGGAATAGGCTATAATATTCTTATTTCTTTTAAGCTTACACAATCAAAAAAGCTAAAATGATTGCAAATAATATGTAGTTGATGGAAACTAACATTATCTCTATAAAGTGGTAAAGTAATTGGACTAGATTTTCCCTTTTGTTAGAAGGCATATAAATTCAGGGCCATGGGGTCGTGTAAGGCAAAGACATCATGTGCTGCAATACACTGGTGATTTGTGTGGGTTTCCATCCTGGCCCAGTGCACTGCCTCACAGCTAGATATTCACATGGTAAAATATGCAAAAATGAAGTACAATAATCAACACATGTAATTTGCCATATTTTAACTTGAATGAATGAATGAGCAAAGAGAGAAACAAACATATTTAGAAAAGTAGGGTGGTCTTGTGGTAGAGTGCTCTCTGAAATTACAATACCTGGATTCTCTTCCCACCTCCACCAATGACTTAATCTATTGAAGAGGGTTTTGTTTTTATTTTTTTTAATCATATATTGGAAAATTAATCCAGTGGCAAGATATATTTTAAAAATATGAGAATGTTCAATCAAGTCCTGTTCAAGTATCTTTTAAAATGTAAATGATCACTAAAATAAATGATCACTAATAAATGTTAGCTGTTGCATATCTGAATATATTTACTGTAGTACCTACCATATATAGTATATATTTTCATGTTCTGGACACAAATATTTTCCTTAACATTAAGGGAAGATACTGTTTTTCTAATACGTGAGAGCAATTTTTCCATAGTCAATATGTGTTTATTTGCACTTAAATACTGCATCAATAATCTGAAAAAGAGAAATAGTCTGGTAATGGCTAGAGACTCTGTTTAGAGGCTAAGGTTTCTATCATGGACTGCTTTCAACTGTTATATTTTATGGCACAGATTCAGTGGGAATCTGATCTGCTAAAATATTTGGGCTGTGAAAACTCCCACACTGTGACAGATGTCAAGTCCAATTAAGTGACTCATGTCCAGGTTTCTGTCCAATAGGATTTCCCATTAAATATCAATTTAGGGAAAAAAAATTCCATCCCCCTTCTTAAGCCTTTATCTCTTCCACCATCTCCAGGCTGAATCAATTGGTACCAGGAGAGCCAAGAAGCCACACACGCATCTCTGCCTCTTTGCTCTGGCTCTCCCACCCTCTCCCGTCTTTCTCCGCTTCCCTGTCACTGTTACTCCGGGAGACGTTCACTTTCCACCAACCTTCTCCAAGCGTCTCCAAGCCAGACTATATATATTTTGCTGTAAGGTAAAGAAAGGAGGGGGTGGGGTGGGAGATGTAAGCAAGCCTTGAAAGACTTTGAAACTGCAAATAGGTGTCTGTTTATACAAACTACAAGTAAATGAGGAAAGAGGAAGAGGCAAGCTTAGCCCCGAGTTACAGTATTGTGTTCCTGGGAACTGGGGAGACATCAGCTGAACAAAGCCTTATCTCAAAAAAAAAAAAAAAAAAAAAAAAAATCACTTCTGAGGAAGATCGCATCTCTGCCTTGCACTTCCCAGTTTCTGCTCAACCGTATTAAGGGAAGGAAAGGAGTCCTACAGGAGCGGGATCTTATCTTAACCATCTTTCTTATTGATTCTTCCGCTATTAGAAAGTGGAGGAATCAGGCCTTTGATGTGATTGTGTTTATCTCTGCATCTCTTTTGTTATTTATAGAGACCTAGAAGAGGAAAAAAGGCACGAGACTTTTCAACACCTCACTTAAAAAAATCAACAACGAATTTCCCGAAATGTTTGAGAACAATTAAAAGGAAAAGGCGTTTTTGGTCTATCAACTAAGTGAACAATCATTTATATCGTCCACATCCTGAGACATTATCGTCCCTCGCTGTGGACACTAGCGAGATGACAGCTGCTTTTTCATATTCGAATGTAATAAATATTTGCTGCTTTTAATATATTTCGGAGTTGCTCCCCTCAATTCTTTGGAATTTGTAACTCTAAAA
Organism: Phoca vitulina; assembly: GCF_004348235.1. NCBI lineage: Eukaryota > Metazoa > Chordata > Mammalia > Carnivora > Phocidae > Phoca > Phoca vitulina. The sequence goes on from NW_022589705.1 coordinate 5,298,461, forward strand.
GATTGGAGAAAAGATTATCGGAAAGGCTTTTACAAGGTAAGGCTTCTTTAAATAATTTTTTTCCACCCTGGAACTAAGTTAGATTATTCATATTGCATTTATGGATGTGCTTCAGCTAATTGTTAAATAAATAAAATGTATGCACGACATGCTATTTATGAATATTTTAAAAAGATATCTGGAGGAGAATTTAACATGCTTTGAGGGCAACCCAGGAACTTTTTAGCCGAACTACAACTATGTTGTTGCTTATTGTGATTTTCCATTACTCGCCAATTTATTTATGCCCTTTCAAGCCGAATGTATAGATGGAAGTTGTTCTACTTTATAAATGTATCTGCGAAAAGCCCGTAAGGAGTCACATGTAGTTCACTTGGAGCATTTGTTTTTATTTTGCATTAGAGGACCTGCTTTCCTTGCAGCGCCATGAAAGCCAGCTTGGAGACAAATTCGCTCCTAGGCAAGTGCAGTGCTAGGAGCGGATCACACATCCCTGGCTTTTGTTTCTCTAGAAGCAAGCCCTCCTACACGTCGCCGCCGCGGATTCCTCCCGCGGCGAGCGTCTCTCGGGCTGCACTCACGCGGCCCGCGGCCTGGTGCTCCCCCGGCGCCTGCGGTCGGTGAGCGCTGCACCCGCAGGTGCGGGGCCCTACTGCCGGCCCTTTTCTTGGAGGCCGAATACCCCCAAGCCCCGCGGTTGTGGGCGCCTCCCCGCCCCGCCGCAGGCGCTTGGTCGGGGTCGGAGCTACAGGCCCGGAGAGGAGCCCGGCGAGGCGGTCTTCCAGGCGGGCGTCGTTACAGGAGACCTGAGCACAGACCGCCTCGGCCTTGGCCAGGCCGCCCCGGGACGGCTGCGGGCTCTCGGCTCCGGGCCCCTGAGCACGGGACTTTGCGGGCGGAGAGGACGCTCGGGCAGTCTCCTCCCGTCGCCGGTCTTCCCTTCCCTCCTAGCCTCTCCTCCCGCCGCGACCCGGCCGCCAGCATTTTCCCATGAGGTGGTCAGCCGACTGCTGGGCGCATTGTCTCATCCCCGCGTCGCCGCGTCCCTAAGTCCCCGATGTGTGTGGCTGTCTGCGTGACAGATGGTGCTTTGGGGAGCCGCGAGGGCATAAGGGTCAATTTTCTGTAGAAAGGAGCCTTCGCGTTTTCAGTCATTGTTTTTTCGGAGAAGCCTCCCGCTCCGGGCCGCCTGTCCGCCGTCCGCGCCCGGGACCCGGGCTCATCTCCAGCGCGGGGCGCCCTCCGCAGCCACGGCCGCCCCGCACGCCCCAGACTAGCGTGAGGGCCACAGGCGCCGCTGCCTCCGGCTGCTGGGTCTAAGGCCCTCGGGGCAGGAGCGCCCTCGGCGTCTCCCCGCCCCGCGTAAACCCCAGAAGTGCTCGCAGTTCGGAATCATTCGTTTGTCAGGGAACGGGCAGTGAGGCAGACTGCCTTGCAGAGTCGGCATCTGGCCGGAGCAGGCACAGAACGCGGTCGCAGCCTCCTGGGCCTGCCCTCTCCCCGGGGGGCCTGGCCCGCAGGCCGGTCTCGGCCTCTCGCAGGCCGAGGAGTCCGGTCCGGGATGCGGCCGGGGCCCAGCCGGGACCTCGCTGGCCCCGGCCCCGTGGGGAGGCGCGGGGCTCAGGCCCTCGGGCCTGCCCCTCTCGGCGCTCTCCCTTCCCCGCGGGGCCAGCTCCGCCGAGCGCGCCCGCCTAGGGTGGGGAGGGGACCCGGGACGCGCCGAGGACCGACTTGGTAGGCTCTCGCCTGCTCTCCCTCGGATCCAAAGAAGACCCTGCTTCCTTTAATTGATTGATTTTCTGGCTCCCCCTCAGCCTCCAAAATGATGCTGAGTCCGGACCAAGCCGCCGACTCGGACCACCCCAGCTCGGCGCACTCGGACCCGGAGTCGTTGGGCGGCGCGGACGCCAAGGTGCTGGACAGCGTGTCGGACCTGGAGCCGGTGGAGGAGGCCGAGGGCGACGGCAAGGGCGGCAGCCGGGCCGCGCTCTACCCGCACCCGCAGCAGCTGAGCCGCGAGGAGAAGCGCCGCCGCCGGCGCGCCACGGCCAAGTACCGCTCGGCTCACGCCACCCGCGAGCGCATCCGCGTGGAGGCCTTCAACCTGGCCTTCGCCGAGCTCCGCAAACTGCTGCCCACGCTGCCCCCGGACAAGAAGCTCTCCAAGATCGAGATCCTGCGTCTGGCCATCTGCTACATCTCCTATCTCAACCACGTCCTGGACGTGTAGGGCCTGGGGCGCGGCGGGAGGCCGCCGGTCCGGAAGCCGGGGCAGCGCCACCGACCCGGGAGGCCGCCGTGGGGCTGGCGGACGAGGCGGTGGCCCAGCGGGACGGCCGCCGGGAGAGGCCTGGACGCGGGAGGAAGCTCGCCACGCGTCTGCGTTCTCTCCGGTCAGCAAGGAGACGAGGGGTTTCCAACTCGGGAAGGTGGGGTTGTCTGGCGAGCCTGGGGTTTGCAGGGGGCATTTTCCAGGCCAGGCGTGCCTCCTGGAGGCACACGAGACGCACCGCCTCCAGGCCTCCCCTCCGTGTGTTAGGATCCCTTTAAGGGTAGTTGCTTTAGCTCACTGGAGACTTTGAGTTCTCCTACATTTATCTCCCACAGATCTTCACGTTTTGAAAGAATGAGGGCAGAAGCTCAGAGTAAAGACTCCTAACTTTAGACTATCTGGGATTTTTCTAATTGACAAATCACCTAACATTTGGAGGGTTTGGGAAAGACTCTCCTCCAATGTAGAGATTTAAGGCACAGAAAGGTGGAACAGGAAAGTTTCCGTTCTGCTGTGGAAAGGAAGATTATATTAGAATCCAAATAAAACAGACAAACCCTCAATATTGGTAAGCTCAAAAGATACACTGAGAATAGACACACTGTGGGAAGGTTTGAGCTGGGTGAGATTTTAACCCCAAGGTATGACACTGATGTAGACAAGAGAATCCATAATTAAATGGAAATTTTAATATCTGATTGCTTTTTCAGGCGAAGTGCCCCCTTTATATATCCAAAAAACATCTATTTGTGACCTTAAACATGTGGACCCATAGGTGCAGTTAGAAAAAAACAACCTATTTTTATTTATGTTAGAAGGAGTAGAGTATTTTTTTCAAGACATTTATTTTTCAGAGTGGTGACAATTTTACTTTGGATACTCTGTGCCAATTTATTTATAGTCAAGTGTTTACACTTTTTCCGGTGGAATAATTATGTCTAACTTTTTACGTGTTTGTTGAGATTATACTGTGGTCTTTCTTTTTGCTCTAATTATATTGCACTTGTATAACAAATTTCCCACCTCTCCCTGTTTCTAAACATATTTTATATATTAAGATGTTTGTTCTTGAAAGGTTCTTTTGTTGTGAGATCAGCAACACTAGCACTTCACTATTATAGTTTTTTAAAAAAAGTAAGTGTTGTTATTCTTATCTGTAGTTATGTCTGAAAAGTACCTTACAAACTGTTTATAAGGAGAGTAGCTTCTTTGTGTGTGTGTGTGTGCTGTTTGTGCGTGGGATGATTTTAGGAAATTAAGTTATTTTCCTAAAAAAAAAATTCAAAACTACTTTCCTCTGTGACAACCAAAAAGAAAAGTCTATAACCTGAAAATGTTTCATGTTCTCAGCTGTGAAACTCTTAAAACAAGGAGTGTATTTTAGAGACAAGGGAAAAAAAAAAAAAAACCGCATCTGCTATCCAAAGATTTTAGTCTTTTTCAGGGTTTTTTTGTGTCTCTGTTGCTTTATATAATGCAATATTTTGTAGTGAAAATAGATATAATCTGGTTTCTATCTGACAAGTTTTTCATATCTCATGAATGGTGCGCTGTTTTGCATATAAATAAAGGTATCAAATAAAGTCCTCTCCTTTATTTAAAGCATACTGTCTAAAAATAATAAACCTACTTGTTGAGCACAAAATATATTAATGGACACTCCTCAAAAAGGAAATAGTTAAAAAAAACCCACAACCCCCCCCCCAAATCTTAACATATTTGTGTACTGAGATACTTGATGCTTTTCCTGAACTTGGATCCTGACCAGTCTATAGAGATGTTCCACATATGATGGTGACATAGATCACGTTCCTCTGAATGAGGAGTAAATTACAGTGTTTATATAAAAATATTACTTGAATCATGGATTCCTTTGCCCTAAAAAGAAACTTAGTAATTAACTCAACCTCTTCAAATTTGAGTTAGGAAACTGAGGCACAGGGAGGTTAAATGCCCTACACTAAATCACATGGCTATTTACTGGCAGTAAGAAGACCCCAAGATGATGACACTCAGTCCTCATGGCACTTGTTAAGAACAAGGTGTATACTGCAGCACTCAAACATCTAATTAGGACATAGATTTAAGACATGACACCTGCAAACAAACAAAAAAATTAAGTCCTGGACCAACCTTGGGATATTAAGAATGTCATCCACTAAAACCTGTAAAAATGTGAAATTGTCTCTCTATAAGCAGAACACATGAATAACTTTAAAACTTCATACACATGTACAAAATATACACATACATAGACACACACGTATAAGATATTATGAACTATGAGTCGACATCACACCAAATCTCTGGTTGCCAAGTAAAAAGTGTAATTACATGGATACTTGGTTTTATGTCTGTGAATCATCTGGGATTATGAGCATTTTTCACTTTTCACCCATGTATCTTACAGTCAGGTTCACAGATACCTAGTGAGACTTCATTCTCTTCTTCACATGGAGGTAGGTGCTTAGTAGGAATGCTCTTTCTGGGGCATGAAAAGGAATGGTGCCTTCTTTGGCTTTGTATCTGGAGTCCTGGCTACTGCAGCAGTGGATGGTTAATCCAGCCTCCACACATGCTGTCTTTGGATGGACTGTTTGGATTGAGGTCTTCCCACCTTTAGGAATGGTCCCACTCCTGACAGCACTTTACTATTACACTACAGAAAAATTGGCCCTGCTCCTATGCCAAAGAAATGGAGTCAACTTCGAACTTCTAAAAACTTTGAGGGCCTCCCTTTTCCTGGTTTATGAGCGCAATTTCCAACTGACCTACACAGACCTCCCAGTGACATCTACGAAGGATGTTTTAACTCACCCACCAGACTATGGCCCTCACCCTTGGTGTTAACCTGAGGCGGACAAGGACAAGGGGCAAAGCACAACATCTCTTCCCAGCTACATGGGTCCTGTGGTCCCAGGAGAGGATCTCTGCAATGTCATTTCAGATCCAAGGCTGTGTAGTGCCCTCTCAAGAGAAAGGGGGCACGGTGGCACTCTGCTAGACCAGAGGGAAACTGACTCATCCCTGGTGTATAACACGGGCTCAGTGCTGTTCAGCTACAGGCAAGGGAGTAATGACTCATCTCTGAATAATGACGGTGAGCCTTCAATCTTACATACAACAAATATTTATTGAGGCCCTACTGTGCGCCGGGCATTGTTCTACTAGATGCTGAAAATAGAGCAACAGATGAGATAAAGCCTGGAGAGGAGCAGTACACTGACAACAAATAAATAAACAGTATTTAATTTCAAGTTTTGCTCAGTGCTATGAAGAAAAACAAAGCAGGGTAAAGAAAGAGACACTAGCAGCGGAGGGTGCTGCTAAGGGTATGATTTGAGGGCCGTGAGGGAAGGCCTCTGGGTCTGCCTCACTGGCAGCTGCCAAGGTTGCTGCTACTTGTGGTGGCCTGTCTTCTCACAGCCTGTTACCTTGTCCTGTGCTTATGCCACCAAAACCAGCCGCAGCCGATCTCTCGCCACGCCGCACTGGCAGCGGCCTCATCCCTCACCCCCAGCTTGTTCTCTCCCTACACAGACTAGGGACCACAGTTCCTTCAGCTGCTCCTCTGACCTTATGCCCTCTGTCCCACCTGCCCACAACTGGCCAGTGCATCGCCACTCCCAAGAAAACCTAGCCCCACCTGGCCCAGCCAACAAGGCCACTTGTGCTGAGTATTTCTATGCCAGGATGGCTACTTCACTTCTGCCACTGCACAGAGACATCCAGAGAAAAGGGGCAAAAGTCTTGAGCAAAAAACCCTTCCCTTGCAGGGAGAGGGCAACGGGAGGGCGAGCCACTGAGAGTATGGGTAGTGGGATGGATTAGGAAAGGAAGAGCAGACTGAGGACAGGGGGTACATATGGAAAGAAACGGGGCTGGATGGAGGAGGAGACAAAGCCTGCTTTCCGTATGAAACCTACTCTTGGGGCTTCCTCCAGTGGCCCTGCCCTATGACCACATTGTCTGCTATGATGAAGTAGACAGAGCCAACCTCTGGAATGCTGTGACGTATCCAGTTCCCATCACTGCCATCTGTCTCTGGATGCCAGTCTTCCTCCTACTGAGGTTTGGGGGAAGCAAGGGATAAGGGGCAGAGGACAGCCAACTCAAGTGCATGTATAGCCAATACCCTTTTCCAGGCCTAGAAGGGCTGTCGCTCATTGTTGGGATAGTAGGAATGCTAACAGCTAACATGCCCTCAGTGTGTATTGTGTGCTTACCGAGTTAAGGCCTTTGCATGCATTATTATCTCATTTAATTTTCACAGCAACCCAACTAGGTAGGTAACTGTTACTGTCTCTACTAAGCAAATGAGCAAACTGAGGCTTAGAGGAATTACATAACTTGCTCAGGGTCATGAAGCCATGTTTGTTGGTTTCATGAAGTGCGTAGCTTTAGGGGTCATACTCAACAGTTTTCCTTTGCTAAACGGGTGGCTGTGCCAAGCATGCACCTTACCTTTGGCCCTGGCACCCCATCTCTCCATCCATGTGCTTAGGAGAAGCTTCAGTTCAGGTCATGCCTAAGGAAAGTAGGAGCACAACCAAGAGGACGGAGGGAGGCTAAGACTGAGTCTGTCCTCTGCTTGCCAAGTTCAGCACGTGCCTGAGCTTGGAACTAAGCTGTTGGGAGGCAGGGGAGCCTCTTTCTATATTGTAGGAAGACACTGCAGGCTCGTGGCAGCCCTGGACCAGCTCTTCCTGAAGGAGACTGGAGCTAAGCTGACACTGTCCGAGACATTACTATTCACCACCTGCTCTTCTGTCTACCCCACCCACACTCCTTAGCACACTAGGTCCATTCTCACGTTGGCCTGAGAAACATCTTTTAAAGTTAGCATGCCAGTCCCTGCCTGAAAGCTCTTCTTGACTTCCCACTGCTTATAAATAAAGCTCAAGTTTTTCTCCAGGCATAGAAATCTTTCACAAGCTTGTTGCGGATACCCTCTAGCATCATCTTCAGCCACTCTCCCTGAAGTTAAATTTTCCTGCCAAATTCAGATTTCCTCTCTTCCCAGGAGATGCCTGATCCTTTCTAAACTGTGCCTTTGTACTTACTTTCTTTCTGCCTGGAATGCTTTTCCTCCATTCTTATTTTTTGCCCGGAAAATTCCAATTATTCCATTGTCACCCAACTCAAATGTAAACACTTTACAAAACTTTCCTCTGTTTCTTTGGGCAACCTTAGCTGCTCTGTTCTCTGAATCCCAAATACAAACATCATTATACCAGAATTTATTTGTTTCTCCTATTTCTGTGTTTGAAACCCAGGAGTCTGGGGCCAGGTTTAGACTCTGGCTCCAATTCATTCTACGTGTGTGATGTTGAATATGTTACTATACTTCCTTAAGCTGCCATTTTCAGATGTGTAGGATGGGATGATATATGCACCTATCTCAAATCCATGTTTCCATAGGATAATGGAGAGTGCTTACCAGAAGAGGAAGAATACAATAAGAGCTGGATGATTGTGAGCTATTGTAATTACTGTTCCATTTATAGCATGCATAGGAAGTTGTATAGGAGAAACTAAAAATAATACATTAATAATTCATTAATGTGGGCGCCTGGGTGGCTCAGTTGGTTAAGCAACTGCCTTCGGCTCAGGTCATGATCCTGGAGTCCCGGGATCGAATCCCGCATCGGGCTCCCAGCTCGGCGGGGAGTCTGCTTCTCCCTCTGACCCTCCCCCCTCTCATGTACTCTCTCTCTCTCATTCTCTCTCTCTCAAATAAATAAATAAAATCTTAAAAAAAATTATTAATGTGTTAATGATCTGTGGTCTCCATCAACTGTATTCACCTGCATATGACCCATAACTAGCTCTACAAAAAGTCAGACAGAAATAATCCCTGTCCTGTAAGACAGAAAACATCACAGGTAAGTAAATAGGATGTGAGAGAATAAAACATAAAAGCATACATTCCAAGTTACGTACATGTCTGCAGCCCCACCCCAGTCCACGTGGGAGGGCTGCCCGACACCTTTTCTCTTTCCATCGTGGCTTCCCCTCGACACTGCTGCTGTCACAGGCGCTATCGCAGAGAGGTCAGGAGCACGGACTCTGACGGAGCACACCTGGGTTCAAACCCCAGCTCTTCTACTAACTGACTGACTTTGGCCCGGAACAAATTCCTGAGTTCTCTGCCTCAGTTTTTTCACCTGTAAAATGGGGGTGATTAGTCGTCCCTATCCTGTAGCATTGTTAGGAAGATTAATTGAGTTAATTCATGTAAAACACTTAGCACATGTCTGGTATATGTTAAGAGCTCAACAGCACTTACTATAATGGCTTTTTAAAAGTTAACTTATTTTTGAGGTAATGAGGAGAGAAATTGTTGGAATTTCCTGTCCAGTTTGGCTAAGTATTTCCAGATCAGGAGGGAAGTTCCTCCTGTCCTTGCTGACATTTCAGAAAGACACCAGGAGAAAGGGACAGGATATCAGGGATCATGGTAAAGGTGTAAGTGGTTATAGGAGAGGGGAAGGGCCCTCTCCAGGATCTCCTGGGGTTAAGATGGGATAACTGGGGGGAAAGGACATTGGGGTCAGTCTGCCTGAAAGGCTCAGAGGGTCAGACCAACTCAAGGGAAGGAGATAAATGAAACACCCTCCAGAGCTGACTCTGTGGAGCAGGACCTGGTGCATCCTCTCCTGGTCGATAGAAGTAACAGGGGCTGGGGACTGTTTCTGGAACAGTGGGAGTTGAGCTGTGTTGGAGGTCGGAGGTCTGGTTTGCAATGTGGGGAGGTTGCCTTGGTTCAGGTGTGAGTCGACTGGGGCCTGGTGAGTAAAAATCAATCAGCATAAATTTTCTGAGCAACTACATTAAAAAAAAAAAACCCACTTAATGGAGAATTTAAGAACATCTACAAAAGTGAAGGTCATAGTAAACTGGATTCTAATACCCTGATATTTCATTTATACTCTTACCCACACTCTCCCCCTACCTCATTGGGTTATTTGAAGCAAATTCCGAACATGGCACCATTTCACCCATAAATCCATCAGTAAGTATCTCTAAAAGATACAGACTTTCCTTTCTTTTAACTTGACTAAATTACCATTATTACTGTGAAAGAAATTAGCAGTATTTCCTGAATATCATCAATGAGCACCTACATATTTGAGGGGAATTTTACAGCTGGCCTAACCCACCTTTCCCAATTATCTTTTTCTTTCTTTCTTTTTTCTTTTTAAGATTTCACCCATTTATTTGAGAGAGAGAGAGCACGCATGAGTTGGGGGGGGCAGAGGGAGAGGGAGAAGCAGACTCCCTACTGAGCAGGGAGCCCCACACAGAGCTCAATCCCAGGATCCCAAGATCATGACCTGAGCTGAAGGTGGATGCTTAACTGACTGAGCCACCCAGGTGCCCCTCAATTATCTTTTTTCTCCAGCCAGTTGGATCGTCTTTCTGATGGTCCTCTATTTTAAAAATTGACCCCATGTCCTCCTTAACTTTGGCACTTTCTCCCCTCTCCCTCCACACAACATGAGTGCCCCTGTCACCACCCTTTCCCTGCCTGGTCATGGAGGGACATGCCTGAGAAACTGGCCGGTTCAGCACAGTAGGCCATTCCGCAGTCTAAAGCTGCTGTGGGGGTATGCTTGGATAGCTTGCAGGTAGTAGCTGGTTAACTACAACCCAGGGTAAAAGACACATTGCCAAAGCCCAACTCAGACAGATTTCAAAGATTTAAAAACAAAAAATCAGGTAATTCTCTTAGCTGTTGGTGGGGAACTGGGATGAGGAGCTGCCTTGGAGAAGGAAGAATTCTGGGAAATTAGGAGTATGGACCTGTCAGCCCTCCCTCCCTGACGGCAACACCTATGGAAGCCTGAGGATTATTAACAACAGCAACGAATGCCCGTACCATGGTCCTCTCAGCTCACAAAGTCTGTCACATATGCTATCTCTGTGAGTCCTTCAGGCCTCTAGGACAGGGGTATGACCAACTAACATCCTGAGTGGTTAAGTGGCTCAGCCACGTCTCATACCCTGTCAGCAGCAGCGCTACCTAGAAGACTTTGACAACAATCCTGTGCTCCTTCCACACACAGACCCCACACTGTCTGCCCTGGGTCATAGCCTGGTGACTAGCAGATGTATCAGCAAGAACTGCACTAACTTAGCACCTACCCTTGGCCAGGCCCTTTCCATGATTAACTCACATAATCCTCCAACAACCAGTGACTCAGAAGCCCTTATTATTCCTAAATTACACATGAAGACACAAAAAACACAGAGAAGTTAAGAAACGTGCCCAAGGTCACACAGCTAGCAAGCCTTGAATGGGAAATGAAGCTGAAGGGCAGTAAAATTCAAAAGCTTATACTTTGAAAAAAGGGAAAAAGGAAAAAAATACAAGTTTCTTTTTGTGGGAAACAAAATACCACACAACACTACAGGAATTCAAAGAGCACATTTCTCTTAAGCAGCCTGGGCCCCAGACCAGACATTGGCCTGGCCCCCTGGACTTGTCCTCGCATGCTGAGAGACGCCAACATCACCAAGCGGAGCAGGTGACTAGGGCACAAGTGCGGGGCGTGGCTCTGAGCCTGGCTCTGGGAAGTCGAGTGCTGACAACAAGCTGCACTAGGCCAAGCCCTGGGAAGGTCCAGAATGAGTCATTGTTGCAGGATGACCCTGACCACACTGAGACTTCGGGAAGTGTTCAGAAAGCCTCTGTGGTCAGTACACAGCCTCCTTGTACAATTCTAATAAATGGAAAAAGAAACGAGTGTTCTCACTAGCGAGGCCGCGGGCCAACACCAAAGGCTCACACCAAGAACATGAACCTACCCAGGACTCACACACCTACTGCATCCTCGGGTCCTGGGTGTGACAGATGCCACAGCCCTACGGCAGTCACACACACACCTGCAGACGTCTCCCCACCTTATTCTCTATACCCAGCTCTATTTCTGGACTTTGCTGTCAATACTGCCTCATGCCAGACACTTTGTTTGGTCATGTGGTGTGAGCAAGAGGAAATGGTACTTACTACAGGAGCTAATTATTCATTTTTTTAAAACTCTGAAACCCTAATTAAAGTTTTGGGTGATTTTGTGTAGTTGGGACTTCAAGAGGGGTTTTGATTTTGTTGGTTTGCAAGCCAGGCGATGGCGGCGGGGTGTGTGCTGCAGGACCACGTCCCAGTCCCCGGCGTCGTCGTATTTGCATGTGGGCCCGGATTTGTCTTTGGCTTCTTGTATGGTTTGGGATGAGACCCTCGCGTCCCAGGGGAGGGGGGCAGGTGTTGCTCCAGTCGAGCGAATGGAACCAAATTACAGGCCCGTCTGTCACCTCCTCTGGGAGAAGGTGGAAGGAGGGGGGCCTGGAGGGAGGGAACGAGGGGGGGAAGGGGGAGAGAAAAGCCCCGCCGCCGCCGCAGCCGCCGGCGCCGCGAGAACAGAGAGCCTGGCGTCCTGCTCAGGCCGCGGGAGGACGGTGAAGAGGACCGCCGGCGCTAAACACGTCTACCTACGCAGGGCCGCGCAGCAGCGGATGTGGGGAGCGGGGACCACACTGCCACCCTGGGGCCCGCGGGGTAGGCCCGCACCCCCGGAGCTCTTCACTGACCCTCTGGAGATCCGCAGCCACTTAGGCCGCGTGTGCGCGGCGCCAGCGACCACTCACACTGGAATTGGCTTCACTAAATTGATGCATTTTCTCACTGCAGGGATTTGGGGTCTGTGTCTCTATTCCATCAAATCTACTAAAAACAAACATCCCACACACCCATGGCCTTAATCTTTTGGTCTACAATAACGGCTTGCTCACACACACACTCTTTAATTAATCCACACCAATTTGCACGTGTAGGCCTAGATGCACCACCCTGATTGTAGACCTGGGTGGGCACAGCCACTGCCCCTCTGCTGGGATTTGTCCTTCAGCCAGAGAGAGCGCATGCTGATACTACCTGGTGATGTCCTGCAGCTTCATGACCTGTCTGCAAGTGACTTGGAGGCTGCTGTAATCCCAGAGATAACAATGAACACTTTGCTGTCTGGGGCAGCCTCTAGAGATCATCCTTCTCCTGCAGGCCCCAGTGGGGCAGAGCAATGTTATTCTAAGCTACCTGAGAAAAATACAAACAGATAATGTGGGCCTTTTGTGGAACGCAGTGGACAGGAATAATAAATTGCCATCATTTTGCTTTCTCCTATAGATAGAGTGGTACAAAGAATGTAAGAGAGAATGAGGGCGGAAAAGATCTCAAACCAGAAAGAGTGGTTCTAATGCAAAACAAGTTCTTGTCAAATTCTTCAGACTTGTGTGGAGAAAACAGTGTTTCACATGCCTTATTCTCTCTCCCTGCCTCTGGGGTAGGCAAGGTTAAAGCAATTGTCAGCTCCCACTAGCTCTTTCAATAAGGGAAGAACTGAGGCATACAGTGATGATGTACTGCAGGCCCAAGAAGAGACAAATTCCTTCCCCTTCTCTTCGACAATAAAATGATTGACAGAGATAATTCCCCATGTGAGATGAAAAAAGAACTGCTAGCAGATAATGGCTGTGCTTGGATGGTGGCTGGTGAGACTCTGTCCACCCGATGTCAAGTGATGACTGAAAAGGGAAGCATGAATTCCATTATCCAGCTGTTGTTGCTGCTGGTTGCCAAAATATCCAGATGTTCCCAAACATCTGGGTACTTGACAGCATGTTTTTACCATATATCCAGATGCTTGGTATTGTGTAGACAAAGGCCAAACCTAGACACAGAGAAGCAAAGTAACTCCCTGGACAGAGGGGTGCCAAGAGCTGGTTAGGAGACAGTGAGAAGGGACATTACGTAGTGGTGGGGGAAGAGAAAGAGAAATTGAAGGGAAAAACACAGGTGAGAGGATTAAAGAAATAAAAGTAAATGTTCAAGAAGAGAACAACTTGGTTTCCTAAGAGCCTGCACCTTGGCTTCGCTCTTACCTGTCTCCATGAGAAGCGGCTCTGCTTGCCAGGGTCTGGGTCATAAAAGGCACAAAGGAGCAAGTGGGAAGATACCCATGAGGAGACCTAGAGCAGCAGTCTGGGCGCAGACTCTAGCCCCACCCAGGGCAGGTGGCTGTGTGTCTGCAGAGAGGGGAGACTCCAAAGTGGAAAAGTGATTCACATAGCGGGGGGAAGTGGTTATCACACAGGACGAAGGATGTCCATGTTAAGCAAAGCCCTGAAGTGTCCCGATTAGTCAACTTTGTTTCCAGTTATCAATCAGGATGAGGAGCTTGGTATCGACAGAACCAGTGATGGTGTAACAGAAGGAAAAGGGTAATTGACTGGGGGAAGGTTGTGCAGTTCAGTGACAGATTTAGAGGAGGGGACTTGATGTGATTGAGGTGATGGTGGGAGTAAGTGTTAGGCTTTCAGAACAGCTCACAAAGCCCCTTGTAATTCCCAAGCTGTCTGTTATCTGTGAAATGCAAATCAGGAGGGGAGTGACATCATGTCGGATTATGGCCACAGGGAGTAATTATTTAGACATTAAAGGCTACTGAAGGGAGTGGTTGACAATATTAATGATGTCCAGATGGACGAAGTGTGATGCTAAAATTATTTTCTAGTACAAAGAACGAGGGAATTTTTATCAGGGTTTCTTTTCTATTGGACAGCCTGTATCTCTTGAAGGTTTGCCCCTCAGAGATAGTGATCCTAAGCGATGGTCTCTGGAATCAAAGCACAATGGGGTTTACAGAAAGGAGCCACCGTCTCCAGTTCCTTGGAAGAAAGGCGCAATCAATATGCAAAACATTCACATAATAATTATGACTATAAAAAGAGGAAATAATCTCAAGATGGTGTCTATAACAAGCCGGTGATTGGAAACCCTTCTCTCCCAACACTCGCCCCACCCCATTCTGCCTTTCCTATCCAAATACAGCAGTGTGCAGCAACTTGTTGCTCCTCATGGCACTCTCCCCTCCCCTCCCCTGCAATACAAACACTAACATAGACACATTGGCCATTAATACTGGTATCAATTGCATAAGCACAGGTAACAGTATTCTCAACCATCAATAAACATGAGGAGAAAGGCATCCTGGCCAAGACATCAGTGTGAACAAAAAAACACAAAACAACAACTACAAAAAAAAAAAAAAAAAAAAAAGGAGAAAGTCACAACCTGAGATCCAAATCGGGAAAGACTAATAGGCAATGGAAGGTTACAGGAAACCAGTCTCAAGAAGACCCAGAGGCAAATATGCTGATCTGGACTGCAGACCTGACCATTCCATCTAAAGTTCTGCTCTCTCCTCAGAGCAGGTATCAATATTTGAGTAGAAATTCACCAGGGCTCCAAACCTGCTGCTCATCTTTCTGACCCATGTAAGAGTAAATGATGCAGCCAGAAGCAGCCAAAACAAGCGGTTTTCAATATATATGAAGTTCCTGAATACAATTAAAGGGATCAGAGGACAGGTGATGTTTTGGCCTCTTATATCTGAAAGTCATTAAACGGGTAAAGAGGAGGTTTCAGAAAATGAATAGGTAACTCCAAAGATGGTTTTGAAGATCCCCTTCATCCCTGCCCTCCGTAAGTTATGGCTTATAATACCAAAATGCAAGGCTCTTAGTAAGGGTCTATTTATGTAGACTGTGATTCCCCTAAGTGAGACTTCTAAATGCTCCCATAACCCCTTGTACCAGCCTCTGTCGTATCACTGAGGTCACTGCACTGTACTGGCCTCTTTAAATTTTTCTGACTCCTCCCTTAGGCTATGAGCTACTTGAAGGCAGGCAATCTTATTGGCCACTGAATCATTAGCACTTAGGATGTGCCCTCAATTAATATTTGAATAATGAACTGGAGGAACATCATGGAAGGCTTTGCAAACTGTTCATGAGGGTTTGACATGGAAACTTGACAGAGAGGAAGACAAATGTTTATGAAATCATTAAATCCACTATTAAAGAGGATATA
Organism: Phoca vitulina; assembly: GCF_004348235.1. Lineage (NCBI taxonomy): Eukaryota > Metazoa > Chordata > Mammalia > Carnivora > Phocidae > Phoca > Phoca vitulina. Next base: position 5,313,661 of record NW_022589705.1, read on the forward strand.
ATAAACCCCCTATTACGGAGGACATATAAGAGGACAGCAGCAGTGGAGAAGGTACCTAGTAATTATTAAGAGAAAATAGCTGGAAAGAGGATTAGGAATGAAATGTATTATCCCATCCATATGCCAATTCAATTCAGTTATCTGAATTCAATTCAACGTATATTTACTGAGCACCTATATGCCATTGTGCATCATATACTGTATGAGTAATTGTAAAAGGAGTATACATTTTTAGACAAGAAGATAAATGTTTTGCAGAAGAGCTTAAGACTGGTATTTGGGTACATATGAATGGAAGATGTAAGTAGTTCAAACAAAGCAGTAAAGTATGGTTTAGATCAAGGATTGGTGATACTCGTGATGTAAATATTATATGAAATTCACATTTCAGTGTATGTAAATAAAATTATATTGGAACACAACCACACCCATTTGTTTACTTGTGGTTTATGACTGCCCTTGAGCTACAAGGGCAGGATCAAGTAGTTGCAACAGAATTTATGCTCCGTAAAACCTAAAATAGTTATTATCTGGCGCCTTACAGAAAGTTGAAAAACCACTGTTGAGAGCAAGAGCTTCTAAAATCAAAACACCTGGTTTCAAATCCCAGTATACCACTGTTTACTAGCCATGAGATTTTGGTAAGTTACTTTTCTGGACCTTGGTTTTATCATGTATAAAATGGGTATAACAACGGCACCTTCTTCAAGGGAATGTTGAAGGAAGTAAGGTGTTTAGAATGATGTTTAGAATGCATTTAGAATATATAAAGAGTTCTCAAATTAAAAACTGTGCAAAAGATTTAAACAGCCACTTCACCAAAGAAGAGATAAGGATGGTAAATAGCCATCTCTACATGCAGAGATGCTCAATATCATTAATTAATAGGAAAATGAAAATTAAATCTGTGATGAGATATCACTGCACAACTATTAGAAAAACTTAAAAAACAAAACTAAAAACTTACAATACCAAGTGCTGGCAAGGATGTTGAGCAACTGGAACTTTTATACACTGTGAGTGGGAATGCAAAATGGTACAGCCACTTTGGAAAACAATTTGGTTATCTCTTATAAATATCCACTTACCAAAAGACTCAGTAATTCTACTCCTAGGTATTTACTCGAATGAAATGAAAGCATATGTTCACACAAAGGCATATACATGAATGTTTTTTAACAGCTTTATTCATAATAGCCTTAAAGTGGAAAGGACTCAAATGTCCACAAACCAATGAATGGATAAACAAATTACAGTACATCCATACAATAGGACACTATGCAGCAATTAAAAGGAATAAACCATACATACACTAACACAGATGATTCTCAAGAACATTATGCTAGGGCACCTGGGTGGCTCAGTTGGTTAAGTGACTGCCTTCGGCTCAGGTCATGATCCTGGAGTCCCTGGATCGAGTCCCGCATCGGGCTCCCTGCTCGGCAGGGAGTCTGCTTTGCTCTCTGACCCTACCCCCTCTCATGTGCTCTCTCTCATTCTCTCTCAAATAAAAAAAAAAAAAAAAAAAAAAAGAACATTATGCTAAGAAGTCAGACAAAACAGGTTACATACTGTATTGGTCCATCCATATGACATTCTAGAAAAGGCAAAAATATAAAGACAGAAATAAGACCAGTGGTTGCTAGGGTTTGGGATGGGTGTGGAAACTGACTACAAAGAATTATGAGGAAACTTTTGGGGTGATGGAAATAGTCTGTATCTTGATTGTGGTAGTTAGGTGACTATATACAATTCAACAAACTATATGTCCAAAAAGAACATAAGTCATATTTCTAAATCCCACTTTAAAAAATTAGCATCCTGAAAATTTCCAGAAAATTAAAGATTTGTTATAGATAAATTTTCCAGAACCATGAAGGGGAACAGACCTAGCACAAGGTAGCAGCTGCACAAATTTTTAATGAGAAAATTCCTGGATTAGAGAATGACCCAGGTAACATGAAGTCTCAATAAAGTTTTAAAATTTATTCTATAATACAATAATAATAAATCTATTATATAATCACTATATTATACACCTGAAACTTAGAGTGTTGGGAAAAGAAGTATTGTTCACAAAAGTAGGCATAGTTTTAATAATAATAAGCCATTTAAAAGTAACTTTTTCTTTTTTCATATGCTTTTTTTGGATGCACCTGTTTTAAAAAATCATCTTCTAGATGATCTACCTCTCAAACAGAGAGGTAGATAGATCTACCTCTCAAACAGATTCATACCAGAAAAAAATCAGTATCTTTTCTGTATTGATACCTTCAAACTGGAGTTCATAAGCTAAGCTAAATGGATTTTAAAATTGACCAAAAAACAAACAAACAAAAAACCAATCTCAAGTCTAAGTGTGGCTGAGTCCTGGGATGCTTCCCTGACCTCCAGGTAGACTGAAGAGCCAAGACTTCCCCCTCCCACTACTTGGATCAAAGATGTATTAAGTTAACACTGCTCCCCTTCCTGCCCCCCCCACCTTCCTGCTCGCCCCCCTTGTCTACCCTCCTCTTACCTTCCACAATACAGTGTATGGGGGATTTCAGGCTCTACATTTGGGAGAGTCTCACATGTTGATAAATGTAGGAGATAATTTTTACTATTTTAATAGTGATTATTTAAACTTGAAGAGGGGCTAGAATTTATTTAAATATTTATTTATTTATTTGAGAGAGAGAGAGCATGCACACTGGCCGGCAGGGGAGGGGCAGAGGAAGAATGAGAGAAGCAGACTCCCTGGCCCAGTGGGGAGCCCAACAAAGGGCTTGATCCCTGGACCCTGAGATCATGACCTGAGCCAAAATAAGAGTTGGACGCTCAACTGACTGAGCCATGGGGTACCCCTAGAATTTTTTAAAGTAAGGGAGATTTTGGCCTATATGTTTTCTCCTTGTTTAAGAAAAAAACTAATAAAATACTATTTAAAGTATAGATATTGAGTATATTTAATCTCAGAATGAGTCATGGAGCAAGCACTGGGTGACGTATGAAATTACTGAATCACTATATTGTACACCTGAAACTAATATAACACTGTATGTTAACTAATGAGAATTAAAATAAAAACTTAAAAAAAAAAAGAATGAGTCATGGAGTAACCAGTTTAAGAGAGCAAGAGAGCAGACTGATCCCACATTGTATCTCCTCTTTCTTCTAAGGCCTCAGTTGAATTATAATAAAAGAATAAATATAGATACAACCTCAAAATAATGAAGAAAACAGTAGGCAAGTTATCAGCAAAAGAATAATCTCAACACATTTTTGGTAGAAGGTGGAAGTATGCTGACAGATGAGCAGAACTGGAGGAACCCTAGCCTAATTAAACTATGTGCTGAGGGGACTTCATCACAGGATGTGTCCAGCAAATTCTGAGAGTTTCAGGTTGTGAATAGCAGATATAATGAAAGTTGGGAGTGAGAAGTGAGGTTGAAAATTGAGAAAGTAATTGAAGATTTATATATAGAATAGATGAACTTGTCTGCCATTCCTATCCCCACTCCTAACCCATGGGAAAAAAGCAGATAGACATTTACTTTTAGGCAAAAAATAGGATTCTTCTCAATTTCTTTAGAAAAGAACTACCCCATATGAGTGCTAAGAGCCCAGGTAAACTCTCCTTGTTTTAACATTTATGGGGCTAAATAGTTCAAATTTCATAAAATATTAAATTCCCACCACGTTACTCTGAAATAAAGCCCAACAATCAACAAATATCACCCACATGTATAGAGCTCATGGTTAACCTTTTTATTTCCTCATTTAAAAGTACGTACAAAAAACCAAATACCACCAGACATTTGAAGGACTGCTATAGCATAAAAGAAAAATACAAAAATAAATAAATCTGACATTAGAATTAACAAAGATAATTCAGAAAATAATAACAAATTTAAAAATACCCCTGAGGAGTATCTTTGAGAGATTATATTAATAAAGGTATTGTGGTCATAGGAAAATCAGAGACAACATAATTTTTTGGAGTAAAACAATGTATTTTCTAAAGGAAAAATAAATAGAAGTGTTATAAGACAAGGAAATCTCCCATGACACTGAACAAAAATATGGAAAATATAAGAGAAAAGATAAATAATATGGAGAGTCATTTTAAGAGATCTAAAACAGTAATTCTAGAAAGAAAAAATTCTAGAAAGACAGAAAGAAATGAAGGGGAGAAAATTATAAAGAATAGAATAAAATTTTTCACAGACAAAAGTATACAACACTGAATTAAAAGGACCTTGTCATATAGTCTCTCTTTGCTTCAGTTTTCTCATATGTAAAGTGGGAGAAATAATCCTCACAGGGCTGTTGGGTATAATAATTCATATAAAGCACTTCCAATAATCCTTGACATATAATAAGTACTCAGTAAATTTTATTGCATTGTGATTATTAGATTGTCAATGCTGAGCAAGATGAACACAGAAACACACACCTAAGTCATCACTGGGAAATGTTAGATCTTCAAAGATACAGAGAAACTCTGTGTAAGAGTTTACAGGAATAAAAATGATGTCCTATAAAAGAACAAAATTTTTGTTGTGTCAAAGGAAAATATATTGTGTCAAAAGAAAATAAAGCAATACTTTTAAAGACTTGAGGAAAAAAAGATTTTGAAATTGGAATTTTATACCCAACCAAGTTATCAATCAAGTGTAAAGACAGAATGAAACCTGTTTTCAACATGCAAGACCTCAGAAAGCTTGCCTTCCACATATCCTTTCTTAGTGAATTATTTGAATACATACTGCAGGAGAAATGAGAGTTTAAACCAAAAAACAAGATAATATGAAACAAAGAATAGGTCCTATTCTTGCCTAGTAGAGCTAGGCAGCAAAGTCCAGATAACAATGGCATAGCTAACCTTGATAGCAAATAAATAGTTTGCAGCAGAAAGTTGGAAGGTATCAAGATGGATGTCTTTGATTGTAAAAGAGAAGCCATATACTTGATATCTGAGGAAAAATAAACTTGAGGCTATGCTAGAGCAATTAGAAAGGTCATTAGAAACATCAGGAAAATAGAAAGCTTCAATAATATGTCAAAGTTCAAATATGAAACAACTAGCCCAAATATGATTAAGTAGCCAGTGGACTTCAAGAACAAAACTGGAATCTATTCTGAAAGGTGAAACATGTACAGAAGGCATGACCTAGATACAAAACACTAAAATGTAGCAAAATATTTAACAATTAGTATATTGTAAGAAGAGTATCTATGTTTGTTTATTTATGTTTGTACCTATTACATTTATTCCATGTTAGAAACATTTGAGAAGCACAGAGACTGGGACTTTAGAATCATAGCACACTACTCAACTTTGCTGGGATCAATATTTTCATGGTTATAAAATGTAAATGCCGCTATGTAATGTAACTTGTAGGTATTTTTTCATTTTTTATTATGAAAAATTCAGAACGCATACAAAAAAACTGTGTAGAACAATGAAACCCTGTCATCACCCAGCCTCAATGGTGATCCACCTCAGGGCCAATTTGGTTTCATTTATATTTCCTTCCTCTCCCCACCTCCTGTATTGTTTGGAAATATAGCCAAGCCATTGTATCATTATATCATTACATCCATTAATAGTTCAGTCTTTAGCTTTAAATGATAACTGTTCTTTCAATGAACTTTAAACATTGGTTGCTATGCCCCTTAAGTCTCCTTAATTTGTAGGATCTCCCTCCATCCTTGCATTTATTTTTATTTATTTTTTTTATAGAAACCAAATTGTTTTTCTTAATGAGTTTCTTGTAGTCTGGATTTTTCTAATAACCTCCATTTGTTGTCCTTCATCTTTTGCGTTTTCTATAAATTAGTAAGTAGATCCAGAAGTTTGGCCTGATTCAGGTTTGAATTTTTGGCAAGCCTGCTTTACAGTGGTATGTACTACCATTAGGAGGCTCAAAATGTTTAGCTGGTCTCTTTTTGTGACATTAACAGCATTTGATGATCATTAATTCATTTGCAATTGTAAACTGGGTCTTCTACTTCTATCATTCCTTCTTCACTTATTGAGACACTTCTCTAAAGTCATCAACCATCTGGTTAACCTGAGGTATAACTCTAATAGGAAAGATAGGATAAATTGTTTCTTTCACTTTACTTACCTGTTTTTATTAATGAGTTAATTCTCTAGCACCCTAACAAGATGACTAATAAGAATTTTTAAGGTGTTTTTAAAATAGGTTTGTAAAATCATGGATCTAGAGTAGTTATGTTTCCAGCCATTGCAGTTATTATCCTTATTAATGCTCAAACTGTCCCATCCTTGACCAATGAGAGCCTTTTCAGGTTGGCTTCTAGATCCATTTGACATGAACTCAGTATATTTCACAATATTCTTGCTTCTGATAGGGCAGGATGTTCCAGCATCATCTTATATATTTACTTCCCCAGCTCTTGAGCCAGCCATTCCTCCAAGATGCTCTAGTTTTATTTAGTGCACAGAGGTGCTTATAGATCACAGTCTGGGTATAGGGATTCTCATCACTACTGGCCTGGTCACTGTTACTACACTTTTTCAATTTGAAGAGCTAGAACACATTTTTGTTCGCTTGTTTTGCTTTAGGATAAATCATTACTTCCAATTGTATTCAAGATTACAGGGCTTTTATAGTTGCCCTTTTTTGACTTTACCTCTCTTTTCTCCCAGGCTGAATATACCAGTTCTCAATGACAAAAATGTAATTATTTATTTATTTGCTTTATCCTACCTAAAAACACAATACAATCTTAGAATAACAGAAACAACACTACTGTGAAAAATATAACTGGAACACTCTAAGATTTTTTTTCTGGAAATTTTTTTCTTAAGGTAGATACCACTAGAGATACACAGTCATATTTATTGTAAGTTACTTGAAACAGTTTTTCTCTGTGTGGTAATACCACCAACTGGATTTATATTTGGGATAACTTGTTTCATTTTGCTTTCAATTTTCCAGAATTGCTTCTTTAAATTTAATTTTGTTTTAGAATTATGTGGACTATTTACATGTTTCAAAAGCCATATTTATGGAATTAGATGTATTTAAAGAATTGACTTTATGTTTTCATCACCACCTCTTATTATATTCCCTTCCTCTCCCTAAAGAAAACTTGCTTTTATGGTTTATCCTTCACTTGTTTTAGGTAAGCAAGTATGTTTAAAAGCAAATATACATATAAATATAGGTAGATATCATATCTTTCGATTTCTTAAATGGTGGCATACTATATGTAGCTCTTTTCATATTTTGTTTTCATTTAATATATTCTGGAAATTGCTCCATAAGGACACATAGAAATATTCACATTCCTTTTAAAATATTTTTTTATAATTTTTTTAAAGATTTTATTTATTTATTTTGACAGAGAGAGACACAGTGAGAGAGGGAACACAAGCAGGGGGAGTGGGAGAGGGAGAAGCAGGCTCCCCACTGAGCAAGGAGCCCAATGTGGGGCTCCATCCTAGGACCCCGGGATCCTGACCTGAACCGAAGGCAGACACTTAACAACTGAGCCACCCAGGCGCCCCTAAATTATTTTTTAAAGGTGTAGTTGAAAGATAATAATAAACTACAAATGTTTACAACGTAAACTTTTTCATCCATTTTTACATATATAAACCACAGTCAAGACAACAGACACTTCTACTGTTTTCCTAAGTTTCCTTGTGCCTCTTTGTAATTTATCCCTCCACCACCCTTGTCCCCAGCCAATTTCTTTTTTTTTTAAGATTTGAGAGAGAAAGTGCGCGCATGCAAGAGTGCCCATGGGCAGGGGGAGGGGCAGAGGGAGAGAGAATCTCAAGCAGACTCCCTGCTGAGTGCAGAGTTGGACGCAGGACTCCATCTCACGACCCTGAAATCATGACCTGAGCCGAAATCAAGAGTGGGGCGCTTAACCAACTGAGCCACTCAGGCACCCTTCCAGCCAATTTCTGATCAGCTTCCTGTCACCACAGATCAGATTTCATTTTCTAGAATTTTATGTAAATGGAATATAATATGTATTCTTTTTTTTATTGGCATCTTTCACTCTGCACAACAATTTTAAGATTCATCCATGGTGCTGCAACTATTAGTAGTTTGTTGCTTTTTATTGCTAAGTAGTATTCCATTGAATGGATAAACTTTATTTACTCATTCACCTACTTATGGGTATTTGGGTTATGTCCAGTTTTTGGCTAATACCCATAAAGCTGCCATGAACATTCATGTACCAGTATTTGTGTAAACATATCTTGCTGGTTTCTTCAAAAGCTAAACATACACTTAGCATACAACTCAAATCATTCCACTCCTAGGTAATACCATTTTGTAGCTGTACAATACTCTTTTGTGTAGATGTTTCATAGCTTATAGGATAGTTCCCTACTGAGGGACACTAAAGTTGTTTTTAGTTTTTTACACAGTAAACATATAATCTTGTGTATATGTCATTTGTCATTTCTGCCAATGCATATTTAGGGCATATTCCTAGAAATGGGATTTTTACCCAAGTTTTTCCAGTGAAGGAGGGGCTAATAAGCAGAGAAATCATCCAGTTCTGTGCATTTTCTGCATTCTGGAAACTTACCAGAGTAGAGGCTAAAGGTGAGCCAAAAATATCTGAAATTGCAGCCAACCCCCACCCCCTCCTAGCTCAAACAACGACAAGTTCAAAGAGAGATGCACTTTAAATTCAAGGTCCCAAGAGGTTAAAACCAAAAGGATAGAAAAAGATATATTATGCAAACAGTGATCACAAGAAATCTGATGTGACTATATTAATATCAGAGTAGAATTTAAGACAAGAAGTATTACTAGAGATAAAGAAGGATACTTCATAATGTTAAGAAGGTTAGTTTACAAAAAGACATAATCCTAAATGTGCATGCATGCACCTAGTAACAGAATTTTTCCTTAATCATATACTCAATTTCCATAAGCAACTGAATATTGCTATATTTTCTAAAATCTTTTTTCATTGTTCTGTCTATTCATGGGCAAATACCATCCTGTTTTTATTAAGGCTTAGAGAAGCTTTGCGATGTGCTTTTAATATCTGGTAGATTTAGGCCCTCAATCTGGCCTCACTGCTCTTCTCAGTTTTTCTAGCTACTATTACTTTTTTCCCTTGAAGTGGACTTTATAATCAATTTATCTAGCTCCATAAAAAAAGTCTGATGGTATTTTTATTGTGTTACATTAAATCTATAAACTAACTTAGGAAGAACAAAATATTTATGATGTTGAGCCTTCCTGCTCAAGAACATATATTTTTTCATGGATTCAAGTCTATTTGGCTTATTGATTTTTACCTTAAAGAATAAAGCTACAGATAAATTATGGCAGACATCGTAATAGTTATAAAACAGAATGTTACCAGTTTTGGAAATGCAAAAGAAAAAGCATAGCTGATTGTAATTGAGGGACAGAAGGTGAGGAGAAGCAGTGTAGGGCTTTTATTATCCTTAATGAAGTAAGAAATCCAGAGTTGACAAAACAAGAAAGGGGGGTTTACATATTTTTACTGAAGTTAGAGAAATTAAAACATAGTTATGTTACTATGTTGTGGGAAGGAAGAAGGGTCAAGAAGGTGTATAGAGCTAAAGCATTGTCCACCTTAATAGGACTTAACAGGGAATGTCTAACAACAGTAATCCAATGATTTGGAGGACCATTGGAATATGTTTAATGGATAATTATGGAAAGTAGGACACCCTAAACAATTTGCACTCTGTCCTCAAACTTCGGTTGCTGCTCTCCTTTCATTAGGCGGATACCTACAGACCCAACTCTATTTTGGAGGTTTTCCCCCTGCACAGCAAAGACAGAAAGTTGCTCACCATCTCATAAGCAATAATCTCAACCCTTAGCGGGAACATGCCACACCAAGGCTGGAGAAAGAAGACCTAGATTGGTGCTGTCTTTCTATGTTTTCCGTCTGATCCCTATGCCCCAAGAGGGACTTCTTTTCTTTTTATTAAAATTTAGGGGTTAATTGATTTGATTACTCATGCATACTAGGAAACAGTAAGTAGGCTATAAATTATTGAAGTTGGTTGGCTGAATTCAGTTTACAGTCACAGGCAGTGATTTGGTGAAGAAGGCGATGGAATAAGGATGAGGATCCCCTAGTTAGGGCCTTGAAAAGCCTCAGGCTCCATCAACAACCATCCCCAAATCCTTCCATGATTTCTCAGCAAAGCTTCTCCCCACTCCCACCTGCTCCCCTCTGGCCAACTGTTGCTCTTTTGTGCCTTTTATTTTTACTCTTTAGGGCTCTCCATTTATTCATTTAGATAAGAATGTGTGAATGGATGGGTAAAGGGTGGGACTGGGGAACATGAGACAGAGTACATAGTGCTGTCTCCAGTCTTATTGTCATTTTCCTCCTTTCTCTCCCAAGCAAATTTCCAAGTTTTAGATCAACCATGAGAAATATGATTATTAAGTAGGCTGGATTCTCAGGTCTGCTACCACGTCTCCTGTGGTGAGCCTACAAGATAAAGAATTATAATCTGAGGCATCCTTGGTGACTACAGAATAAAAGCAAAGAAAGCTGGAGAGTGCAGCAGGACAGACCTCTTTCATGAACAGAGAAAAACTTTGCAATGACAAACCCCCTGGCCCCCCATGGAGCACCTTAGGTGTTAGCTCTCTAGGGAAGTTGTCCATCAAAGGTTAACTAAATAAAACAGTGGTAATTTCCTATGGAGGTTGGCTAAGGCCAAAGTAATAAAGTGATACATTTTGCATTTCCACCCCAACCATGACAGGAGAGTGTAGACACAGTCAGTATAAGGTCAGTCAGGTCTCAAATCCTCCATTCCCAAATCCTATGTGATGGAAAACACCCCCAGATGTGGCTTTCCCGATACTTGCCACTGGGGATTACCGTATACTTACTCTGGGAAAATAAGTTATGTTTGTGAACATTAGCCTGTAACAAGGAAGCTGCTGGTCTGAGCACTAGGACAATTACTAAAGACAAGGTGATGTAAGGTGACTCAGGTAGGCGAGGAAGAAGAGAGAAAGGCCAGCAAGAAGAAAGGAGTTTTGTGTCTGAGAGGGAACCGTGACAGAGGGAGTTGGACGCATATTTTCCTTTGTCCCAAGGCTTTCCCTGTCCTGTCTTGCCCATCATAGGCGCAGAGGATTCCCCTCAAAGCCACATGCAGGCAGAACCCCACTCCCCCCCACACTGGGTGCATAGTTAGGTGTTTACTTCCCTCTAACCTTCTACTTCACCTGCCAGCTAACTGTGGAGCTGGAGCCTCTGCTCAACTCTGTTACCCACTTGTGAGAGGAAGGAAGTGCTGTCATGCTACCCCCATTTTCTTGTGTCTCTGAGGCAGCTAATCTTTAATCCGTGTCCACTCAGATGAAGTCCACATCTTCTCTGAGGAACAGACACCACCTTCCCAGGACCACTGACTGCCAAGTGTCTGTGGTGCCCGGAAGCCCAGCAGGGCCGCCCTGACAAGCTTCCCTGGCATACTGCCCTCACGCACCTTCTCTCATTCAACCCCAGCAACCGTTCCCGCAGCTCTGTTTCACACACTTGCTCTGCCCTACCCACATATTTTCTATTGCTGGGTGCCAACATCTCCTATATTCAATAATTCAGCCAACATTTGTTTGTACTGTGGGTTTATTCTCTAGCTGAATGGAGATAAAAAAAAAAAAATCTGGTAACAGAATTAACTAATACAAACATCAGGCCAAAAAGGGTAGAGTGGAAATATAAATTAAACCCTATGGGAGACCAAGAGAAAAGATGATTAATTACAACAAAGTGAATCAGGAAATGCTTCATGGAAATTGTATCTGCACTGGGCCTCAGTGGGCAGGTTTCAACAGGCAAAATAGGAAAAAGTATTCCAGAGGGCAAAAGCAGTGTAAAACAAGGGCAAAGCTGGAAAAGGTTAGGGTAGGTGGAATTCTGATCACTGAGGGCCTTGGATGCTGTGCTCAGGAATTTGGACTGCATTCTGTAATCAGTGGGGAACCAGTGAAGAAGCTTTTACACAGTACCAGATCTGACAACAGTGACTGTCCATAGAGTACTCACTGTGATCCAGGCATCCTGCTAAACACTTCACAGGCATTCATTTACTTCGCCTTTGTAATGACCCCTTGAGGATGGTGAACTGGGATAGCAGTTTGGGGATGGGTCAGAGGCAGAATGGTTAGGGGAGAGGCGGTAGGAGAGGACATGATTTCAATGGGCTAGGGCTCAGGGATAAGGGCCTGAACTCGAGCCTACTGGCAGCAGCAATGAGAATTGGCATTAGAATTCTGAGAGAGTAGAATCAGAATGGCTAATGGTGGCCAATTAGCTCCTGGAGTCAAGGGTGCCAGTGACTAGGAGATCTAGAAGGAAAACAATGCTAAACAAAGTCTGCAGTCTTGGGACTTAGCTCCCCTACCCCCCCACCAAACTCCCAGTCTCAGGAGAATGAGGCACTTTCCCATCAGCCAATTATGAGACTTGAAGGTTCGAGAAAATTATAGCAATGAGGGCTCTTCCAGTTGGTCCAGGTGGAAGACCAGCTGGGACACAGAGGCAAATAAACTGAGAGCAATAAAAACCCTCCCTATATGAACTATGAGCTATGTGGCAGGCACTGTGCTGGGCATTTCACAGACCTCATGTCATTTAATATTCAAAATATTACGATACTGCTTTACTATAATGAAACCGAGATTCAGAGAGATTAGGTAACCGACCTGAGCTCACACAGCTACTAAGGGGCAGCACTGAGACACACACACATACACACACACACACACACACAGTCAATGCTTCTGACCAGTGCATCAAACTGTCTACAGGGAAGATGACTTCTCACAAAGCCAATGTGTGGTTCAAGTTAGGTTCATGCTCACATCTGTTCATTCAGATACTAGTCCATTCATTCATTTATTCATATACTGTACATTTACCGATCATCTATTATGTGGCAGGCACTGTGCCGGGTATTTAGGATAACGAACTACTAAGATGCCATCTCTGCCCTCAATGAGAACAGTCTAGAAGGGGAGCAGACAAGCGAACAGAGGAGAGCAGCTAACCTGGCTTGTGGGGGTGAAGAGGAAACTGAAGAAGACTTTCAGAGGTGACACCTGGGCTCAGTCGGGAAGGAGCAGAGGATGGCGAGGCTACAGTGAGGAAGTGAGGAGAGAGCAACGTTCCTGCCAGTAGGACTGCGGCAAATGCACAGGCCAGCCTGAGAAATGAGGAACTCTGTACTGAAGATGAGAAGCAACTTGGGTTGCCAAAGGCAGAGATGGGAGGCAGAGGAGGCAGGAGGCTGGAGTGGGGGCAAGAGAATGTACCATTCAGAGTCAGGGGGATTGAATTTCACCCTGCAAGCCACGGGCAGCCACTGAAGGGCAGACTCAGACCGAATAAAGCTCCCTCAGGCTGCAGTGGGAAAGAGACGGGAGGCCAGGAGGCAAGAAAGGAGGCTGCTGCAATGTACAGGTGTGGGACGACAGAGATGCCGAGCAGAGGGAAGAAGATCTGAAAAATGTCCACAGATAACACAGGGGCTCCTACTAAGTGATCCTGGATGGCAGCAAAGGGCTGAGGCCCCCTGAGGATGACTCATGTCCTCAGCTGCCTCCACCGGCAGGTCCACTCTCAATGGCCTTGCGTAGGTAGTGTGGGCACCAGTCAATCCTTATGCTCAGTGAAGACAGTCTATTTGGATGCCTGTGGGTCCTAAGCCACTGCTTTTGTGGGGTGTTAAGTCTCTATGGAGTGAGGCTTCAGTCCTGGGGCCACTAGCCAAGGGAGGGCATACCCCTCTCCCCATGTGGGAAAAGGATAGTTCAGGAAGTCTAGGTCTCTCAAACCCTGCATGTTCCCAAGAAAGACCTGACTTCAGGAATGGCCCTTGGCAAACTCCTGGGGGATGAGCTCTGAGTCTCTGGAATATTCTGCCTGATAAGAGTGTTTTTTTATGCCTAAAGCCTTGGGCCATATGTTACCAGTTTGATCAGATAGTTTATGCTAACATAAAGAACATAACATAACATTTGTGGTGAGCACCTGTTTTGCTCTGGGGGCTGAGGTCTGAGTTGCTGAGGTCAGCCACACGGCATAGCATGCCTGCATGACAGATCCCCCCAGTAAAAACCCTGGACACTAAGGCTTGGCTGAACTTCCTTGGCTGGCAACCCTTTGCATGTGTTCTCACACACTGCCACCAGAAGAATTAAGTATATCCCCATCAGCTCTACTGGGAAGGGACACCTGGAAGCTTGCACCTGGTTTCTCCTGGACTTCGCCCCATATGCCTTTTTCCTTTGCTGATTTTAATCTATATCCTTTTACTGTAATAAACCCTAACCATGAGTAAAACAGCTTTCCTGAATCCTGTGAGTTCCTCTAACAAATCGCAGAGACTGACGGTGGTCTTGGGTACCCCAACACACTCTACCCTGGGGTGACAGCAGAAGAGACAGCACACAGCCCAAACCCGGTATTTCACCCCAGAGTAGGCAACTTTAGAGTCAGGTTCTGCAAAAACAAGCTAAGTGGGACATTTCGTGTACTGCACAGAGTGGGCAAGAATGCCTGAAACACGGAGAGGGTATTTTCCAGCTTCTCTGCAATCCAAGTTCACCCTGCTGTTCTCCCTGTGGCCTCTAGGAGCTTGCTTTGATTCTGACCTCTATTATACAACAAAACACTTCACCTTTTCGTTTTCAGCCTTTGCAAAAAGCCTAGTTTCCTCCCTCCACCCTTCCAGTTTGTTTCTTTTGCCAGATAGTTGTGTCAAAATTGGACCCATAACTGTAGGCAATTTCCAGATTCTGTAAAACAGAATTTGCCCTGAACAACAGATGTGAGAATCTACAGTATGCCCTAGAAATGTAATACATCACTGTGGTGTAAATTTATAGGTTATTCAAATAACGTGCTGTGATACAACAGGGAAATTAAGCTTCCCAGCAATGGGTATGATCTACAGCCAGGAAATCTAAGGTTCAATTTTATGTGAATAGAAGTTATTTGTGTGCAATCTTCCCCTTCATTTTACCATTTGGTCAGTTTGTTTACAGAACATGAGATATCACTAATGAGTGGTATCCACCTCCTCTTCACATTTATCCAAAGAAGGATATAGATTAACAGGTATTTCTGCTCAACTTGGAGTCCAAGCCCATTCTTGGTATCAACTCGAAGCCTAGGCACTAGGAACTTTTTACGAAGTTCAGTTAAACAAATGACTTTTTGGAACACATCCTTGTACATATTTGTAAAGCCACTCTGAGTCTCTCCATGCTCTGCCACATCCTGGTTTTGCTTTCCCTTCATTATCTCCTACTCTCCAGTACACTGGGGCCCTCAGTTCAGCACCTACATCAGTGGCAAGCAAGACAGGAGATTCTTCACCTGTTTGTGACCTTGTATGAGGCAGGGCTCCATGTGGAAAACAGAAATCTCGGTATTGTAAGCAGAAAGGAATTTTTAAAAAAGATTTTATTTATTTATTTGACACACAGAGAGAGAGAGAGAGGGCACAAGCAGGAGGAGCGGGAGAGGGAGAAGCAGACTCCCCACTGAGCAGGGAGCCTGATGTGGGGCTCCATCCGAAGGCAGATGCTTAACCGATTGAGCCACCCAGGTGCCCCGCAGAAAGGAATTTAATACAGGAAATGAGGTGGTAGCAAGTTACTGGAAGGGCTGGAGATGTGGCTTCTAGGCTGGGTTCCAGAAAACCAGCACTAGACCTGTGGAGTTCAAGTCTGCACTGCCATGCCTGCTAACCAAGGATCCACATCCTCTGCTGCCTCCTCCACAACCACCTCCATACACCAGGAAGCTAGAGACTGACACTGCCGCAGGACTCCCCTCTGTCCTTGACCTTGCTCAGCAGCAACAACCAATGGAGGAAGAAGACAGCCCCACCCTCACAATTCAAATCCTGCTTCTGCATTGTAAGTGTATGCAAGACCCTAGCCGTGAGGGAAGCTTGGGAACTTTCCGGCATTCTCAGTACAGGAAACATACTAGGAGATGAGGGTGGGGGCTGAGTCAGGAGATATGCTGCACCCATGCAGGCCATTAAGGTCCCTTCAGGATCTAACATTCCATGTATGACCAGGATCCTGAATGGTAAAAGACAACCATCTCCAGAGAAGGACATAAAAGAGGAAAGTATGCCTTCTGCTTCCATCACCGTTTCTACTGCCTTCTGTTTATGAAGCAGTTATTTCCAACTTGTCCTGCCCTGTTAGCTGGTATCTCTTCTGACTACTTTCAGTCTAGCCCCTGTTCCTAAGAGTGGACACTAACTCCAAGTCTAAGGCTGGAAGGGATCCTGGAGACAACCCTTTATTTAAAGGACAAAAGCTAGAACTTGAGAGTTTCCATAACTCTCCAACTTTATCACTTGGGTTTTCTACTACTTTCATCAAAATATTTAAAGCAACTCAGTGATGGTAGAGATGCTGCAGCTTTTTGCTTTCCAATTCAGTAAAGGTTAAAATGTCCTAGCCTTTCCTGTCAGGTATGAATCTCTTAATTTTGGATTCAAGTGGCCCCCAAAAGGGCCCCGGTTAACTGGACCTTAGGGGGACCATCCTTAACTCTGACATAGGGAATATAGGGATTATTCAGAAAGAGTATTTCAGCCAGAGAGATTTTCATTTGTTTCATTTGTTGTTCTGTATATTTCTGTTCTCTATTTCCTAAAACAATATGAGGTACGAAAAGCAGAGTTTAAAAAACAACATAAAAGGGAATATGGTACTCCAGGGTGGGGCTGGGAGGCAGAGATTTGGCTAGTAAAAGAGAGACACATTTGGGATCTCTGATTTTGAAGATGCCAGAACTATTCCTTGAATAACTCTGAAGAAAGAGTCCAAAAATCTGAGAGTGGAATTTTAGGAATTTAGCTGGAAGACATTATACTTAAGAGTCTGAGAGCTTATACCACTGAACATCACAATTGGTGAATAGACAAAAGATTGTTTTAAGGCAGCATTTCTCAACCTCAGCACTACTGACATTTTGGACCAGATAATACTTTGCTGTGGGGCTGTCCTGTGCCTGGTAGACCGGTTAGTGGTGTCCCCAGCCTATATAGTCTTCAGAGGCAAGTAGCAACTCCACAGTCTTGATCACCAAAAATGTTACAATAGGTTACAACAGACCGTTCAAGTTAACATCATCTGAACCCAGTGGTTAATCCTAACATCTTGAAAAGTCAAACAATCCATCATATGTTCCTCCCAATGTGATGGAGTAGAAAGCACACAGCACCACTCATGGAGTACTACTGGGAAAGAAAAAAAAAAAAAAAGAGTACTAAATCTAATTAAGTCTCTAAATTTTAACTGCCCAATAACAGGAAATACATGGGGTTAAAGGAACAGGTTAAATGACACCAAGACAATGCACTCAGACAAATTCAGAATGAAGGAAATTCTACAGGGCAAATAATCTAGTTTCTTCAACAAATAAATGGGATGAAACAGCAAAATAATAATAACTATTAATAAGAGCTGTTAGAGATTAAGGGAAATTTAAGACACAAACCAACCAAATGTAATTTTGTAGATCTGATTTAGATCTTGATTCAAACCAACCAAACATAAAAAAGGATTTTTTTGGGAAAATTATCTGAAATTAAACATGAACTAGGTACTAGATGATATTAAAGAATTATCAACTTTTTGAGAATAATAATGGTATTGTGGTTGGTAGTCTTAAAATTGAGTCCTTATGTTAGAGATAGATAAGGAAGCCTTCACAAATTAAATGATGATATTTGAGTTGGCTAAAATATTCCAAATATATTCATATATTACTTGTATAATTAAAATGTAAATGAAAAGTAAAAGAAAAAATAAAGTGCAGAGATCAGGTCTTTCTTCTTCACCACTAACATACAAGAGGGACCTCATTTAATCTAAGGAGTTGGGTAGAAGGCAAGTCTATAGAAACCATGTTCCAATGATATAGATTACTGCAGAAGAGGTATTCTGAAGAGGAAAGAGAGAAGTCAGTAAGATGTGTTCTAAGACCTTGCTACTCAAAGAGTGGTCTATGACCCAGTAGCACCAGCATTTCTTGGGTTTTATAAATGTAAAATCTCAAGCCCACCTCAGACTCACTGAATCAGAAACAGTATTTTAACAAGATACCCAGGTGATTCATTTGCATATTAAAGTTTGAGACTCACTGCTCTAAGTCCATGCTCATCTTTTAATAAAATTGTTTCATTATCTACCGCTGAAAGCTCCTAGTGACCAAATCTAAGATTTCAAGCAGGATCCCCTGGGAGCAAAGATTTGTGTATTAATCTGTTGCAACACCTACACTGGTTCCCTGACTAATGGCTGATCCACCTTCTATTCCTGGCCCCAAGCCACACAACATCCTCCCTGCCATGCTTCCTAATTGGTAATCTGCCACCCATGACCTTGACCAGATGGTGCACTGCCTTGGGACCCCTGGCCTCATCAGCTGATTCCACACTTAGGCAGAACCACATTACAAAGGGAGGTTAGAGCCTGGAGCATCCATAGAGACGGATGGTCCCCCAAAGATTGTGGCATGCAATTAAAGGGAAAGAACTCTATTAAGTATTTTTATGAGAGGCCAAGGCCCTTTACAGATAGGGGTCACCAGCCCTGCTATTAATCTAGTCTTGCTCTGTCCTCCAAATAGAAAATATTTTACATATGAAGAGATATGTGGAGGGCACAGGGGCAGATGTGGAGTGCTTCACATCCATTCGGATAAGTGGAACTCTCTTCTACCTTCTCTTTCCCCAAGATAGGAAGGAACGTTTGTCTCCATAGTGTTATCTTTCCTTTTGGGCAGAGCCAACTTGGGCGCAGTGTCTATGCCTTCTTTGTGATTAACTTTTGTTCATGCACATGGCTGTTTAACGAATATTGATTCTGGTGATTGCTTTGATTAATAGGGTCTGAGGAATTTCACACTTAGTATCTGAATTGAGATGAGGCATGTGGCATCATTTCAATTCTCAGGGAACCGGCAACTACATCACAGCCTCTTTTATGAGGTGTCTTAAAAGAAATCCTTTCCATGTTTCTGAATATTTGCCATCAGATAAGGCCAACATCTTCAAGTCTGACTCTTAGTTTTGTGTCAGCTGCCTGAGGGTGAAGAAAACAGACCTGAGCAGTGGGACTGTGTGGGGTGAATGGTTTAGGATGTGGGCTCTGAAGACAAATTGCTTGGGTTTAAATCCCAATTTTGCTACTTACCACCTCTATGACTCAGTTTCCTACATGTAAAATGGGGATGATAATGTCTTCTGTCTCACAATTTCGTTGTGAGGGTTGATGAGGTAATATATGTAAAGCACTCAGAACAGTGCCCGGAACAAAGTAATTGCTCATTAATGTCATTATTATCAACTATGCAAATACTATGTTCCAACACCAATTCTCTGACACTAACTGGGTGTCCTACAATTCCATTCAATTCTGATACTAACTACTCAGACTTAGCACGGAGCCCAGAAGTTAAGGGCAAAGTCCTTTTATTCTGATCCTAACTACCTGAAACTAGTACCAGATCCCACAAGATAAAAGGCCTTTACTGCAGATGCTAGTTCCAAGTGGTATCCTCAGGATACCTGCACTTCTATGTGACTTGGCTACAAATTCAGGGGTTTCTATGACCACCCCCCCACCTTCAGGTTTGATAATTCACTAGAATGACTAAAGGCTACAGTTCTGAAACAGCCAAATGTTAGAGGTACATAGGGTAAGTTATTGGGGGAAAGGCACAGAGCTTGTTTGCCCTCTCTGGGTGTGCGAGCCGCTCAGCACATCCACTTCTTCACCAACCAGAAAACTCTTTCAGTTTTTATCTGGGGTTTCATTATTGACAGGACTGATTAAATCACTGGTGGCATGATGGAACTCGATCTCCAGCCCCTCCTCTCTCCCCAGAGGTCAGGGGGTAGGGTTGAAAGTTTCAGTACTCTAATCATAATCATGCCTTGGTTTTTCTGACATGGCCAGTCCCTCCCTTGAAACTATTTAATAAGGCCCATCAGGAGTCACCTCATTAGCATAAACTCAGGTATGGTCGAGGGGCTCTTATGATGATAAAAGACTCTATTACCACACAGGAAATTCCAAGGATTTTTGAAACTCTGTGCCAGGAACTAAGGACAAACACCAGCTGTGTTTTTTATTATATCACACTCAACAAATATTCTAGCACTTGTGTTGGGCCAGGTACTACATGAGGCATTGGGGAATAATCTCTACTTTCAATGGTTTTCACTAAGCCATAAGCCTGCAGGACAATGCTGTATCTAGACCATGAATCGGGACTACCACCCTTACTTCACCCTCATGACCACCCACACAGAATCATTTTCGAGCTGCAGGGCAGCTGAGAACTTACTAAAACAATTCCACCCTTTTACAGATGAGGAAACCAAGAATTCACTGGCCCAAAGTTTTAGTCAGTGACATATATCGTAACTGATAATCTGGAGTTACATCCATTCACCATGAACTATGGAGCAAAGACATCAGTACCTGTACCAAAGGTGAAAGGCAGATATTTACAGTCCTTTGGATTAAGGGCCTAATCATCTTCCTCTGCCTACTTACTATTACAGCTCTCGAGTCACCTGGGAAGACATATAGGACACGATAGCGAGAGCTGCTGGTCAGAGGAACAGGCATCAGGGCATGCTCCCTTCTCCCTTCCCTCCTCCTAAGCTAATCAGCTCCCCTGCCACCACCTTCCTTCCCCGGAGGAAAGACCCTAAAACTCTGGCAAGTCCATTCTACTCAATATTTGGGGAGGGGGCACCCACTATGTACAAAGCATCCTACTAGCTGCTGAGTAAGACATGATCTTATATGGTATCTATATACATAACTCGAATGAGAAAAAAAATGTAAGAAATATGGTACTGAAGGCATAATATGCCATCAGAATATAGGGGAAAGAGAGATTAATTCAGGTGAGGTGTCCTAGTAACACTGCTTTTACAAGGTACTGACCTCCCTGCTAATCTAAAGGCCAATGAGGATGAACCAAAAAGCTAAAATTATGTTGCATGCCTGCCATGGTATGCAAATACACATTGGTTTTTTTTGGTTTCAATTATCTAAATTAGAGATTTTCAAATAATTTTTATCACATGCCCTAATTCATAAAACATTTTGACAATTTTATGAATACATATTTAGCTATGGATAAAATGTGAACATATACTGACGTGCTGTGTAAAACACATAAAACTTAGCAAAATAAAAATGATAAACTGTGAAAATTGTATTTCCCATAGATGCCTATGTCAACATAATTTGTTCCCAACTATTCTTTTTGCAACATGACACTGACACTCCTTGATTGAGGAGGGTTGATGTCTGTTCCCTCCTTATGAACCCGGACAGAAGTCTGTGACTACCTAGCTAGAATAGGTCATAAAAGGAGATACTGCTCTGCTTGGCTCTCTCTCTTGGCACATGTGCCTTGGGGACCCTGAGCTGATACAGAAGAGTAGATGGCTGAGGTGGAGGAGAGTCGACAGTCGGCATCAACTCCCTGATGGGATGATTCGGGTCCCAGCCTTTGAGCTGACCCAGGTGACACTGCGGAACAGAGACAAGCTATCTCTGCTGAGCACCGCCCAAACTGTAAAATAGTGAGCAAAATCAATATTGTTGTTCTAAACTACTAAGTTTGGGGATGATCTGTTTTACAGCCATAGTAACCGGAAAAAAAAAAAGAAGTAAAAAATATTTCTAAAATTATTTTACTTTTTAAGGATACAAAAACTCTTTATACTCTTTTTTTTTTTAAGATTTTTATTTATTTATTTGACAGAGAGAGAGACAGCGAGAGAGGGAGCACAAGCAGGGGGAGTGGGAGAGGGAGAAGCAGGCTTTCCTCTGAGCAGGGAGCCCGATGCAGGGCTCGATCCCAGGACCCTGGGATCATGACCTGAGCCGAAGGCAGACGCTCAACGACTGAGCCACCCAGGCGCCCCAACTCTATATACTCTTTTAATATAATTCGTAACGACATTTTTAGTGAGAGCAACGTAGTTGGATAGACTTCATTAAAAAGCAAACAAACTTCGTGTAAAAATTTACAATGCAATAATTCAAAGTTGTGGTTCTATGCTCAATTTATTTCCCCACTAAATTTTTTTAAATGAGGTATAACTCATTTATACCTCATTAAATGAGGTATAACTGACATATAACATATTTGTTTCAGGTGTACAACATAATGATTTGATATTCATATATATTTTGAAGTGATCAATACAGTAAGTCTAGTTAATATCTATCACCCCACAGTTACAAATTTTTTTTTTTGCAGTAAGAACTTTTAAGGTCCCTCTTAGCAACTTTCAAATATACAATGCTTTATTATTAACTATAGTCACCATGCTGCTGTATATCACATTCCCAGGACTTATTTTATAACTGGAAGTTTGTACCTTTTGACCCCCCTCCCCATTAAATTTTCATGACAGACTTGGCCAAAAAGATACCTCATTTCATGAAAACACAATATATACCTATGGCTCGTCTCCTGTAGTTAATGCTACTAATCCATATTTCAAAGAGTCCTGGTAAATTGTAATTTTTTGTCTGACTTTTTGTCAGAGCTAAGTATGTCCATTTGCTTTTACCCCATAATGTGGCTGACAGCTCATGCCAAGAGTAGAGGGTTGGCTCTACAATTCTCCTCTGCTCATCTGCTGCTTCTTTACAGGAATCTCCTAATGCCATGCATTCATTTAGTGAGGAAGAATTCAGTTAAACCAGGTAAAGAATATAAGCAGTACTGCTGCAGTGATCTGCTCCTACCCTCGCTGTTTACCACCCCCAGTGCCTCCTCACCACCCTCAGGATAAATAAATATCCAAGCCTCAAGCCTGGCAGACTATGTCATCTGCTCCCTCACATGCACCTGGGCACCAGCCTTTCCAAATCACTTACAGCCTCCGTTCAGTTTCTCACAATGAATGATTACGGGATAAATCGATGTGTCTGAATTTAAGTCAAATGCACAGAAGACAGCCACTCTTTCAAATGCATATATGCTTTGTCAAGGACAGCACAGAGAAGGGGTCCCACTTACTTGTATGACGACCTTCTTATACAAAACGATGGCAAACACTAACCAAACATTCCTTAAAGGTGCCTGAAACTGTAGCGCTGGGGGCAGGGACGGAGGAGTCCTTGTCCTAACTAAGGAGTCTGTACCAACCATAGTGTAATGTGTCTCTCCTGACTCAGCGTGGATAGTATAATGACAGTCACCCAACAATTAGCCTTGACCACCTTTCCTTCAAACATATGATCTTTAAAGCCTTATTATCTTTTAAGTATGGTTCCTACTATCCCCTAGAACGAAACTGTTTATCTAGTACACAACTTTACTTTTCAGATGAACATCTGTGGCAAAACACAATTCTGTTACCCAAACATTTCTTTTGTAGCCAAACCTTTAAAAACTCATCTATTCTGTAAAGTACGAATATTTATATTCCTCTTTTCCTTAAGGGATGGAGGAGGGAAATGGAGTAGGCAAATGCATTCAGCTCACCAGTTATTAATGTTGTGGATTACATTCTCTGTGGATTATAAGGGGTGTGTTTTTCATTCTGGGCCAACACTGACCAAACTACCTGGGGAATAAAAACTCATTTTAAAATTAGCCCAAGCAAAAATAAATAATGAGGGAAGAAAATGCATTGTAAAAAAGAATAATATGAAGCAGGTGAAAGCCAGATAATACGGT
Organism: Phoca vitulina; assembly: GCF_004348235.1. Classification (NCBI taxonomy): domain Eukaryota; kingdom Metazoa; phylum Chordata; class Mammalia; order Carnivora; family Phocidae; genus Phoca; species Phoca vitulina. The sequence goes on from NW_022589705.1 coordinate 5,337,421, forward strand.
TTTGATCAATCACTGCTTCGGACTGTCTTTTCCCTGCTTTCTCTGCCATTTGCATGCATAATTGAATGTTGCCTACTAGATGAAAAGTAACACTTATGAGAAAATATTGCTATCAAGATGACCATGAGTGGCTAAACGTGTGCTTTACTAAAACTTCCAGGCCCCCTCATAGAAATTTCTGTTTTCAGATTCTGTGCCCTTTTAGAATTTAGGTCTGGTTCGCCTTTCATGGATAGTTGATTGACCTTCTAGGGAATGAGTTAGCTCTCCATACCTCGGTGTGTCCCTATTAGGGATTCCTAATAGTATTTCCTTATGAAATTTCCTCAGCCATTCACAATTCCCAGGAGATCTGAAAATGGCACTTCTTAACACTCATATTTGCTTTTTATTTTCTCTTCCTTTCTCTTATTCATCCTCTGGAAAGTATTTTGAAGATGTGGTCTCTTTCCATTCCCAAATACATAGTGAGCTAAACCTCTTAACTCCTTGGCAATCTCTGTTTGTGAATCTCTTCAGCTTTTATCTTCTTTGTCACTGGAGTGATAGCATCTGAGTTAACTCAAGGGAAGAAGATAGCATTAATTTTACACACTTCCAAAAGAATGAGAAGACTGTACGTGATAGCAACACAGCTACTTGTGATGACTGATTTATTACTGTAAGGTTTACAGATAAAAGAAAATTAATCATTTGATGGCAACTTCACTTTCCCCTCTGTGGTAGGAGCATCCAATAGCTCAGGCCTGTATTCAGTGGAGTAATATCCCAAAAACCCTTTCTTCTGCCTTGCTAAGTAGCACCATGTATCAGAACATCAACAAACCTTGTAAAATAATACCTTGAGGTGCCCCATTGGTATTCTAGGGGCATCTTTAGGAGCCAGTCAAGATCAGTGAACTGTTCCAGGGAAAGTTCTGACCTTCCAGTAAGTTCCTTGCTGGGCTTCTGTTGACAAGCCATTGACCTGAGGGGCAGAGGGCATCCTGTTTTCTTGTTAACCACTGGAAATTACAATGTTTTCATAGACTCTCCTTAGGAAGGGCAGAAAGTGCCTTCTTTTACTCCTTTTGTGATCATGTTAATTACTAGGACCTTGAACTTCACGCAAAGTTAAGTGAAAATTGGTCTTCTACCACTCCCTATACAGGTACGTTACTCAGATTTCACTACAACCAGATTGCTTTCTCCCCCCTTACATGTTTTCCATTTTTTAATCTAGACTTATAAGTGCAGTCATTGGAAAAAAAACCAACAACAACAACTAGCCTTTGGGCCTAATGTATTTTTTTTAATAATGATTTTTTTTTAAATGGAACCTACATTGGCCTGACTTCCTTTTGTCTGAATAAAAGCTTTAGCACAGTATAAAAGGGTTGCATGTGCTGAAATGTTGCCCAAGGATATGTGTTATTATTCCTCCCCCCTTGACCAGCAGGGTCTCCGTTCTCTTTCCCTTTCAGCCTTTTGTTTGAACAGATGGGATTGGGGAAGCAGGGAAAGAAAGCCATTCTGTTCTCATTAACTCTCCCCATACACAAACACAAACCTGGGCTTCAGGGACTCTGAAACGGGACAGCTCCCACTCTATTGCCATTGAGACCTGATGTACTGAGATACAAAGAAAGCCACACCGAGGACCCACATCACCATTTCAATGAGGCCGCTAACCAGTGAAATTACATTTATATATGTTTTTATAAATACATTCACAAAAATATGTGCCTATATAATATACAACACAAGCAAACATCAGTGTATAGAAAAATCAATCTATTACATGTACTATATATAGTACATTACTTTCAGAAATTTCTTTATCACATATGGTGATATCTTGGGTACAAATATATTTGTGATGAAAGATAATGGTATTCTGTGAATTATAAAATCCTTTTCCCCTTTTACCATATCTTCTCTCTATACAATAGAGCTTAAATATATTGAGAATGGTGGGGTACCTATTATTTCCCACTCTCTTGTTCAGTTTTAATGTAAAAATTATTATTAAGGTTTCTAGTTTGGACGGTCTTGTTTGTTAAAGCTCTTGACCACGAAAAATGTCACAAAAAATTAAAAAATACGGTCCAAACATTGAAGGCTCTCTCTTCAGGGGTTCTCATAAAAGTAAAAGACTTAAAAAAATATATATCTTGAGAGTAAGTGAAAGGCTTTACAGAACTAGATGAGGGTGTTTCCCCCCTGGTGAGCTAATTCTGGGAAGTGCTATCTTTTGTTCTGGATGCTGGATTAGAAAGTGGTCTGGCCTATTTGTTAGATCATATTTGCTTTTAAATCTCTGTCCATCCTCATTACTATGATGAGGGTACTGAGGCAAAGATAAACAGAGCCTGAAAAGATGTCTTCTCATGGCCAGATGCTACCACCTGAGCTTTTGCCTCCATGAGCCCCAAGTCTCAGGAGGGCGAGGAAAAAAGGAACACTGCCCAGGAACAGATGCATTTATATTTCATAGCACATTCATACATTCAGAGTGCAGTCTCAGAGGAGGGGGATGCTACTTTTATTCTTCTAGGACTTCCAATGGTGTGGAATATGTAGAACAGAAACGAAATGGATAAAACTATGGAGACAGTTAAAAGATCAGTGGGTTGCTGGGGGTTGGGAAGAAGGAGAGGAGGCGGAGCACAGAGGATTTTTAGGGCAGTGAAAATATTCTGCGAGATACCATAATGATGGATACATGTCATTATACTTTTGTCAAACTCCACAGAATGTACACCACCAAGAGTAAACCCTAATGTAAACTATAGGCTTTGGGTGATAATGACGTGTCAATGTAGATTCTCCATGGTAACAAATGTACCACTCAGGTGGGGGATGCTGATGGTGGGGAAGGCTGTGTGTGTGTGAGGGCAGAAGGTATGTGGGAAAGCTCTGCACCTTCCTCTCAATTTTGCTGTGAACCTAAAACTGCTCTAAAAAATAAAGTCTATTTTTTAAAAAAGAAATAATCTATTTTTTGAAAAGGTGAAACGGATGTTGTGGCATCTCTCTCGGAGGGATTTCCCCAAACACAGGGGAATATTTGTGTTCAAAAACAAGCATTTCTCGGTGATAAACAATCCTTTGTAAAAGTTCTATGAAATATTTCCTTGAAGTTTGTTATGAACACAAATTAGCCAGTTTACTTTTTTTATACCCAAAGAAACTGAAGCACAAAATGCTCCAAGCCTGAATCTGTGATCAAAAAGAGAAATCAGGTAGAATTTATATTCTTTATTAGTAATTGTTAACTCATGAATACAAGATTCAAAAGAACTTGTTGAAAATAAAACATTTTGTCAACTATCCAGATTACATCAAAATATGCTCATATTTAATATCCTGTTCAAAAAAAAATGAACTCGGTTGTATACCATAATTGTTTCCTGCTGTATAGAGAAAACACAGATTTGGACTCTAACTAGAAAAATCTTGGAATATCTTATAATATTTTTATTTTTAAAACCAGTTCAGATTGACTAGGCTGAGGGCAGAGGGAGAGGACTATAAATTGGCCACACAACTGCAGGGAAAAAAGGCCAGTGATAAAAGGGAGCCAATCCCAAGGGGGGCTGTCTAGCAGGGCGCTGCGGGGGTCAGCACTGGCTTTAGTCCTATTTAATATTTTTATTACCAATCTGAAGGGGGAGGGGAGACTGAATAAAAATGAAATCTGCAGATGGCTACTCATTACGGAGGATTTGCAGACCCCAGGAAGAGCAGGAATGAAATTCAGAGGATCATTTGGAAAGGTGGTCAGAAAAGGACAAAGAAGGCTGGAAAGCAGCAAGATGTGGGGAATCACGGGGCAGTAACTCCATTGCAGCAGGTGAAGGGCGTCTCAGGCTGCAGAAATTCTGAGGGCATCCTGGCAGCGGTCAAGTTTCATTCCACACATTTTAGGTGTTTGGACTGGCAAGGTAAAGGTCTGCGAGACTGTCTTTAGATTGTTGAATTTAGTTACAAGAAGACAAAGGGAATTTTAAGTTAGGATCTCATCTCTGCCTTCATAATTGCAGGTGCTCCTGCCGAGGGGTGATTTAAGGCATATGGATGATTGAAAAGACCGGTATGCAACCAGGTCCCTGCCGTTCTTTGATGTGTACCGGCAGCCCTCTGTCCTCGGAGCCTGTCACTCTGTGCAGCTTGGCTCCTTAGACGCACAGTTAGCACAAAGCCTTTCTTTAGGACGAGCTACCCACCAACCTGGCCTCCCTTTGCCAGTGCCCCATTCACTGTCTGAAGTGCTGCCCCTGAAAGTTTTGCAAGCCTTCCTCATTTGCTCAACAGAGAAGTCATCATCAACTCATGATATCTCCCCTTTGCTCTGAATCCTCCGTGGCTCCCCAGTGCCTGCAGAAAGTTGGCATTCCTTTGCCTGGGATCTTGGCTGTCTCCCAAAGAGCATATAGGTTTCTGCACCATCCCTGGAGTCAGACTGATTGGCTTCAAACTGCATGACTCACCAAATGCCCATTGTTCTAAATACTAACTACCAGGCACTTTCAACTACCAAACAGGGAGGATAACAACAGCTGTCTCATAATGTTCTAAGGGTCAAATGAAGTAAACATACATAAAGCGCCTATATCATGTCTGGTACACCATAAGTGCTCAAGAGATGCTAGCCACAGCTTTTCGTTTGACAATTATTCACAATCTATCCCTATTAACCACTTTATAAAATGATCTTTGAAAAACAATCTTCATTGGTTTATTTATGGCATGTTGTTTTATCTTCCAGAAATTGATATTTCTAGGAAAAATATTTAATCTACCACATAAAAGTGGTATTTTCCTGTAGAATCTTGATGACCTGCTCCATGCTTGAACAGGAGCCGATGTTTGTAGCTCTGCCTGCCTCACTGTGGACTAGCTTGTCACATAGCGTCCTTCGCTCTCTGATCTCAGCCCAACCTTCTAGCCGCCCATCTTTCCTCCTCTCCCCCAGGCCCCTCACAGTGTGTCTGCCAGGCACATCCCGCCTTGGTCCAATCCCGCACAGACCGGTCACCCATGCTGTTTATTCCCGCACCTCACACAGCTGGGGTTTCCATGCCTCTGTGTGTCACTCACGATGCTCCTTCCATCCTGCCATTACTTCCTCACTTGGAAACAAAATCTGAGGTGTTCTCTTTAAGGCTCAATCAAGATGATACCTCTCCTGTGAAGCCTTCCCAGAACTACTCTGCTCCATCCCTTCTCTGAGGAAAGGAGTTTCTTCTTCTGGGTTCCCACTATTATCACTCCCAACATGCTGCATATCTGTCTCCATCTCTATTGTGAGGGCTCCCTGGGTCAGAACTGTCTTACTCAACCTACACCTCAAGTCCCTGGCACAGAAATCCTCAATAAATACTTGCCGAGTATTTTCATTAAACTTGTTAAATTACTGAATGGAAGTTGTTCTTGCTAGAGAAAGGAAAGAAGCCCCAGGAAATCCAAGGATCACCTAGGAAAGGGGCAGACAGGTCTAGAGAGAGAGAGGAGAGCCTGGTCTATCCACTGGGACCCCCTGCTGGACAGAGAAAGTGAGCGCAAGTAGCTTTGAAACTAACCTTGGGACTGGGAGCCCTTTCCCTATGGGAACTGGGTCTGGGTTAGCCACAGGGAAGTGTTGGAAGTGAGACTCCAAAACGCAGTTTCCCAGTTGGAGCCACCTCCCTCCTCCAGCGTAGCAGCAGCACGTCTGTCCTGGGACAGGCACACAGACTGTGTAATCAGGCTCAGCTGGTAATCAGGGAGCTGCCAAACAGACGCGAGACTAAATTACCTCCCTGTCCCAGACAAAGTGGCCTTCTCGAGGAGGGTTAAAACCAGTGATGGTGGAAAAAACAAAGGAAGGAAAGTGGCAGCTGCTCCCAAACACCTGGCCAGTGGACGGCTCCCAATCCGTCCTTATTCACCCGCACACCCTCTAAAGCCAGGGTTGCTTAATGAGGAATGGGCGTTTCAGACCAAAGGTATCTGGTGCCAAAGTCATTGTTAGAGGGGGAAAACAATTTATGCCCACAGTGACAACAAAAGGGGCAGAACCAATTTCCTGTCAACAGCTTGCCAATGGTGGGCCCAGTAAACTTGAATGAAACAACGTGCCTCGGTTTCCCTCTTTTGTAATTGAAAGGGATGTGTCCTCACATCCGAGATTCAGATGATAAGCTCTTTTTGGGAAAGAAGATTCCATTTTTGTTCCTGCATGTGTGTGTCCTTGGGGGGCTGGAAGGGACCTTGCAATTACAGTCAGAACCGTGTAAGTTCATGAGCTGTGAGATAAAATGTGCTAGAGAAAGGAAGGAAAGCCCAGAAATCAAATAATGACCTAGGAAAGGGCGCTTTGAGGCTTGGAGAGAGAATGAGGCTGCTCTACTCGATTTGTAGTGACTAAGGGCTTGGTGTGCTAGGTACACGCTATGCACAGAGTATGCAATGGTGGGCAAAAACAACCAGAAGTTTGCCCTTGCCTTCATGAAGCTTACAGTCTGGGGGCCAAATTGCCATTAAACAAATCTTCCCATGAGTAAATGTAAAACGGCATCTCTAAGTGCTATGAAGAAGCAAGGAGCTATGGGAGTGGCCATGGGGAACCTGATCCAGGTGAAGGTCCCTGAGAAAGTGGCACCAGAGCTGAGAGCTGAGGGGACAAGTGGGGTTCACTCCATGTGGAAGGGAAGGATGGGCATTTCAAGCGGCTTGGACAGATGGGCAAAAAAAGCTTCTGCAATTGCAGGTAGGTCTTATTATTCACTGCATCCATTGTTGTCTGATTCAAACATTCTATACTATAGGTCTAGTTGCAAGGCAAGGCTGCAAGGCAAGGATGCTTTCTGCTACGGAGGGGGGTGATGAGGCAGAGGTTCTTCCTGAGGAGGATGATAAACTTCACCCTCTACAAGGGCTGGAGGCAGGTCTTGTGTTTCACTCAGCTATCTAGCTAATAGGAAGAAGGTCAAGATGTTCTGATACAGCTCATGGCTAGCAGACAGGGAGATGGGCAGGAATTGCTCCAAGGGAAAAGATTTTAGACAGGGCCTGTGACATTGCATCATCTGTATCAGTCAGCTATTTTCATAATGATGCTGAAAAACAAGTCAGTCCAGCACTCAGTGCGTTACCACACCAGATTTATGCCCATGCTCATGGTCTACAGTTTTTCTGCAATTCAGCTGATCTAGAATGGGCTACCTGGGAGGCTCTGTTTCAGACTGTGCGTCAGCTAGGCAGGGATCCTGGCTTCATGTTGGGTTCTGGCCCATTCCATGTGTCATTCTAGAATCCAGGCCGAAGAGTCAGTGCTGCCCAAGGCACGTTCTTGTCACGGCAGATCACTGGATACAAAAGCCAGCCACAAAAGCACATTTAAGGCCTCTGTTCATGTTGTGTCCATGAACATTCCAGTGGTCAAAGAAAGTCATATGGCCAAAGTCAACATTAATGTGACAAGGGTGTATATTCCACCCACAGTGGGACAGGGTAGGATATGAATATTTGCTGAACAATAATGCAAATTATTACACCATCCTTAAGACCAGCATGTGGTTATCTTAGGATCAGAAACTGGTGCTCTGGAAACTCACTATTTGTATTGTCTGCTATTATTTCCTTTTTGTTCTCCCTTAGTATTTAGTTAAATTCTTTCTGAAAATGTCAGATTGTCTCAGCTGTGTTATGAATAACTGGGGGAAACACTTTTGTCTACCCTTGAGCCTGAGTTTTAAATGGAAACTGATGTACCCCAGGGTGAGAATCCCAAGTGGGAGGTGAAACTCAGGGGAACAGTTTCCAAGAATTCTTGCTCAGTAGCCCCCCCCCCCCCCCCTTGTATGGGTTCTCCTTCCAGCTTTCTTATCTGCTCACTCCTTGGAGGATTCTAGGGTTTGATTTCCTAAGAAAACAGTTTCAGTGTGCACATGTGTCAGAATACAGCATAGTAGATACAATGTGCTATCCATCCTAAACCAAGATGCTTCCAGCTGACTTGCCATCAGCAAGACAAGCCTCCATAAGCACTGCCAGTTGCTCTAACCATCAAGACAGGACTCTACACACCAGATTCCAGACACGTCTTCATCTCCAGCCATGGCAAGCGAAGTTTACCAACACTCTTATTTTAGAAAGTGAAGCTTTGGAAAGTTATAAACACTTCCATGCTGTTCCTGAGACAGAGTGCTGGAGGTGATCAGGATCTGTCACTAAAACTCAAAATGCAGGTCAACCCCTGTGCCACAGAGGGTAGCCAGACCCTCTCCCCATTCTTTCTTATCACCAGTGGTTCCAATCTGCAAGAGTGCTCCTCAAACTCTAATGGGCTGAGTAATCACTTGGGGCTTTTGTTAAAATGCAGATTCTGATTCATTGGGCCTGGGGTGGGCTGAGAGTCTGCATTTCAAACAAGTTCCCAGGTTCTGCCACTGCTGCTCCATCAATCACACTTTTGAGTAGCGAGGGATATGGAAACCAAGTCTGTTCCTTCTAGGAAATGAAGGCAATGAAACTGCCACTTTAGGTATATCAAAATGTCAAAGTATGGGGTAACCTTTGTCAGACTTTGGTGGGGATCAGGACTGGCTGCATATGGTTTCCAGGCAAATCAGGGGAAAAGCTTCTATAGAAGCTGATTTAGGTTTAATCCCAATTGATTTAACATCAATCAACTGATTTAACCTGAGTCTGGTTATAAAGAACTTATAAACAGAATTGTCTGCCAATGAAATGGCTATTTCTGAAGTACAGCATTTCCTGCTCCTGAAGGAGCTGGAAAAGGGGTGAAGGGACTACTGATGAGAGAGGGTGGGGAGGACTCCAGCTGGGTGCACAATGTGATCAGAGGACCAAAACCCTTCAAGCTCTTGGTCTATACTTAGATTGCATATCTGGTTTCTATACAGGTATGATTTTTTCTAATTTGTGATTTGTCATTTTTGTTGTGAAATGCTCAGAAATGAAAGATGCGGGGCGCCTGGGTGGCTCAGTCAGTTAAGCGTCTGCCTTCGGCTCGTCATGATCCCAACGTCTTGGGATGGAGTCCTGCATCCGGCTCCTTGCTCAGCGGGGAGCCTGCCTTTCCCTCTCCCTCTGCTGCGCCCCCTGCTTGTGCTCTGACAAATAAATAAATAAAATATTAAAAAAAAAAAAGAAATGAAAGATGCTATAAAGCAATGCAGTCAATGGGAATGAATTCTAACCCCTTCTTCCCTCACAGACTTTGCATTCCTAGGCAATCACATGTTTTTTTAGAAATAGGGGGCAGATGTGAAAGTTTGCAAACTGACCTCAAGGTACCGGCTTTGGAAGAATTCACATGGAGTAATGTGGAAACAAGTATGAGAGACTCAGCCAGTCAGACGGGAGAAAGTGCCCACCTGGGAACTAGAGCCTGTGGGCTCCACCGCTGGGCCTGCCACTGGATAGCTGTATGCCTCGGATAGGCCATCACCCTCGCTATTCCTATAAGGGAATGAGAGAACTAGACTCCATCTCTTTGCTTTGTTTTCCTGTCTTCTAAGTCATGGGACCCTTTTGTCAAATAAAGTCTAAAGAGGAACCTAACAAAAAGCAAAGCTGCTCTTATTGGAGCAGGGAGCCTGGAACTTCTCTATAGGCCCCTTAATACTCCACGAGGCACTTCCGTGGCAGCCAAAAGCTGTACAGACACAGTGTGCAAACCAAAGCAAATCTCCGCCCTAGATGACCTCAAAGGTCCCTCCTGTTCCAAGGCTGTGGGGATCACCTCATCTGCAAGAGTGCCCTCTAAGACGATGTAAAAGGTTGGAACTAAACCTCTCCCAGCACTAGGACACCTGTCTGTGAAAGGCTTGGGCCTTCCCGTTTTGCTCTTATACACACAAATTTAGGTTTTCAGTGATAAAGAATACATGATAAAATTCTGAGCATGGGGTACTGTTCACTAATCTCTGGTTGCAAGGGACAAAAAACAAATTTGATCCAGGTCAGGCAACAAAAGGAAAATGTATTGGCTCATACATCCAACTTGAAGGACAGGAGGAGCTGATCTAAAGTCAACTAGAACTAAAGACTCAAAATTTCTGTTATGTGTTGATTCCATTATCACCTCCCAAAGTGAGCAGCATCAGCTCTGGACAGTTATTCTTCAAGCTTAGTAACTAGAAAAGGGTGAAATATCCACTGATATATCATGTCCAGTTAAAAAAATATCAAAGCCTGGGGGCACCTGGGTGGCTCAGTCATTAAGCGTCTGCCTTCGGCTCAGGTCATGATCCCAGGGTCCTGGGATCGAGCCCCACATCGGGCTCCCTGCTCAGCGGGAAGCCTGCTTCTCCCTCTCCCATCCCCCCTGCTTGTGTTCCTTCTCTTGCTGTGTCTCTCTGTCAAATAAATAAATAAAATCTTAAAAAAAAAAATATCAAAGCCTGAACCATCCTGGGCTGGGCATCCCTCCCTGGGACCCACTGCTATGGACCAGAGCAGGGTATCCTCTGTGGTGGGCAGAATCCACTGGAGCCACGTGGCTGGTTCCAGTGCAGGGGAAAGAGGAAGGGAAAAGAAAAACAGCAGATGTCCACTGTACCTGCCATTCCTAGCCTTCCTCGGTGTGGGTCCAATGTGTGTTCAAGCATTACTGCTCATTAAGGCTGCACACAGCCTTTACTCCAGCCTGACCAGACTGTCTCTTGACTTTTGCTTTGTCTCCCTTGCCTGACATGCCCTTTTCTCCTGTCTCAGCTGGTCTCCAGTCTCTCCATTCTTCAAGGGTTAGTTCAAATCCAAACACCCCCAGAAATGCCTCTTCTTCCATCCTGTATGTTCTTTCCTTTCTGGGAGAAATGGTCTCCTATCTGTACATTCAGTGGTGTGTTGGCAAATGTTTAAAAACCACTCTCCTGAAAAACAAAGAATTAAACAAAACCCTGATTTTTCACTTGTCAATTTCCATGGTGTAAATACTCCCACCATGGTCGATTTCCCACTCTCAGCATGAGGGTCACTGAATGCAGAGTTGGAAAGAAGTGTGCAATACAGCACCATTACACAGAATTCCCACCATACAGATACAACAGATCTAAAGAATCTTTAGACCATATACATTAATAAACTGTAGTAAAATAATCATAAAGTTTATGAGTTTTGAGTATTTATTAGCTTTGTCTTTAACGTAATTTATTTAATTGTAGACTCATATCATATAATTTTTAAATATTGGCAGTGCTTAATAATCATCTCACAAAATTCTTAGAAAAATTAACAGTACAGTTTTGACTTTTCTAGAATTTCATTTAAATAGAATCATATAGGGGGTGCCTGGATGGCTCAGTCAGTTAAACGTCTGCCTTTGGCTCAGGTCATCATCTCAGGGTCCTGGGATCAAGCCCTGCATCAGGCTCCCTGCTCAGCAGGGAGTCTGCTTCTCCCTTTCCCTCTGCTCCTCCCCTCTGCTCATTCTCTCTCTCTCTCTCTCCCACCTCAAATATATTAAAAAAAATAGAATCATACAGTAGGCAGTCTTTTGTTACCTGGCTTCTTTCGCTAAGCATGCCTTTTAGAATTACTCATGTTATAACATGCATCAGTAGTTTGTTACCCTTTATTGATGAAGGACAGTCCATCATATGAATAATACCACAAAGTTGTAGTCATTCATGATTTTGGTTTGTTTCTGGTTTTTGGCTATTATGCATAAAGCTGCTGTAAAGATCTGTATACAGGTCTTTTTATGGACATGAGTTTTCACCTGTCTTGGATAAATATCTAGGACATTGTTGTGTTGTATGCGAAGTGTACATTTAACTTTAAAAGGAACCACATAAATGTTTTTCTTTCCTAAGTGAGCTTATTATTTTGCATGCATACCAGAAATATAGAAGAATTCCACTTGCTCCCCGTGCTCTCGAACACTTAGTATGATCAGTCTTTCTAATTTTAGACATTCTAGCAGGTAGTGTAGTGATATCTTACTCTGATCTTGATATGCACTTCTCTAATGATTAGTGATATTCAGCACTTTTCATGTGTTTACTTGCCACTCACCTATCTTCTTTGGTGGAGTGTCAATTCAAATTTTTTGCTCAGTTATCAATTGGGTTGTCATTGCGGAGTTATTTTATTATTGAGTTGTAAGAGTTATTTATACATTCTGGATGCAAGTTATTTATCAGATGTATGTTTTGTAAAGATGTTCTAAAGAGTCTGTGGCTCTTCTTTTTTCTTTTTGCAGATTATCTAACCATTGTTTTTTTAATTTTATTTTATTTAAATTCAATTAACATATAGTGTATTATTAGTTTCTGAGGTAGAGTTCAGTGATTCATCAGTTGCATGTAACACCCAGTGCTCATCACCTCACATGCCCATCACTCAGTTACCCCCTTTCCCAGCCCCCCTCCAGCAACCCTCAGTTTGTTTCCTAGAGTTGAGCATCTCTTATGGTTTGTCTCCCTCTCTGACTTTGGGCTCTTATTTTCTTATTTTTTAAAAAAGATTTATTTATTTATTTGACAGAGAGAGAGAAACACCTAGAGAGGGAACACAAGCAGGGGGAGTGGGAGAGGGAGAAGCAGCTCCTGGCTGAGCAGGGAGCCCGATGAGGGGCTCGATCCCAGGACCCTGGGATCATGACCTGAGCCAAAGGCAGACGCTTAACGACTGAGCCACCCAGGCGTCCCTGGGCTCTTATTTTCTTAATAGTATCTTTGTCCAACCTGAAGTCACAAATATTTTCTCCCACATAACTAAAACTATTATTTTTTTAGCTCTTATATTTAAGTCTATTTAATTTTTGTGCATGGTATGAAGTAGAGTTTGAGGTCCATCTCTTGCATATGAATATCCAAACACTGTATTTTCAAAAAGCCTTTACTTTTTAAAATAGTTTTAGGTTCACAGCAAAATTGAGAGGAAGGTACAGAGATTTTCCACATACCCCCTGCCCCCACACATGCATAACCTCTCCAGTTATCAACATTCCCCACTAGAGTGGTGCATTTGTTATAATTGACAAACTTACACTGACACATCATAATCACCTCAAGACCATAGTTTACACTGGGGTTCAACCTTGGTGTGGTACATTCTATGGGTTTAGACAGGCGTACAATAACATGTATCCATCATTACGACAGCATATAGAGTATTTTCACTGCCTTAAAAATCCTCTGCTCTGCCTATTTGTCCTTCTCCTCATTCCAACTCCTGATCTTTTTACTGTCTTTTCCAATGTCTGATCTGCTTTTAACCCCATCAAGTGTATTTTTTATTTCAGATGCTTTATTTTCATGTCTAAAAGTTCCATTTGAGTTTTTTAGTGGGACACTTAAATAATTTGACTGGTCCTATCCTGTATTTAATAAGGCCATGGAATTTCTTAGAATAACCTGCCAAAGAGTAGGGAATTTGAAATATATAGATGTGGATCATCTAGCTTATTAGTTGTGTCACCTCAGGAAAGTCACTTAATTTCTCTGAGTTTAAGAATGATCGATCATCTAGAAAAAAAAGAATGATCATCTATAAAACTGAACTGAGTGATAATGTTAACTGAATGGGCAGGAATTTGTTGAAGGAGCAAACAGGTGGAAGAGGTATTTGTGGCCATGAGGCCCCTCCCTCAAGTTCTACAACCTCACTGCTTTGGAAGCTGGTTTTAGTTATGAGTCAGAGGGAGGATTAGCAGTCCCTTTGCCCTCAGAAGGAGTGGCAGAGGAATGTGTCTTGATGCTACAAGCCCAGACTACACATTGCAAGGTACAGTGGCTGTTCCCAGAGCATTGCCGAGATGATGATCTAGAGGATGTCATTCTTGCTCTTAAGAGCCCACAAGTCCCAGGGTGCCACTGCACCAACACTGGAAGGATCTGCCCCATGCCCCACTTTGGTCATGTGTCCACACCCTCCTTAGCGTTTGCGAACTCTCCACAGGACAGTCTCTCACACATGCTCCAGCATCTCACTCTAGCAGGCTGGTCTATGCCGAGGAAGGATAATCAAGGAGTTTCAGAGAATGAGTGGTTACTACCACAGGACCCAGCAAACAGGACAAGCAGAAAGACTAATCAAAGGACCATATGAAAGCATGACCCCAGGAAAGGTAAAAGAACAAGGCAGGCTGTGACAACTTGTCTTGGAACAGTTTAGGACAGAGTGTCTGTCCCAATCTAAACTTACCCTGCAGCCCATGAGGCGAGGAGACAGAGCCATAAAGAGCAACAAGCTATACCGCTGAGGCTGGAGGCACAGGCAAAGCCAGGGCTCACGTACCAAACAAGGATCGAATTCTTCAGGTTCCGTGAGCAGGGTTAAGATCACTGCTACTTAAGTCACAAAGACCAAGACACTAGGTAATGTCCAGAGAGAGGGAGTCTCAGTCAGCACATCGGCAGCAATCTTTCAGTCTAGCCCAGGTAAAACTTCAGCACTAGTGACATTTTGGGATCAGACAATTCATTGTTGTGGGGAGCTGTCTTGTGCGCTGTAGAAAGTTTCATGCATCACTGGCTTCTATCCACTAGGTGCCAGTAACACGCCAATCCCTGCCCTTTGACTTGTGACAAGTGAAAATGTTTTCAGGCATGGCCAAATGTCTCTTGGGTTGTCAGATCGCCCTCAGATGAGAACTGCTGATCTGGCCTTCTGGACTTACACCTTAGAAAAACTGATGGCACTAGCAATAATATTTCCTGACACCAGAGCTCAGCGTGAAATACAGGGACCTCTGCTCAAAATCCAGTATTTATGTTGGTTTACTTATAGCTGTGAAGCAAAAAGCCATTATTTATATAAAAATTTGGGGAGTGGTTAAGAGGGGAGTGGTTAATTACACACACTCAAGGGCATGAATCCCAGGTGCTCGGATTCCAGCTTTACCACTTATTACTGGGTGGCAATGGGCAAGGGAATTTCATTTCTTTGTGCCTCAGTTTATCTGTAAACTGTGAATAATCACAGGCTCTATTTCACAAGATATCTGAGGATATATATTTGTTGTTGTATGTAACGCGCTCAGAATGGTGTTTGGCAAATGGTGAGCCCTAAAAATGATCTATTCTAGCACTTCTCAGCTGGGGGGTTATGACAGTGTTCCAAGTTTTCAAGTGTTCAGGACATTAATGGAACTAAGACTTCATTTTCTTTTTATAAGTCCCCAAAATACTAACTTAAATATCTTGCCACTTAAAATAAAACTGCTTGAGAGCCTCCAATTAAATATGAGTACACATGGCCCTTAGTGGGGTCAGATAGGCCAGCTCCTGACTCAGACAGATTATTACTCAGATGCCACAGTGCTTTTGGCTATTGCAGAGCTTCCAATTATCTTTATTCTCAGTCATCATGTTTTCTAACCTGGGCCTATAACACACTATTGTACAAAGACAAAAAATACTAGAACACTGGTGCTGAAACACAAGAGGACACATGAAATTAACTAATTCTACAACTGCATCTGGAAATGATCTTCCTAAATCCATGAGTTTACTTTATCCAACCCAAATCCTAATTCACATATCCAGATACATCCAACATTTCTAAAGTCAGAGTCCAAAATATACTATTATAGTGAATTTAGCCTTTCATTTATTAGGAACAAAGAGATGCCTCACTCCTGCTGCGTTGTGTTATCTGTCCCAAAGAACTTACAAACAGCCTGATCCCCATCCAGGTGGACACTCTGATTGCTTCCCCCCATTCCCTTGACTTTTGACAATGACTCCTTCCTGGCAGTCCAGGGCTTTGGGGGAAGCTGACCCCATCAGAGTCTCAGTGATTCAGTGTTAAGTGCATCCCCTGGACTCTGGTTTTCAGAATTGGGGACATGACTTGATTTTAGCTGAGGAGATTGCCGAAGATGGTGGCTGGTGGTTTCTGGGGGGAAAGGTACCCACACTGTCTTCCTGGAAGTGGAAGAGAAAGCCTGGAGCCAGGAGTTGTTTGCAGTCATCTATCAACAACCAGGCATAAGCCAATAATATGATGAGGGTTTAAGACGAGAGAAAGTAGAACAGAGAGATGAAAAACAGAAGAAATCCTGATAACACTGTCAAGCAGATGAATTACACCGACACTACAGCCCTCCCCGGTTCCAGTAAAACAAGCTAAGCCAGCTTGCATTGGGTTTTTGTTACTTGCATCCTAACATAATTTCACTGCTATACCTTTAACTTTCCCATTTAGAAATACTCTTAAAAAATTATAAAAACTAAATTAGTGGAGATAAATGTAATCTGTGAGTGGAGAGAAATGATCAATGATTGATCAACATTGTATCATAAAAGCCGTTTTTGTCTATTTTGCTTGTATAGTCCATAGCTAAATTTCAATTTTCCAAGACTTTTGCTTCCAGCCAGAATGGAGTAACAAACACCAACTTACACTTGCATTGTACACAAGAAAAACACTTGAAATAAAGTTTTTGAGACACTACACATTAGGCAATGAAAGGGTGTGATTTCTGAGAGATAGGAAACCAATGATATAAGCTCTACAACTTCCCCAACATACTGTCTGCAGAGTGCGTCTAGGTGGTAGACAGGGAGGGATAGCCACAGCAGAGTCCCTGTGTTGAAGAGAAGGAGCTGAGGGCCAAGGGAGTACAAAGAGGCTAAAGCTCCAGGCCATAGCAGCAGAGAAGACAGCTGCACAGAGAGACAACCATGAAGATCAAGATCACAGAGGGCCCTCCTCCAGTACTGAGCAGAACACCAGTGACTGCATGTGAGTCAGGAAACTCCATGAGACTAGGCAAAAGAATAACCCAAAAGGATCAGACGAGGGGAAATGGTACCCAGTGCTCACATGGCCTAAGAAGGCCTGTTTCCACTAGCCAAACTGAAAAACGTAATTTGTGAGACATTGGGTGGACTGCTCAGAAGAGTCCTGCCTTGAAAATAGAGAATAATTAGTCTTAAGTCAATTACTGCTCTGGTCCTGCCAAAAAAAAATCTTAACATTGAGACCAGAATGGAGACTAAACTCTGCCCCCTCAAAATTAACTTCATCACAAAACAAAGTTCAAGAAGATTTATAAAAATTTTACAAAACACATTACCCAATTAGATAAAATTCACAAAGTCTGGCATCAAGTTAAATATTATCAGGTATTCAAAAAGGCAGAAAAATAAGACCCATATGATGACAATAATAATCAAAACTGACCTAGAACTGACACAGATGTCAGAATTAGCAGAAAGGGACATTAAGATAATTATTATTCCATGTGTTCAAAAAATTACTTTAAGGAAGATATAAAAAGACCTAAATCAGACTTTTAGAAATGAAAGCTGTAATATCTAAGAAGAAAAATACACTGGCTGGGATTAACAAATCCTGTATGTTGAAGGAGAAAAGACTAGTGGACTGGAAGACGTAGCAATAGAAACCATCTGAAATGAAGCACGGAGATGAAAAAAAAAAGAAAAGAATCTTGGAAAATGGAAGGAGCATCAGTAAGCTATGAGCCCAAGTGACACTGTTTGTATAAGTGGAGTTCTTCAGAGGTGAGGAGACAGGAAAAATATCTGAAGAAATTGTGGTCTAACATGTAACAAATTAGATGGAAACTACAAACCCAAAGTTCCAAGGAGCTCAACAAACCCCAAGCACCGGGAACATGAAGAAAACTCTATCACCAAATCACTAAACCAAGGCACCTAGGAATCAAATTGCATAAAACTAAGGACTAAAAAATCATCTTAAGGACAGCCCAAGGGAAAAAGGAAAATTGTATACAATGGAACAAAGATAAGGATGACAGCATTTCTTGCAGGGCACAATGCAAGCAAGATGACAGCAGAACAACAACGCTAAGGTACTGAAAAAAAAAAAAAACCAGCTGTTAGCCTAGAGTTTTTATCCACTGAAACTATCTTTCAAAAACAAAAGCAAAATGAAGACATTTTAAGATAGACAAAAGCTAAAACAACTGTCATCAACAGAGCTGTACCATAAGAAATGATAAAGGAGCCCTTTGGGCAGAAGGAAAATACCGAATGGGCAATCTGGATGTTCACAAAGCAGTGCAGACCAATATCCCTCATGAACAAAGGTGCAAAAAATTTAAACAAAATTTTAGAACACTTAATCCAATATTTATAAAAAGGACAGTATATCATGACTAAACGGAGTTTATCTTAGAAATCCAAAGTTGATTTAACTTTGAAAAATCAATTTGGTAATTCACCAAATCAACAAAGTAAAAAAGAAAAACCAAATGGTCACTTCAATAGATGCAGAAAAAGTATATTCAACACCCATTCCAAAAAGTAAATTCAACATTCATTTCTGACAAAAATCCTCAGCCAACCAGGAAAAAAACGAACTATCTCAACTTAATAAAGGGCATCTATAAAAAATCTACAGCTACTGTCATACCTAGTAGTGAAAGACTGGATTCTTTTCTCAGAAGATCAGAGACAAGGCAAGGGTATCCATCTCGCCATGTCTATCAACACTGTACTGAAGGTTCCAGTCAGTGCAATAAAGCAAGCAAAAGAAACAGGTGGCTTCTAAATTTCAAATAAAGAAATGATCTCTTTTTGCAGATGATGGGACTATGTAGAAAATGCAGAGGAATCCAAAATCCAAAAAAGCTTCTAGAAACTCATTAATTCAGTTTAGCAAGTTTAGAGGACATAAGACCGATATACAAAAATCAATTGTATATATACTATCAACAAAAAAATGCATATCAAAATTTTAAAAGCTTATCATTTTAATCATCAAAAATGTGAAATAGTTCCAGATAAATCTGACAAAAGATGGGAGACATGTATATTGAAAACTACAAAACACTGCTGAAAGAATAAATTAAAGACCTGAATCATGGAGAGATATACCTTGCTCATGTTCCAGAAAACTCAGTATTGTAAAGATGTCAATTCTCTCCAAAATGACTTATACATTCAACACAAAGTATAAATATATAATACAACTCGATGAGCTCATTCTAAAGTTCACATGGAAATGAAAAGGCCTTAGGAAAGAAAAAACAACTTGAAAGAGCAGAAGAAAGTTGAAAGGTAAACACTACCTGATTTCAAGACTTTCAAAGCTACAACAATCAAGTCTATGTGGTACTGACATTTGAAAAGATAAATAGATCACAGGAACAAAGTAGAGAGCCCAGAAATAGACTTACAGGTATATAAAGAACTAATTTTTGACAAAGGTACAAAAGCAATTCTGTGGAGGACAGTTTTTTCAAGAAGTGGTGCAAAACCAATTGGATATCCTTAGACACGCACACGTGCGCATGTGCAGACACACCACCAAATTTGATCCATACTTCCCACCATATTAAAAAATTAACTCAAATCACAGACCTAAATTTAATATTCACAGGAGCTTTATGTGTGAAAACAACCCAAATGTTTACCAGTAGGGAATGGATAAACACATTGTGTATACTGATACAATGTAATTCTAGTTGGCAATAAAAATGAACTATTAATATATGTAATAACATGACTGAGTCTCAAAAAATAATTATGCTGAGTGGCAGAAGCCAAACGAAAAAAAAAAAGTAGATAATATATGATTTCATACATTCTCATAAGAGACTGGTACAGAGGCTGGACAGATGAGAGTTTCAATCCCCACTCTGCCTTTTAATGGCTGAATAAACTTTGGAGGATCACTCACTCTCTCTGATTCTCAGTCCCCCCCCACCTTGTCAAATGGGGATAATTACACCTATAATTAGTTAACCTCCCAGTGCCTTAGTTTACCCATCTGTTCAATGGGGATACTAAAATTACCAACTTCATAGGGTTGTTAAGAAGAATAAAGGAGTTAAATTTGTAAAGTACTTTAGAATTAGGCCTGGCACAAATTAAGTGCTTCAAATTTATTTAATAAATATTTAATGAGAACTAGGATAGGCCAGGCTGATTTTGAGGATTACTGTGAACAGATGCTGTCCTGCTCCTATAAGGCTGTCTAGCTGGGGGGGAAAAAAAAATCCCCAGGGCAGAAATGTTTCCAAGGAGAAGTACTGTGTAAGGGGAGGGAGTCAGGCCGTGGGCTACACTGAGAGCTTCCCTGAGGAAGTGACATTAGTTAAAACCTTGACTTGTTACTGGTAGAGCTTTGGGGCTCTTTTTTTTTTTTTTATGTTCTGTTAATCACCATACATTACATCATTAGTTTTTGATGCAGTGTTCCATGATTCATTGTTTGCATATAACACCCAGTGCTCCATTCAGTACGTTGGGGCTCTTTTTCTTTTCTTTTCTTTTCTTTTTTTTTAAGATTTTATTTATTTATTTGACAGAGAGAGAGACAGCGAGAGCAGGAACACAAGCAGGGGGAGTGGGAGAGGGAGAAGTAGGCTTCCCGCCAAGCAGGGAGCCCAATGTGGGGCTCGATTCCAGGACCCTGGGATCATGACCTGAGCCGAAGGCAGACGCTTAACGACTGAGCCACCCAGGCGCCCCTGGGGCTCTTTTTTAACTAGCACTGGTCTTTTTCTGCTTGGTTCTGTTTGGAGTTTCCTGGTGCTGGGAAGCAAGTTCCTGGGGCTTGATATTCAGAGGCAAAAGGAAAGGAGGGGTCTTGGGGTCGCTAACAGGCCTGTTCTGATCTACTAGAGGAAGGCCTGAAGCCGGGGAGTGTAGGGCTGTAGACACAAGCACTTCTGGGACCCACTACCAGGCCAGCAGGCTGACTTCCCCACTAGTGGCCCAGTGGGAGGGAGGAACGGGATGCAGGAAAGAAAAATGCCATACTCGGCTTTGTCCACGGGGTGGAGTATTTTAGCCAAAGAAGGGACCCTGGAGGCGGTGAAGGCCTTGTTGCTGGACTTGTCCAGAGTCACGCCCATCGAACTCTCCTCCCCCGCAGGTACCTCACCAAACTTCTCAAACCTGTGGGCTGTGCCAAGGCCTATCCTAGTAAAAGAAAATCCTCTACAGGCGTTAGCAAATGTAAACATTTTAGAGTCAGTAAGGGGCCAAGGGAGGCCAGTGAGCCTGACCCTTGTCCCCACAAATGAGAACTGTGAGGGCCAAGAGGTGAGTGAGAATTGTTGACCAAGGTCGCACAGCCGGGGCTGCTTGAGAGCAGCTCAGAACCCAGGTCCCTCGACTGACTGTCACAGCCCTCTCGCTGAGCTGCCTCCGGGTCCTTCACACAGGGTCCCGGCCCTATAGACCTTCCAGTGCGGGTGTGAACCAATCCACACGTTTTACTAGGAGACACGGTCTGAGCGAGAAAACTGATGCAACGAGGAGGAAGGAGGAGGGGATCCAGCGCTCTGGTGGTGGAGTCCCCTCCGTCTCCAGCGTGGAGGCTCACACCTCTTCTCCCTGGGACTCGCTTTCCTCAGCAGCCTGCTCCCTGACTTGCACCTCTCCTCCCTTCCGCTCCCACGTTACCTCCTGAAGGGGCTTTCCTCGACCACCCTTCCAAAGGGTCCGCCACTTACCCACGCTCACAGGCTCTCCTTTGTTCCCAATTATTCTTCAGAGCACGTGCCTCTACTTGACGTTGTTACGCACAGTGCCTGCGCGCATGCGCAGGCATACCCACTTGCGCGTGCGTACATACTCATGTGCGTGTGCACGCGCACACAGACCCCACGTTGACATTCTGCTGTTTTGATTATTGTCTGTGTCCCCTCGAGGATGTAAACTCAAATGAGTTCAGATTAGCAACTAATCCCCAGTACCCAGAAGAGTGTCTGATACACAGAAGATGCCCAATAAAAATACAATTAACAAATAAAGGAAAGACCATGGCTTCAAGTCCTGATTGATCTGTAAAATGAATTGTTGTAAAGATTAAAATTAATAAAAATTAAATAATATATGCAAAATCACTCTGCCACCTATAAAGAATAAAAAAAAAAAAAAAAAGAAAGGAGTTAGGTTAAAGGACTATATTTAGTGCCTACGCACAGAGTGGAGAACTGGAAATTGATAGCAAAAACAAGAGGCTTTGTTGTGAGAATAATTAGCATCTATTTGTATTGATTTGTTTATTTTGTTTTATCCCTTCCTGTTCAGACAAAACAAAAATACCTGCTGCAGGCACATAAGGATACACATACTTCAGCAGGATCCCATACACTAAGAGTGTGTGCATGATACGCTGACTGGGGCAGCAGCTAAAACCAGAATGAAACAGCTGATCTGGTAGATACAAAGTTGACTCAGAAATGTCAGAAGCATTCCCTGTTTACCAAATGAATTAATTAAAGCTGGTGAGCAAGAAAGCAAAGGAAAAACAAAAAGAGGAAAATAAAAGAAGCCAGAGAAGTGGCTGTTACCTAAAATGTAGACCAGGGATGATGAGAAACCTGATTTCCACAGCATGTGTCCTCAGGGTTGGACTGTGAGGCCCCCAGCAGAGTCCAGGATCTGGGGACAGGAACTTTCCACACTGGAGCTTTTTTCTGTTAATACACAGTTGGTCAAAAGCCAGACTTGAAGACTTAACTAAATTTTAAAAATTTCTTTCTCTCTCGGTACTTTTCATCAGTTTTAAGTCAGGAAATTCAAAGACTCTGACTTTAAATATTTCCCAGTTTTTCAGTAAAATTTTTAAAAACTTACATATTAAGAAAAGTGGGGCACATTCTAAATAAAGGTAACCCCATGAGATTGAGACAATGGGAACAGTTTTGGGAAACTGACCTCAAAAAGAAAACACATACATGGTTTCACTTAGAGATCTTGTTCCCCTTAAATTTTCTAAAGAAAGCAGAGATCTCCCATGCTTGCCAATGACCTGGAAAGTTAACCACGCCTTAGAATGGCTATTTTTGGCTCCATCTTTAAAAGCATACAGAATTCACCATTAGAAAGAACTAAAGGCTTTCACGGTTTCAGTGATGGGTTCTCCAAGGTCCTGGCTTCCTGGACATGAAAGTGTCCTGACAGACAACTCCTTGTCACCCTGCCTCTCAGCATAAGGCCCCCTGAATGCAGTGGAGGGGCCTGGTCTCCCTTGAATAGGATGATAAACTTCTGTTTTCCTTCAATCCTCTGTAAATGTTATGCACGAAAGAGTCCTCAGTCTTTCCAAAGCTGGTTTTCCAGCCAAAGGAAGGCAAAAATTTGGTCTGAATTATAAGAGCCTTAGACCACTCTAAAGAGTGGAAAGACATGACTGGACTGTTGTTTGACCAGAAGAGATGGTTGAGGAGCCACTTAAGAAAAGGGGTATTGGCAGGGAACCGCCCCGAGTCGGAGTTAAAGCGGCCAGGAACACCAGATTCCTGAATCCTCATGCTGGCAGTTAGTAAGGCAATCTCAGACAAGTTGCTGATCTCTCTGAATCTCAGTTAGCTCACCTGTGAAATGAACACTATCACTTCTGTCCCAGTTGCCTGCTGGATTCAAGGAGAGAATGGACAAGAAAGGATTCACAAACCATTATTATTAGAAATTGACAAGTATTATAATAACCCATGTTCCACCATCTCCAGCAAGAATGAAGTAAGTATGATAGCTACCATGTTTGGGCACCTGCTTCCTATAATGCTTTTCCATCTCTGTGTTCCAAACCTTACAATATAGTCATAATTACCCCCATTTGACAAGGGAGGGGGAACTGAGGACCAGAGAGAGTGAGTGACCCCCTCCAAAGTGCATTCAGCCATTAAAAGGCAGATGCGGACTGGAACTCTCTGCCCAAATCTAGGCTTTGTGTACCAGTCAGTCTTTAATGAAGAGGAAAGGGGCAAAAATGATACATTAGGGGTTAAGGTAAAAAAAAAAAAATGACAGAGGTACAGAGGTGGTAGCAAATAATCTCAGAGGGTTCCTGAGGAAGACTGTTGAACTTTTACTTAAAATACTTAAAATTTTATTTTAAGATTTTATTTATTTATTTACTTTAGAGAGAGAGAGGGTTTGTGAGCAGGGGGAGGGGCAGAGGGAGAGAAAAACTCAAGCAGACTCCCCGCTGAGCATGGAGCCAGATGTGGGGCTCAATCCCGTGACCCTCGGGATCACAACCTAAGCCAAAATCAAGAGGAACTGTGGGCCCGGGTGGGCTGGCAGGAAGGGTGCCCCTATATCCCTCGCTTAGTGCCTGGCAGAGCCACATGAGCATGCATGGCACAGCGGCCAGCCAGGGCCCAGGTCCTAAGAAGAGAGGACGGGAGGCAGGGAAAGGCAGCTGCAGAATGTGAAGCTCACCTCAGGGCTGCACTCGGCTCCGGTGTGAGCAGTGTGCACAGGGGACAAGCAGCCTGCCAGGAGGGGACAGGCTGAATTCTCTCCCTATAGGAATTGAACGAATCTGAGGTCTGGGTGGCCCTGTGTACATGTAGACATCTTTGTTGGCTTGTCCCACTACTGTCCCATCTCTCTCCCCTCTCATTTTCTCTCCCTCCTTCTCGAGTTTCTTTCTCTTCCTT
The DNA here is from genome assembly GCF_004348235.1 of Phoca vitulina. Lineage (NCBI taxonomy): Eukaryota > Metazoa > Chordata > Mammalia > Carnivora > Phocidae > Phoca > Phoca vitulina. Next base: position 5,361,755 of record NW_022589705.1, read on the forward strand.
GACCTTGCTGGCCTCCTTATTTCTTGTGCACGTGTCCCCTCCTTCCCTCCTGCCTCCTCCCTTTCCACCACTCTGACAGACTGTATCAGCGAATCCCTCAACAGAGTCATATCTAACTTTTTTATTCATTGCATGATTTATTTTTAGCCTGAAACAACTGCATCCTAAAAATGGAGTTCCTGATGAGACAGGGGCTGGGCCAAGCTATGCGAGGTATCTGGGGCTTGGCCACTCAGCCTGGCTCTCAGTATCCGCACGCATGTGTCCTGAGCCCACGAGCACTGCTAGTTGGAGCCCAGGCGGTGGGGAGTCAGTCCTCAGGCCCAGGAGGGACAGAGGGGAGGGACCAAATCCGCCTCTCTGCTCCTACTTCTCTCAACCAGTCCCCTGAGAGTCTTCCAGCCGCTTTCCCGTACTCAGTCTTCCTGGGAAAGTAAAACTAAACTTTTCCCAGATGAAGAGAACGCATCTGTTCATCGTGGGGGTCTACCTGCTGTCCTCCTGCCGGGCAGAAGAGGGGCTCAACTTCCCCACGTATGACGGCAAGGACCGCGTGGTAAGTCTCACCGAGAAGAACTTCAAGCAGGTTTTGAAGAAACACAGCGTGCTCTGCCTATACTACCACGAGTCCGTGTCTTCAGACAAAGTCGCACAGAAACAGTTCCAACTGAAAGAAATTGTGCTCGAGGTAAGCAGGGGGCCTGCTGACTACATTGTCCCAGTGAGCACGGGCTGCCCAGCGGCTGGGATGTGGGAACGCGGGTGCGGAGACTCTGTCCTGAAGTCCGGCTGCATTTTAGTCTGGTTTGAATCTGAAGATATTCTTGTTGCAAAGCTGGGCTGTGGGAAGAGCAAAGGGTGGGTCCTGGCTCCGAAAATGGGGCCAATTAGACGTGTTGTACAAGGCACAGTTCTGATTTAAACTCTGTCACATGATGGTCCTCTTGACTTTTCAAGGGCAATAGTCCCAAGCAACTATTTTTCTGAGATAATGTTAAAGCTGTCATTGAAAAGCCTGGCTGAAATGCAATTCAGAGATGATTTGTGGGTTTCAGCCATTGTGCTAACTGCCCCCCTCTGCTCCCTGAAGTTTCCCCACAATCCTGGAGAGACAGGAGGCATTTGACCTTGCTTCTCTCCATGGGTCAGATGGGGAATATCACAAAGTGATCTTCGCCTCTTGTGATTTGGGGTCAGTCAACATTGCACAGTGTACACGTGTGAAGATCTGTAGCTGCACGTTAATTAACGGGGATTTTTTTTTTTTCCTCAGAAAGTTCTTGGTGTGTGTTCAGGGCAATGCTGAAGTCAGTTCTTATTTTATCTGCGTTACATGTTCTGTTTGTAAGCCTGGCACCGGGTCCCGTTCTCTAATCCTTGGTGAATGCCCCAAGGCTGATTCCCCCAGCGCCTCCTGGACAGTGTAAGTTTGCTCACACTTCAGGAGCACCTGTGAATGCCAGGAACTCTAGTAGTCACCAAGATGCCTTCTCAGCCCCATGCTCAAGCCAGGCATAAATCTGGGGACAGGGCTATTTGAAAATCACAGCCGCTTATTAACTAGCACATCAGAAAGCTAAGCTTAATCAAATACTTTGATTGACAGAGTTACCATATATCAAACACATGTAGATTTGAATCCCCCCCTCCAAAATAGATTCTAATAAATTCCATGAAAACCATCCAAAATACAGTAAAATATCTTTGATAATTTAAAAAGTACTTCAGAATCCTAAGTGTCTCCTGATCATCATACAAACACCTATTTTCAGAGCTCTTCTGTATGGTGGCGTGGTTGTTACAGAGAGCTTGGGTTGACAAAGAGCTAAGCATTTTAAAAATATCACCACTACCATCATATTTTTCCTCAGGCTTATCCTGGGGGCTGGAAGTGGAAATTCAGTTCCCTCTGTGGGTTGCAAGCAAAGATAAAGCAGGGACAGTTTTTAGATCTTTGTACTATATGTGGGAACATCAGAGACTGGAAAAAACCAAGGCGTATAGCACAGCTGCTGCTTAGCCCCTGAAATCCTCACTCACATCATCATCTCTGTTTCAAACTGCCCTACTCAGTTATTGAGAGCTATTTTTCTGAAAAAGAGTTCATTGAAGTCATAAGGATTCTACCCTATATGCTCATCAGTGTCTGGTAGCCTAGAACTCAAAAAGAATGCCAATACAATAATGACCTCCCATTTCTGATTCCCCAGCATATTAAAACACATGCACACACACACACACACACACACACATACATACACAAACATACGCTTGCACACACATACATACACACTCCCTCAAAAACGTATCTCTCCCAAAGACCTCGGGCCAAGTAGACCTGAGAAGGGACTTTCCCCTGGGCTCACCATCCCTTCAGACACCTTTGATCCAAGAGTGCCCGGCAGAGACCGATGGGACATAGGTGATGTCCCACAGGCTGTTAAAACTGAAGTGGACATCATTAGGGGGAGAAAGACACAGAACTTGGAGTCAGGAGATCTAGATTTCTATTTTGGCTCTGCCTTTCCTGGGCACATGATATAGGGTAGGTTACTTAATTTCTCTGAGTCTCTTATCTATAAATAGGGAAACAATAATCATCGTACACGTGTAAGAAATAATTAAATAGTAATAATATTTATTGGATGTTTACTGTGTACAGAGACTGTTCTAAGCACTTTGGGTATGTTAGTGTGTTGAATCCTTACAGTATTTCTATGACATAGGCATAGTTCCTATCCCCGTTTTACAGAGGGGGACCCTGAGGCACAGAGAGGGTAAGTTGTCCAGGGTCACTCAATTAGTGCAGGTGAAGGCGGTCTTAGCCCCTGCATTGCAATACTGCTGTAACCAAATGAGGTGATGTTTAGTTAGCTGCTAGATACCCTGTTGAAGATCCTTTATGGAAGAAGGGCAAACAAAAAGCTACAGTGCAAGGGGGTCATTGTAATAGTAGAGCCACTACTAAGGTTCTCGGAGAGCACAAAGAGCAAAAGCCCGGCTCTCTGGCAGAGATGTGGAAGGCATGACAAGGAAGAACTGATTTGTGACAATGAGTAGAATTCACCAGGCAATAAGCAAGGGCTGGGGAAGGAACTGCAAGAGCAAGGATTCTGAGAGCACTCAAGTATTTCCCTACCAAATTTTCCTAAAATTTGACCATGAGGGCCTCATTCCTATAGGGTAGGGTTCTTGTCCCTACTTGGTTAGGGCCCTATGGGCAAGTCCTTTAAAATGTTCCCAATCACTTATATCCGCATCTGACCAAGTTTGAGCTCTGAGTAAGAACAAGGTTTGGTAAGCGGAAGGGAAGTAGGGAAAGAATGTAAGGTCACTAAAAGCTTAGGCAGAAAAAGGGCTAATAAAATGACACCAGGAGGCATCAAGCTCAAACTGCTGTCCAGTTTGGCTGGGTCTAGCTCTGGAAGGCACCAGAGGTGGTGTGGTCTAGCTCTGGAAGGCACCGGGGTGGTGTGGTCTAGCTCTGGAAGACACCAGGGGTGATGCAGGGTACATAGTTCGGTGGAGGTGTTCTGTAGAGGCTTGCTGAATGAATGACCTGTCAGATGAAATGTTGTCTTTGAGAACCATCTAGATTGTTCTGAACTCTTTACTTCAGAGTTGTGGCTTTGTAGTGATGGGACTCAAGCAGCTGGTAATCCCGATTCCTGGTTGGGCATTTCATCCACAAAATAGCACATACTCACTGAGAAATGTCAGAATACATGGAAAAGAAAAAGAAAGGCAATAGAAATAGATCCAGAAAGAAACACAGTTCATGTCCTGAGAGATTTCTCTCCCATATTTTCTGTCTATATGTAAACATACATTTTTCGATGGGTTTGTACCATTTATACGGTTTTGTTTCCTGCTTTTTTCATGTCAATATATTGTGAGTATTCCTGTGTCATTACAGAGTTTTGTATTCTTGACAAACATAATGTTAATGCTGGCTAATGTTAATGCTGGCCTAGCATTCCATTGTATGACCATGCATATTTTTAAGACAATTGGCCTATTTTGGGATGTTGACACAATCTTCAGAGTTTTAAAAATCTTTGTTTAGATTTCCGTTGTATAGTTTTAATGGAAATTCTTTGACTTTTTTTAGCTAGATGGAATTTTTTTCCATAAAATTATCTGCCACTTACATTTTTTTCTCCCATGAATTATTTTTCTGTGCCTTTCCCCCAGTTTTCTATTGAGGTGTCAATACCATTATAAAGCGAGTTGCAATTTTATATGCTGTTTCCTTCAGCTTCAGTCAAGACAGTACACGGAGTTACACCGCAGTGGCCAAATTCTATTAGCATCGCAGAACTCAGACCCAAGAGGAGGATCTGCCCAATGATTTCGATTCCTCCTTGCTCTTTTGTTTCTTGCTTCTACTTCCCCCTTGAAACTGTAATGCAATCCACTGCTGCTATCATGTGTTGCAGAGAGAGTCCTCCAACGTCATCGATCTCTCTTGGGTTGGAATGCTTGAGAGGTGGTATGCTCTAAAACATGGGCTTCCGAATCAGATAGACTTGGGTCTAGTTCCCAAGGAAGAAGTCTGTCTGTGTTCAGGCTCCTTGTTTGTAAGGTGGAGACAGTGGTGGTGTGATGATGAGTTAGCATGGCAAGAGCGTGGCTTCAGGCACATGGAAGGTACGCGACAAATACTGGCAACTTGCAGCCCGCGCTCCCCTTTGCAGTGACGATTTTAGACACCACCCAGCCTAACCCCATCACTTTACAGACTGAGGACCCCAGGCCACTTGCAGAGAGCTTAGGACTGGTAACATGGTGCCATGTTGCTTATTCACAGCCAGCTAAGCCCCAGAGAGCAGGGGGGACTTGCCCGTGCTCACAGATTCTTGATGCCTGCCCCCCATGTGTAGCTCTCCCTCTGATCTCTAAGGCTTTGCTGAGTCTGTGCTTGATACACTCAGCCACTTTGCCCACACCATTAATGAACTAGGCCCCTTCCACATTCTCAGTCACAGTGCAGTCTGTCTTTGAGGGGTGCTTCCGGTTTTCTTCCAGCTCCTTCTAACTTACTCTTTCTCTCCACGGAGACATATGTTAAAGTTCTCCCTCTGGATTGGAAGCTTCCCGAGGGCAACCTGAATTCAAAGCAAACTTGGTAATAGAGGAAGTGGAAAAAGCAAATGGAATCAAATTCATATGGGCAAGGACCAAAATCTGATTGTGAGTCAAAAACACAGCAGGATGAATGATCTGGGGGTGTGACAATGTGGCAGAAATGTACTTGGATGGCAGAAGGAATCTGAGCGGGCTGTGCATAAGCTATATGGCATCCACATTAGGAATACCTGAGCTCCCTGGAAATTGCATTCTAAACACCCAACCCAGGTATGGGAACTGTTTACTTCTTCCTGCCCCGCCTGCCTTCACAGAGATGATATTATCCCCAAGTCCAAGGCCCACTTCCTTTCCTCTGCACCACTCCACTTCCAGGAAAACAGCATTCCAGCCTGAATAAGAAGAAAGGAAAAAGGACCAAAACTTTTTCCTAGTGAGCTTCATGCTCTTATAGAAATAATGTCTTGCTACCTCAACATCTCTAGAAGGAAAGGAGAAAGGAGACATGCATGGACCTCGGTTGTAGGATCTCTGGACATTCTATATCACGTCTCATGTTCAAAGTTGGTACTATTAACTGTGTACGTGTGTTTTGTGGGAGCAACTAAATAGGCCAACCTGTAACCAACATGCATTTATTGGATTAGGAGAAACCATGGGGGATCTTCCCAGGCAAGTTACGGAATGTTTTAGAACATGAAAATAAGTAATGTGAATCCCTGAACAGAAATATCAATTCGTCAAATATCCATTGCTCTTACCAGACTCTGAGTCATGTTAGCATGAATACATGAATGAATGAGTCAGTGAACAGATGATGAACGAGCTGTGCTTTCCTCATTGTGAACGGTGACCACCGCTTCAGTTGTTTAGGATAAGCTAGGTCCTTTAGATGGGCAGGCAGCCTGGGGTCTTGCAGGAATAGCCACACCATCCTGGTAGTTGCATGGCAGGTTGACCCAGTGCTCCTGGTATTTTTCAACAGACCTCAGCTAGGGTGCGAGGTCAGAGGCTGCTCCTCAGCGTCCCCCTGTGGAGACCTTCTGTTCTTCCTGCTTAAGGAGGTCTCACTTCCGCTCACCACATAAAAGCTGCTGCCATCCACCTACAACCTGCCTGGCGGCTTTCTCCTAGGCCTTCTTAGATACTGAATACAGCATCATCACATAAAATAATTGGAAATGGCCTGTCTACCAGTAGGAAGACAGCTTGTTATGACCAATTTTCCAGTGCTGGTAAGCAGATTATTTTCCAATAATTTTTAATGGTGATTCTGGCACAGATTATTCATTAGGCCCTGTGGGGGGTGGGGAGGCTGGTTCCACCATCTGCAGCAGAATCACGAATCAGAATCCTGGTCAATGTAGGGCTCTGGGTTCTGTCGCTATTTAAGGAAGTCTCTTGATCCTGCTGTTCCCAGTCTACCAAGGTCCCTAACAGACTGAGCTCCCTTCTCTATTCAGAACCTAGTCTCCTAATCAATTTGCAAATCAGTGAAATCTCTTTGGCTGGGAGTGAGTGACACAACCTCTTTAGACCCTGCAGTATGCCCAATGTCATTGACATGACTCTCGTGCATTTTCTGAGCATGGCCGTCCTCTTATATCCAACCTCAGATGAGGGAGCCATGCTCAGGAAAAGCAGACAACTGGAGCTCGGAGTGCCTGAAATTCTCCTACACTTGCTTTTTGATCCAGAGCAAGTCATGGCTAGGCACCTCATTTCACTCATCTATTAAACCAGTCATGTAATTTCTATCAGCGAGTTAAAAGACTTAAATGAAAGCACGTGAATAAAAATTTCTGATAAAATTATAAGAAGCTGTACACAAATCAGATATTATTTTGTTATGCTGATTGCTATTTAGGAGATTAATCTATGTAGAATGCCTAAACGAGTGCCTGAAATATACCCAGTGCTTATCAAATGCTAATTCTCTTCACCTGTTGCTTGAAATTTAGACCATGTTCTTGGCCAGTTGTACTAGTTCTCAACCTTGGCTACATACTGGAATCACCAAGAGTTTTTAAAAAATACTGGCTACTGGGTGTGCCTGCGTGGCTCAGTCAGTTGAGCCTCCAACTCTTGGTTTTGTCTCAGGTCATGATCTCAGGGTCGTGAGATTGAGCCCTGCATCAGACTCTGCTCAGAGGGGAGTCTGCTTGAGATTCTCTTTCTCCCACTTCCTCTGCCCTACCCCCAACCCCCCACTCACATGTGCACTCTTCCTCTCTCTCTCTCTCTCTCTCTCAAACTTAAAAAAAAATACTGGTACCTGGGTCTCCTCCCCCCAGATACTGATTTAATTGGTGATGGGGTAAGCTCTGTGGGTGATTCTCATGTGCAGTCAAGCTTGTAGACACTTGAGACTTGATGCTCAGAATGCGGACCCCAGAGCAGGGGCAAAGGCATCACCTGGATGCTCGTTACATTTAAATGGGATCCTCCAAGCAATTCATAGGCATGTTAAAGTTTGCAAAGCACAGCTATGGTCTCTTGCGCTAGAGAAATTTTCCAGATGACCAGAATCGTGTTACAACTACTTGATCTTTGGTCTGTTGACTCTCTCAAATGGTGTTGGAGCTGTTAGCATACCTCTGGTTTGAATTGCGGGCATAGATTGGTTCTGGGGCTGTAGGGGTTCAGGTCTGCTCTAGGGCCAAACAAGCCCCTTAGTATTCTCCCACTGTCCCCTCTCACAGCTAGTGACTAACATCTTGGACCTCCTCAAAAGGGGATGTTTGGGCCCATGGGAAGACTTACCCTACTTCTTTTGTCAGGGTACAGGATACGCCTTCAGAAGGGAAAAAACCATCTATTTGGTTGCTGTGTCACATTGTCCTTTTCCACAAAGAAATGACAAATCTGAGACCCTGGAGAATATGGGATACTAAGGTGTTAACGTGTTTGACAGGGAACTATGGGAAAGCTGTTTAGAGCAAACTAGTGTTCTATAGCATGAAACAACCCTATGACCACCCAAAGGGAAATATTCATTCTTTCATTTATCTATCACATATTCATAGCTGCTTCCTTACAAGATGCAGATGAGGGGTGCCTAGGTGGTTCAGTCAGTTAAGCAGCTCACTCTTGGTTTCGTCTCAGGTCATGATCTCCAGGTCCTGGGATCCAGCCCTGCATCTGACTCCCTCTCCCTCTGCCCCTCCCCCTGGCTCATGTGCTCGTTCTCTTTCTCTCTCAAATAAATAAATAAATCTTTTTAAAAATCTTTTAAAAAAAACCAAAATGCAGATGACATGGCTCCCTATAGCTAAAGAGATGTTCTTTTATTAATGCTAAGAACTCACTTCCTTTAATTCTTTGCTTAAATGACACTTTATGAAAGAAGTTATTTCCCTGACCTCCATAGCCCACTCTCCGAGGACTCCTTTTAACCTCTCTTCCCTACTCTGTTTTTCTCCATAGCGCTCAGCTGACGCGTTGCCCATTGTTTGACACCCTTACAGAATGTAAAATCCACAAAGGCAAAAACAAAGTGTTCTCTTCATTGCTGTATGCCAGCACCTACATTAGTGTCTGGCTCATGGTGGGCACTCAGCAGTGTTTGTTGAGTGAATGTTAAATGAACAGAAGAGAAGAAGGAGAAGGGAGATAGCACTTATTATGAATTTACCATAAACCATACCCAATATGGGCGCTTTATATATATTATTTTACTTAATTCTTACAGCATTTTTTCACAATGTATGCAAAGAAATGATCCCAAAAGTTAAGTAGAAATTGCCCAAAGTCACAAAGCTATAAAATGGCAGAGGAGGAATCAGGACTTGAACTCATATCTATTTGGTTCCAAATGACATGTTCCTTCCATGACACCAAGGAACAGCTGAAAGGGATTGCTTTGTGTTTGTAAGCAGTGCCAACCTACAAAGGGACAAGTGTCTTTAATTTGTATTCTGGATTTTCACCCACACTTGAGCAACATTTAAGTGTACAGTTGGACTATGTTGTACCGAAATGACCAGTGTGAGCAAATGGGCTAATGCTTCACACCTACTTAGGATTTAATAGAAATCCAGCAAAACCTGGATGGATGGATGGATGGATGGATGGATGGATGAAAAGAGAGAGAAGGAAAGACAAGCAATTATAAATCTATTGCCTATATCAAAAATATATTTCCCCTGGATCTCTTTTTAAAGTTAAATTAATTTTAAAAAGCATTGAGTGGAAAGGCATAAAATTAGGTTGACTGTCAGATTCAGGCATGTTTTTGTCATCCTTGATTCGTCCCACTGAAAAATGGGTAAAACTGATTTTTTTTAAACCACAGGACACTCAATCTCAAGTATATATCCAGCACAAGCAGAAACCTCTGGGCTCTGTAAGGCTGACCCTGCCTTCAGACCTATTTAGCACTGGCAATTGTCCCTACGATTGCATTTCTAAACCCCAAGAGAGGAAGGCAAAATGAACTTGCTGGAGTCAAGGAAATCTACAGATGGAATGATGTGGGAGCCGTGGGCAGAGAATAGCAACACACACAGGATTCAGGTATTTCTTCCAACTGTTCACTGCCCAAAAATGGCATCCTCCAAACTTGCACCTGCTGCCCTCTGTAAAATCAGATGAGGTCAGGCTTATTTTGGTTTGGCTTTGGGAAAGAGTCCTCCCCTAGAGCCAGTGCTCTCTCAGATGATGTGTACCCATGCCCACTCTGAAACTGCAGATCTCCCTAGAGCCCAAGTGCCGCCCAAATATCTGATGAGAGTTTACTGTGCACTTCCCAGGGGCAGATGGTGGAAAGATAGAAGTGCTATTAGAAGATCATGGCTTGAATTGATGGAAGGAGATTAATTCTCCTTCCACCTAGAGAATTAATAGAGATTTTACAAGATGGAAAACACACTGTTGATTCAGAAGTTTTTAGACCACTGGAACTTTCTTCTCTCACTCTAATACTGGATTCCAAACAGGGTGTCTGGCTATGATATCCATTAGGTAGACCTTCTACCAATGTTATACATTTTTTAAGTGGAGACCTGAGATACCATGAAAGTCACCACTATAAGGCTATTGTAGGGTAAAGCAGTAAGATAAAAAGTCAGAAATAAAATGTTTCAGAATCACACGGTTTTTCTTTAAAAACAGCAGCCCAACTCTCTTGTAGTTTGAGCTTCACTGGTTGGTCTAGAGGATTTTTGTATCATTAAGAGCTCAGCCTTAGCATCTAAAATGACTTCTTCCACCAAGAAAGCCAGCCCTCCAAAGTACCGAGTCTGTACCACAGAGCCTCGGAGGCTCCCTCTTCTATCAACTGAATGTGATTTTATCCGGATAAGCTGTTTCTGTTTGGCCAGCCATGCAGGAAGATGGCCAGCGCGCCATCTTGCAGTGTGCTGGGCCAGGCGGGCCAAAGCCGCGTCTGAGTGCCCGCAGAGCCTGTTCCAGGAGTGCCTGCCGCCCCACGCCAGGCAGGCCTCTCCTCACCATCTGCTGTGTGCTGGGCAGGGAGGCAGACCAGGCGAGCCAACAGGTACTCCCTCACACGCTCACCTGCCTCTACTTCACACCGACACGCACAGCCAATTTGGCTCAGGACACCAAACGGATCTGACCACACACTCCCGATTTATTTATGAAGGAAACAGAGCGCATCCCCCAGATTTACAGGAAAAAGTGAATGTGACGCTCAATATTGCCTGACAAAGAAGCACATGCTTTGGAGTGAGACCCACCTGGTTGCAGTCCTTGCAGTTGCGTGTGATCACAGGCAGGTCACTTGGCTCCTCCAGGCTTCCTTGTAACAATACCTTCAGCACAGAGTCTTACAGAGAGAAAAGAGGTGATGTGTAAAGTGAGTGGCACATGTGTGGTGCCCAGTAAAGGGCTGTTCTTGAGATTCCTGTGTGCGCGAAAGCATGTCGCAAGCTCCAGCTCGCCCCACGCTCTGGATATCCGCGGTTCGTTGTCATTAGCGGATGCCACAAAATAAATACTGGTCACACATTTCATAAAGTTCAGCCAAGCAGGGACAGGCATCCCTTCTACTTTTCATGGCACACTGGGGGAGCAGTAAGTCAAGAGCTCCTGGTCTTGTCATTGTTTTACATTTAAGAGGCCTCTCTATTAGCTGAAGCACCCTCTGCCTTTTTTCTTTTCCTTTTTTTTTTTTTAAAGATTTATTTATTTATTTGAGAGAGAGGGAGAGCATGAGTTGGGGAGGGGGGCAGAGGGAGAAGAAGAAGCAGATTCCCCCCAAGCAGGGAGCCCAACGCGGGGCCCGATCCCAGGACCCTGAGATCATGACCTGAGCCAAAGGCAGACGCTTAACAGATTGAGCCAGCCAGGAGCCCCTTTTTTTCCTTTTCTTTTTTTCTTTTTTTTTTCTTTTTTTTTTTTGATAAGGTGCACCAACCTATGGCAGGTTTAGTTAAAAAAGTGCTGATCTCTCCCTGGCTCCAGGAACGTAGTGACTACTTTGTGGGACTCTTGAGACAGGCTGAGGAGGGGGCTACCAGAAGAAGTCAGGTTTGGGGCTGCCAGACGACATTTTCACCACCTCTCGGGCACAGAACTCTGCTGAGAAAAATGGTAAGGGGCACGGCCTGGTCCCATGTCAGCCAAAGCCATTTAAAAAAAAAAATTCCATTGCAATAATGCTTTCAGCATGAAAAGGAAAAAACCTGGCCTTTCTCATTCAGCCAGTTCGGACATTGCAAGATGCTACATGATAAAAGATTGGGATTGTATGATAGAGACAGTTGTAAAGCAGTGGGTCTCAGTGTGGGCCTGGGACCAGCATCACCAAGGATGTATTTCTTGTCATAAATGCAAATGCTTGGGTCCCATCGCAGACCTGCTGAATCAAAAACTCTGAGGTGGGCCCAGGAATCTGTGTTTTTACAAGGCTTCCCTCCAGGTAACGCTGAAACCACCAGGTTAGTGTTACGGGGTTGCCCCAAGTGAATTCGGAAGGAACAAACATTCCCTAAGCACTTGCTTCCATGCTACTTCTACAAGAATTAGATCTCATTTTTAAAGATTATTTATATATGTATGTATGTATGTATTTATTATCTGACAGAGCACGCGCGAGAGAGAGCACAAGTAGGGGGAGTGGCAGGCAGAGGGAGAGGGAGAAGCAGACTCCTCGCTGAGCAGGGAGCCTGATGTGGGGCTCGATCCCAGGACCCTGGGATCATGACCCGAGCTGGAGGCAGATGCTTAACGACTGAGCCACCCAGGTGCCCTAGATCTCATTTTTAGATTAGAAAATTGAGATCAGAGAAGCTGGGACCTGCTCAGAGTCTCAGTAGCAGAGCCAGGATTTGGCCAGGGGCCTCTCTGAGCCCAGGTGCAGAGAGTGGAATGTAATGGATGAGAGCCTGGACTCTGGAGCCACAGTGTCAGGCTGGAACCCAGCTATGTTACGTAAGTGCTGTGTGGCCTTAGGCAAGTTGGTTGACCTCTCTATGCCTCCATTTCCTCATCTACAGACTTCTGCTTTTGTGGGTTTTGAGAAGATCCAATAAGATAATCCATGTAAGGGACTGGAGCAGTATCTGGCGTATAGTAAACACCCAATGGGTGCTATTTTTATTATTGTTATGCTGCTTCTCAACATGGTGGAAAGAACACACAGCTTTGGTCCTTGGGTCTCTTCCCTGGCATTGACCAAAGATGGAGCCTAAGAGCGCCAGTAGAAACAATCAACAGTCTCCCTCTTCCCCAAAGCTCTCTTGGAGGCCACCCATTCCAGCCTCCAGAGGCCCTAATATTTACTCCCATCTCATAAAATAGGTGTTCCACTCCCTCGCCTGCCTCTTGCATGAGACCATCACGTGCCAACGCCCAGCTATACATAGCCCGGGCCTCATCTGAGGGTGGCAGAAAGTGACAGATTACTGGGGATAAACGTCAGCTCTCCAGTTCCAAGGGAGGACACGCAGTTGTTGAATTACTTGACGTGTCGCCAGATGGTATCAGGGACAGTGGGTGAAAACAGTGTGCTTCTTGGCTTACATGGAAAGAGCAGGATTGTAGCCAGGGTATTTTTAATGACCGGCCTGAGGGACATTCACTTTGAGCAAAGATCTGTGACATTTTTTCCCCAGGCTCCTCAGCCCTTGATTTTGTGCAGATTCTTGACCCTGCAGAAAGTACCCCTCCCCCAACAGTCAGTTCCCTTTAACGAAACCGCCCATGCCTTCCCCACCTTCCCTCTGACCATGAGATGTGGTACCAATGTAGCTTTCTTCAGTCCATTCCAGGAGTTGAGGAGTGCCATGAAGGGACTGCACTTGGAGGGACAAACACGGGGCCCCTGATGGTCTGCATCTGCTGTCCCAAGGCCCAGGGAGTGGTCACGTGGCCCTTGGAACGTGCCCCCTAGTGCTGCTGGATGACTCTCTCCTGCCTTTCATGGGCAGACTTCTTGAACCAGTGATCCACACCTGCTCTAACATGTCCTTGCCACCCACTCAACTGCTTAACTCCCAGTGCTTTGGCTTTTGGCCCAGCTTTTCTCTAAAAGGTCACCAGTGACTTACCAGTCCTGAAAGGAGAGACCTCGTGGTGGTCCCACTGTCCATGACTCCCTGCAATACTTGATCCGACCACCTGCTCCTTCTCGAGCTTCTCTCCTGCCGTGCCTTTGGAGTCACCGCACTATGTTCCCTGTCCTCCTCCGATTTCTCCCCTCCCCCACTCCTCCCTGCCTCCAGGGCATGCTTCCGCCCTGTGGTTTTCTCACACACTGGCCTCCCTGAAGATGGCACCTGCCCTTATGCCCCCACCTTTCACCTCCACGGCTCCGTTTGGGACCTCTCCCCCTGAGCGCCAGGTTGGCACCTCCAGCACTTGACTGGATTTTGATTGCCATGAACACATTTCATCTAAATCCAAGCTGAGAACTTCGCCTCCGGTTCTGGCATGCCCCCCTGATGTCACTGTTTTGTCCTTCAGTCTGTTCCCTGGCCTCCTCTTGCCTCCTCTTTTTGTGAGGTCTCCCTCCCTTCTCTCTCCATAGCCACGGAAGAGTTGTCAGTCTGACTGACTCTCCACTTGTAACATCACCTCCCACGTTACATCCGTCCCCTTGCCGCCGCCTCAGTCTGAGACCAGTCATCTTCCATTCAGACAATGGCATCAGCCTCAACTGGTCACCTTTCCTTTCCAGTCTCCTTCCTGTCTGTCTGGTCTATGCCCTCAGATGGACCCTCCTCAAACTCCAATTAGCCGTATTGTTCTCTTACCCAAATACTTCCAGCTCAGAACCGCTCATCCTCATATTCAAATCCTTTACCCTCTTTTTCTCGTGTGCCTTAAATACACCACTCCATTCGGCACCCTCAAGTAAGCTATCTGCTCAAGTAAGCCAGCCTGTTCTATACCCATCCTGCACATCTGCATCTCTAAACCTCCGCTCTGCCATCTTGGCTTCCCGAGACGCCCTCGCTGCTGGCCTCTGCCTATCCATGTGCTGCTCCTTGGTCAAGGTCTAAGGGGCCTCTCCTCTCCCAAGCAGTCTCTTCTTGTATTCATTCATTTCCTTGAGAAACTAATTGTGTTTTTAGTTACTGCAAGGTAGTGGTGTGGTTCCAGCTCTTCTGATTTTTCAAGGAAAGCCAGAAATCTCAATTTCCATGTGAAATTGCTTAATTTAAAAATTTTTACACCATGTTGTAAAGATGGTACCTACCAGAGGCACATAGTACCTTAAAATTACAATTTACAGACTACTTCATGTGCAACATAAATATGAAATAGTAATACATTCAGTGTACAGAGACAAAAGAGAGTAACAATTCTACTTTCAGGATAGGTTTTGGGTCTATAAAAGTAGATTTTCTTGCAAATCAGGAGTTGGATGTTCATCCTACGAATTTGGGATTTAAATGACAGGACAAAAATATGGCAGTGTTCATCACTTTTTCATTTTACAGGTGAATTTAGTAATATAACATTTCCATCAGTTAATGTAACCAGATGACTTTAAAATCTTCTTTAAAAAAAAGATTTTATTTATTTATTTGAGAGAGAGAATGAGATAGAGAGAGAGAGCATGAGACGGGGGACGGTCAGAGGGAGAAGCAGACTCCCCGCCGAGCAGGGAGCCCGATGCGGGACTCGATCCTGGGACTCCAGGATCATGACCTGAGCTGAAGGCAGTTGCTTAACCAACTGAGCCACCCAGGCGCCCAAAGTCTTCTTTTTTTTTAATTTTATGAAAATATTCAATGAAACAAATTTATTATTTATTTATTTATTTATTTATTTATTTATTTATTTATTTTAGAGAGGGAGGAAGAAAGGCGGAGGGAGGGGCAGAGGGAGAGAGAGAATCTTAAGCAGGGTCTGCACCCAGTACAGAGCCCAACTCGGGGCTCCATCTCACAGCCCTGAGATCATGACTGGAGCTGAAATCAAGAGTCAGAGGCTTAACTGACTGAGCCACCCAGGAGCCCCTCAGTGAAACAACTTTTATTGAGATATAACTGACATACAACATTGTATTAATTTTAGGTGTACAACACAATGATTTGCTGCATATGTATATTGTGAAATGATCCACCACAGTAAGTTTAGCTAACACATCCATCGCTGTACATAGTTACTAATTTTTTGTGTGTGATGAGAACATTTAAGATCTCTTCTCTTAGCAACTGTCAGACATGCAATACAGCATTATTAACTATACCCATTATGCTGTATTTACATCCCCAGGGCTTATTTCTCTTAGAGCTGGAAGTTTGTACCTTTTGACCCCCTTCATTCATTTCACCCACCCCCCACCACCTCTGCCAACCACTCATCTGTTCTCTGTATCTATGAGTTCAGTGTTGTTTTGTTTATAGATTCCACAATTCAAATCAGATCATACTAAGGGCAAGGAACTAATATTTTTTGAGATCCATTCTGGTCAGGTACTCTAAAGGGAGAGCATGGGGAGAAAAACAGACATGGACAGGGAGCTTACAGCTATCAAATGAGTAAGTATAGCTAAACGATTGTATAAGTCAAGGTGTGCTTACGAACTGAGAAAGTGTAAAGGAAGAGCACAGGGTGTCTTGGACAAGAGTACAAAAGGCACCTGATTCAGACTGGGGTTCAGGGAATGCCTTTTGAGGAACTGACGTTTATGTGTAGCCTTCAAGGATAGTCGGAGTTGGAGACATATGGAGAAAAGGGTCTCCTAGAAAGAGGGAAGGGCGTATGTGGAAGCAGAGTGCGTTCAGTGCCTTTCTGTGGGTAGAACCAGGCATTCCCTGCAGGCACCTGCAGCCAGTGCCCAGCCTAGGGCTTGGGGACACGGCCGAACAGGGACACCCCATGCAAAGACCTCCTGAGGCAGGAAAAAACTTGATGGTTTGAGGAACTGAAGAAGAGTGTATTAAGTAAGAGGCAGAGTGGCCCCAAATGAGGTTAGAGAGGCAGGCAGGCCAAACGGTACAGGGCCCTGTTGGCCGTGTTAGGGATTTTAGATTTCATTCTGAGTGCATGAAAGTTAAATCCACACTAATCACAGCCCACTAGGCTGTGCGTGATTTGACCTCCCAGCCCACGAGCTCTCTCTCTCTCTCTAATTCTCCATAACCCTTGTTTTCTACCTTTTTTCCCTCCGTACTTACCAGTTAATTTTTCATTAGCTTCCTCCTTAATGAAATCACAGGGTCCTTGACACTGTCTTACACACTTCTATTGGGCACATACCTCGATCAAAGCAGGTCCTCGATGGATTTGTTTGTGTTTTCTTTCCATTCCAATACATTAGGCTTTGGTCCTTTCGAATTGGCACAAGGTCTGGAAACTTACCCAGCTGTCATAATATTAGGAAAAAATATATAACATTTATTAAGCACTTACTGTATGCTGACACTGTGTCAACAACTTTATGTGCATTATCTCATTTAATCTTCAAAACAGCTTCTTGAAATAGATATTGTTATTGTCCATATTTTATAGCAGAGTCCCAGCACTTGCGATCCAGTTGGGAATCCAGGTCTTTGATGCCCAGCATTGTATTATTAACCACTGGGCCAAACTATTTAAAGATGGGATTCAGTTATTCATTGAAAGATGAGATCTACTTTGATTACGTCATTGCAGAGATAACAATGGTGCAATAAATACCTATATAATGCAATAAAAAGAGAGAGAGAAAGGCTATACTATGAATATCTACTTATTTACACTGACTTTTGCATATTACTTAGCATAACTTTTTTTTTTTTTTTGTAAAGTTGGTTTGTACTCAAAAGAATCATCTATAGAGTCAAAGCAGATCCTAATGTTTCTGGAAAGAATGAGCACTGCACCAGTGCCCAGGTCTGTATGTACCAACCAATAAATGACAACCTCATTCTCTGGGATGGACAATAGACAAGATCATCTGAGAAGTAACCAACCAAACAAGCAAACGAAACCAGTGGGGGAAAGATTACAAGTCAACAGGAGAAAATTGCAGTCAGATCGGAAAAGAGTATTCCAGTTTTCTGAGAATTCAGGAGACATATTGACTCTCTTTTTTTTTCTCTTCCTCATATTTGTAACTCTTAATCACTGTAATTAGTGACAATTGCCTCTTTCCACTTTGGCTCAAAGGTCCCTTGAACTTATGAAGTGCTTGGGCCAGTCCATCCATTCATCCAAAGTATGCTGAGTATCTCTAAGGAGCTATATGAGAGACCAGAGGCACAAAATGGGCTCCTTCTCCTTAGGGAAGAAAGATGGACAGTATAGAAGAGGTTTATACATGACTCTAATGACTGCAAAGTCAGTGTCAGAGTGCCATGTCCCTGCCATGGGCTATTGGAATTCCCAGAAAGGAGGCTGGAGTGAAAGATGAGCCTGGAGCTGGCTTTGCAGCCAGGAGTGCCAAGGCTAGCAGCAACTGAGAGCGTGCAGTGAGACTGGGCTGCAGGAGAGCGGAGAAAGGAACATATGAGCTGGAGATTTAGGACCAGAGCAAAGGTGGAGACAAGATGGAGTCAAGTTTGAGAGGCAGACAATGTCCGGCTGGCCCCATCAGCTCGGCGGGGATTCTTGGTCCTGGGAGGGCCTGGGTCATGTCAGGACTCAGCCAGGGAGGGCCCGGGCTTTCACCCCAGACGTTCTCCCCCAACCTAGTCTCACTGCTCTCTCTTGGGTTGCTGCCAGCACTGGCCATGTAGGGTGCTTGCTAGGGCTGATGGGAGTGATGACAGAGCTCAAGTGGGCAGGCTTTGGCCTAATCAGGGTGGGAGGCGAGAGTGACAGGACACTGCAGGGGCTGTGCCTATGGGTGCCAAGGAGGAGGTGGGCAGTTCTCAGCTAGCATGGGTTTCTGGCCCATCTGTGACTGCGAGCTCTGTCCATCCCTCTGTTTTTAGGACAGTAACTGGCTATGCTTAGTTAAAAAGGAAACCCAAGAAACAGGACTGAGCTTGTCTGAGATAGCACCTCTCTCTCATATGGGTTCAGAAGTCATATATAAATACGGATAAGGTAACTGGAGGCTATGCTTTCCATGCCTAGAGGAGGCACGCCTTTACATCTACCTAAAGCCCAACAAAATACGGTGGTATAGGCCTAGGAGAGGTCAGGGGTAAAATTCTGTTTAATTCTCAGAGTTCATCGCTTATATTCTCACTATTATTAATATTTCTCTCCTATGCCTAAGGTAGAGGGGTCAACAGAGCAAAGCATGGGCCTGAGGGTCACAGTTGAAAAACATGATACCGTATCACTTTTGGATGAACTGACCATCATTTATAGCAGCACTTTCCAGAGCGTGGTATGTGGCCTGAGATCTGCTGTGTCAGAATCATGGGGTGTGGTAGTGCAGCTTTTAGAAACGTACATCTCTGAACCCCACCCCAGCTCTGTTTTCTACTTTCTGCTGCTGAGGCCCAAGAAGCCCCATTTTATTTTATTTTATTTTAAGATTTTATTTATTTATTTGACAGAGAGAGAGAGATAGTGAGAGCAGGAACACAAGCAGAGGGAGTGGGAGAGGGAGAAGCAGGCTTCCCGCTGAGCAGGGAGCCCGATGCGGGGCTCGATCCCAGGTCCCTGGGATCATGACCTGAGCCGAAGGCAGACGCTTAATGACTGAGCCACCCAGGCACCCCGAGGAAGCCCCATTTTAGCCTGTGATTTAAATGCATGCTGAAGTTTAGGAATCACTGCTAGGGGCTCATGCTCCAGGAGTAGGAAAACTTACTAATATCACAAAGCCATTAGGTCTCACCATCATTAATTTTGAATGATAGACAAGGGAACATTTAAATCAACATTTTGATTGCACTAAGTAGGGCAGAGTGGCTTATATGTCTACATTTCAAAAATGACCTTGTCTGATGAATTGAAGGCAATAGACAAAAGCCAAGTGACTTTGCAGAAGGATTGGCCTGTTTAAGCATTGCAGGAAAGCTCAGATGAGTCATCACATAAACACTGATGATGATGTCTTTCATCCTAAGCCTTCCCTAGTCTCGGCCAAAATCCAAGGAAAGGAGAGAAAACTGCCCTAGGGGCAGGTGGTGCCGTTTGTTGCCTGCCCCTCCACCCCCAGTCACCAGGGGCACTCCACAGAGCAGCTTCTGTGCTGTGACCAATACGCTTAGCCTTAAAGGAACCGAGGTGGTTAGGAGCAGAGGGCAAGAAAAGGAATGGGGAGCATGTGAGAAGGTTAAGGAGGGAAGAATGAATCGGCAAAGAAAGTCCTCAAGGAAGTTATAACAAGAAAGGAAATCCGAGCAGAAGCCACAGATGCCGGGAACAGTGGAGGGGGACATAGGAATGAAGAGAAAATGAGAGAAGCAACCACAGAAGAGGAAGCAGAGGGATTTACAACACAGACCATAGAGCCAAATAGATCCAGGCTCACTCCACCAAGAAAACAAGAAATCTTAAAGGTATGTGCACCAAAGAACAGAACGGCAAAATATGTGCAACAAAAACTGATAGAACTGAAAGGAAAAGTAGACAAATTCCTAAGATTGAGAACAAAGCATAGAGGTCCACTTTTACTACCTTTATTCAATATAATGCTGGAAGTTCTTGTCAGTGCAGTAAGGAAACACAAAAAAATAAAAGGCATACAGGTTGTCCATATTTGTAAATGACAGAATTGTCTACATAGAAAATCCAAGGGAATCTGCAAAAACAAAACAGAAACCTCTTAGAATTAATAATAGTTTAGCAGGGTTGCAAGATACAAAATAAACATGCACAAACCAATTATATATCTATTTACTGGCAATAAACACATGGACACCAAAATTTAAAATACAATACTATTAAAATCACTCAAAACATTTAAACACTTAGGTAGAAACCCAACAAAACATGCACAAGACTTGTATGCTAACAACTACATAATGCTGATGAGAGAAGTCAAAGAAGATCTAACTAAATGTTCATGAGTTGAAAGACACCATAGTAAATATGTCAATTCTCCCTAAGTTAACATACAGATTTAAAGATTCAATGCAATTGCTGTGAAAATCCTAGAAAGATTTTTTGTAATTACACGCAAGATTATTCTGAAGTTTATATGGAAATGCAAAGGAACTAAACTTGCTAAAGCTATTTTGAAAAAAAAGATCATGTGGGAGGTGCCTGGCTGGCTCAGTCAGGGAAGCATGCAACTCTTGATCCCAGGGTTGTGAGTTCAAGACCCACGTTGGGTGCAGAGATTACATAAAAATAAAATCTTAAAAAAAAAAAAAAAAAGAATTGTGTGGGAAGAGGCAGTCTACTCACCTTCAAGGTCTATTATATAGTGACTGTAATCAAGACCATGTGATATTGGCAGACAGAAGAGAGAAAGCAGCAATAGATCCACATAATTATGTCAATTGATCTTTGACAAAGGTGCAAAAGCAATTCAGTGGAGGAGAAATAGTTTTTTTAACGGGGGTGGGGGGCAAAAAAAAAAAAAAAAAAAGAACTTCAACATAAATCTCACACCTTACCAAAATATAGCTGAAAATGGATCATGAACTTAAAAGTAAAATTAAAATTAAAACTATACAAATTTTAGAAAAAGAGGACACCTGGGTGGCTCAGTTGGTTAAGCATCTGATTCTTGATTTTGGCTCAGGTCATGATCTCAGGGTCCTGGGATTGAGCCCTGCATCGGGCTCCCCACTCAGTGGAGAGTCTGCTTCAGGATTCCCTCTCTCCCTCTGCCCCTGCCCCTGCTTGCTCATGCATGCCTGCACGCACTCTCTCTCTCTAACATAAATAAATAAATCTTTCACAAAAAATTTTTAGAAAATGAGTTAGGAGAAAATTTCAAGATATAGGGCTAAACAAAGAGTTCTTAGACTTAACACTAAAGGCGCAATCCATAAATGGAGAAGCTGATAAATTGGACTTGATCAAAATTAAAAACTTTTCTTCTGTGAAAGACCCTATTAAAAAGATAAAAAAGCTACAGAGTGAGAGAAATATTCATGAACCACATCTCTGACAAAGGACTAATATTAAAAAGCTCTCAAAACTCAACAACCAAAAAGCAACCCATTTACACATGAAAAAGTGCTCAACATCACTCGGCATCAGGGAAATACAAATCAAAACCTCAATGAGATACCACCTCACACCAGTCAGAATGGCTAAAATTAACAAGTCGGGAAACGACAAATGTTGGAGAGGATGCGGAGAAAAGGGAACCCTCCTACACTGTTGGTGGGAATGCAAGCTGGTGCAGCCACTCTGGAAAACAGTATGAAGGTTCCTCAAGAAGTTGGAAATAGAGCTACCCTATGACCCAGCAATTGCACTACTGGGTATTTACCCCAAAGATACAAATGTGGGGATCCGAAGGGGCACATGCACCTCAATGTTTACAGCAGCAATGTCCACAATAGGCAAACTATGGAAAGAGCCTAGATGTCCATCAACAGATGAATGGATAAAGAAGATGTGGTATATATCTACAATGGAATATTATGCAGCCATCAAAAAATGAAATCTTGGAATTTGCAACGACATGAATGGAACTAGAGGGTATTATGCTAAGCGAAATAAGTCAATCAGAGAAAGATAAGTATCATATGATCTCACTGATATGAAAAATTTGAGAAACAAGACAGAAGATTATAGGGGAAGGGAGGGAAAAATGAAACAAGATGAAAACGGAGTGGGAGACAAACCATAAGAGACTCTTAATCTCAGGAAACAAACTGAGGGTTGCTGGAGGGGAGAAGGGTGGGAGAGATGGGGTGGCTGGGTGATGGACATTGGGGAGGGTATGTGCTATGGTGAGCACTGTGAATTGTGTAAGACTGATGAATCACAGACCTGTACCCCTGAAACAAATAATACATTATATGTTAAAAAAAAACAAAAAACTCATTTCGTAAAGAGGCAAAAACCTAAACAAGAATTTCATGGAAAAGAAGATACAGATGTCAAATAAGTACATGAAAAAATGTTCGGCCTCATTAGACATTAGGGAAATGCAAATTAAAACCAAAATGAAATATCACTACACATCTGTTAAAATGGCTAAAATTAAAAATAGTGATAACTCCAAATGCTGGCAAGGATGTGGAAGAACTGAATCACTCATCACTACATTGCTGGTGGGAAGGTAACGTGGCACAGCTACTCAGGAAGACAGTTCGGCAGTTTCTTTAAATATTAAACCTGCAATTACTATACTCAGCAATCACACCCCTGATCATGTTTCCTAGAGTAATTAAAACCAACCTTCACAAAAAACCTGTACACTTATGGTTGTAGCAGTTTTGTTCATGATAGCCAAAAACTTTAAACAACCCAGATGTCCTTAAATGTATAAATAATTGACCAAACCATAGTACCTCCATGCCATGGAAATACTACTCAGCAATTTAAAAAACAAATGACCTTTTGATATGCACAAAAATCTCAATGAATCTCCAAAGAAATATGATGGTTAAAGAAGCTAATCCCAAAATGTTACATACTACATGATTCAACTTATGTAACATTCTTGAAGTGAAAAGGTTATAGAAATCTTTTTAAGAAGGGGATGAGGGCGGGAGCAAGCAGATATGACTATAAAGGGTTAACATGAGGGGTCCTTGTGGTTATGGATATATTCTGTATCTTGACCATCTCAATGCCAAAGTCTAGTTTGTGATATTGTATTACAGTTTCGCAAGATGTTACTTCGGGGGAAACTGGGTAAAATGTACAAGGGATCTCTGTATTACTTCTTAGAATTGCACGGTGATCTAAAATAACCTTTTTAAAAAAGTTTAAAGAAAAGTGCTATTAATATTTCATGATCTCTCTAGTAGTTTCTCCACTGTTTTTATTTAAGCACCCATTCACCAAATGGCAAGACCTAGACCTCAGTCAGTTAGGCCTCCCTGCTTCCTTAGATCTGAGTTTCAGGGAGGTTAACATGATGCCAGTTCCGTGTTTGGTGTCATCATCTGTGCTGGTGTCCACCCAGAGTAGCTTCCAGCCGTCAGTCCACCTAGGACACTGCTACACCCTCTTCCCCGTTGTGGCTACTGGTTCCGTTCCAATGTACCACCAGTTCTTCCTCTCAGTGGGCTGTGGGAACACTTCAGAAGCCATCTTGGGTCTATCTGCACTGAACACTCCCAGTGCACATTACTACTTCACAAGCCCAGGGGCTGGGACAGCTCAAGAACAGTGCTTGGGTACTGGGGACACTGGTCTTCTTTGTTTTCAGTTTCCTCAGCTTTTCTGGCATTCCTCAGCTTTTTCAAGGGTGAGAGGGAGTATTTAGATGGGGCACGGTTAAGTGACCACACAGGGCACGTTGTGAACTCGTGTCCCCACCTGACTCCAGGTTCAGTTGGTGGCTAGCGAAGGGCTCTGGGCCCCTTGTCATGTATCCCCGGTCATCCAAGTACTCTTTGCTTCCTTTTTGATTCTTCTCTCCCCCAATTCTAAGTTTATCCACCCTGAAAGCAGAATACAGTGGATTTACTCTTCCAAATCCTGTATCTTAGGTCTGATCCTCACATTTTCTCTCTTTGGTTCTCAGCCTTCTGCTAAACCATCCTTCTCCTGGGGGATAGCATGGAATCCCTTTGTTGCTGCTTGAATTGGTCAGATTAGCAGGACTTATGGAAGAAAATCCTCTTGTTATTACACCATAATATTATCCCATGATTTTTCTACCATCTTTCTGCCCTTGGTCTGCTCACCGTCTGGTTTGTCTTTTCCTTCAGCTTGTGGCCCAGGTCCTGGAACATAAAGATATAGGCTTTGTGATGGTGGATGCCAAGAAAGAAGCCAAGCTTGCCAAGAAACTGGGTAAGTAGGACTTTTTGAGGTATACCTGGAAAAACAAATGTGTCTCTCAAAAAAAAAAAAAAAAACAGTTTCATTTCTTCATGCATGATAACTGGACTATTTTTAAATAAATACGAAATGATTCTGCACACCTTAGTCTTGGGATGGGGAAGAGTTTCATGAAAACAGTATTGGCCTGAATTGAATGATTTCACATGAAAGATCTAATATAGCTTTGTGTCATTGTAGAAACTGACACCAGAGTCAAACCTTTCTTTTTGGCTCCTAGAGCGGGTTAAAAGCCTAGCCTCTTTATCTCACTGCCATGGTGATCTCTCTGGGAGAGAGAAAAATCTCTTCTCCCATCACCGATTATTTCCTTACCTCTTGGCTGAAGCAGCCAACACAAGATAGCATGAATAGTAGTGACTCTGAGGTCCCAGTGGTTTCTAAATGTAAAGCTAAACCCCAGCTGGGCATTATCATTGAGGGCGAGGGGGAGGATTTAGATGAGGCATGGTGAAGTGACCGCACAGTGCATGTTGTGATCTCTTGTGTCCATTATGTCATGCTTAAGTGCAAGTGCACTTTAAGACTCTCACACCCCAAATCCCAAGGAGAGAGAATATGGGGAGCCCCTCTGCTTTCTGAACACCCACACACAGGTAGTAGCCATTTTGCCTTTTCTGCATGACCAGTGAAGAATGGCTATTTAAAAATAGCAGGAGGTTATAAAACAGGACCTTTGAAGAAAGGTTAATTGGATTTGGAGTAGTAAACACAGGGGGAAAAAAAGATTAGTAGTGGCGTCAGGTACATGAAAGTTCATTATCTTAAGGCATTACAAACAATTGTCCTCTATATTCAAGAAGACCAGCTTTTTTTTTTTTTTTAAGATTTAAATTTTTTGAGACTGTATTTAGGTTAGACACAAAGAAGTCATGACTATAAAATGATAATGAATTATTAAGAATGTCTGTGGTATCTTTTCCCTGGAGACAAATTAAGGAATATGTTTTCCCTTTGAGCAGGAGAACAAAGTATGTTAAATTCTTTCCCTAGTCAAAAGCAATTCAGTGCCTTGTTTCTCTTCCTCCAGAACCTATTGGTTCCCTAGTTTTCTTTCCTATTGTTTTCATGGGAAGCTGAATTTGGGAGAATTTCCAGTAAATTTAGTTAGAAGAAAACACTAGTATTCCAGTGATCTAAAAATTGAGCGGGGGGACAAGCTGGGCAAGCTTTCATAAGAATGGACCAGTGGTTATTCTCCTAGTGATGGAGCTTGAAAAATCTACATGAACTTTTCTCCAAAAGCTCAGCCTGGAGGAATTGGGGCAGGTTCTTTTGGATTATTTGGTTCTCGGAGTTTACAGGACAGTTGTATTTTGTGAATCTACGCCTTCATCTTCATCCTCTCTTCCATTTGCCTGAGTTTCATCTCCATCAGGCTATGCCTGAACTACTACAAAAGCCTAACTGAGCTCACTTAGAGCAAAATCCAACATCGGGACATCGGCTGATGTTCCCAAGGTACCCTTCATGATCGGTCACTGCTGGCCTCAAGGATACCTGGTACATCAGTCCTTTGGATTTACAAATGGTGCTCCAGGGTGTGCCCAGGCTCTTCACATGCGCCCTTCACAGCAGGCAGTGGGCCAGCCTCCTTTCCCCTAGAGGTTTTGCAGGAGAGTTCATTTGGAGAAAGCATTCTCTAGCTAATAGAGAGCTTGGAAACAATTAGTCTAAGGAATTAAGGATGCCATGCGGTTGGACTAAATGCCAGCCTCAGTTATTTAGCATTCCTAGGGGGAAACACAGTTTTCCAGCAAACATTTGTTAAAGCACACAGTATTACGCCAGGAGCAATGGAGGGTAGAAGAATGCAGAACCTTCCCTTGTGGCATTATCAGCTAACTGGGAAAAGAAGATGTGCAGAATTCAGCTACGATAGAAAAGTAAGCCGTTCATCCTAGCCACGGACATTTATGGGGTGCCTAATGTGTCCAGGCTCTGTGCAAGATCCTGGGGTGCCAAGGGGAGAGTGGTTCTGCCTTTGGAGAGCTTACTGTTCCAGTGAGTACTGTAAATGGAGCCAAGAGAAGAGCAGTAGTGGCAAGAGGGTGGCCTTCTTGGGAAAAATGAGTCCTAAGCTGAGACTCGAAGGAACTGACCAGGATGGGGGAATGGGGGTAGAAGTCACTCCAAATTTGGGGAACCAGGAGAACATCTGTGACTTTTCCTTTACACACCCTTTCACATCAGCACCGGGGCAAGAAGCAAGGAAGCTGCACAGAGGATTAAGATAGCAGGTCTACCCAGGGGAGAATGTGAAGGGTGGGACTGGTGTTAGGTTGTGGAAGGATTGGAATGCCTGGCTAAGGAGTCAAGTGGGCAGGGGGCATTGAAACTTTTGGCAGGGAGAATAGGGCTGGCAGTATTTTTGGAAAATTAAAGCAATTGTAGGGTAGAGAATAGATTTTTCTTTCAAATTGAAGTCCAGGTGGAGCTGTTGGTTCTTGACGATTTCAATTTAAGTGTGTACTTTGGGAGCCCTTTACAGGGGTGGTTTCAAGGGAACTGATCCTAAGTTGAATGCTAGCCCCACTGATCCTGACCTCACTGTCATCCAGGGATCCTGATCCAGACCTCAGCCCACAGGATGGCTCTTCTTGCATCAGGATGACCTTGTGTTGGGGACTCTGTTTCTTCCAGGTTTTGATGAAGAAGGAAGTCTGTATGTTCTTAAGGGTGATCGCACGATTGAGTTTGATGGCGAGTTTGCAGCTGACGTCCTGGTGGAATTTCTCCTGGATGTAAGCATTTATGCACAGTGTCCCCGCGTGGAGCTGTTTGGGTTCAGATATAGGGGGAAGTGAAATCCCAAAGTAAGAACAGAGAAGCTGGATAATCTGTCCTGGTCTAAGACCGATTTCTCGGGCTTCACAAAAAACTAAGGAGTGCCTACTCCACAGTGCTATTTTCTTCTACTGGGAAGCTGGTCCTTAAGTTACCTTAGAAACTATTTTATTAGTGACCAGAGGGAGTACCAGCTAGCACAGAGTGGCCTGGTGCCTTTTCCTCACAGCCTCAAAAACCCAGAGAGAGTGAGTCAGAAGTGAGTTGAAGACCACCTCCTGCAAAAAAAGCACCCGCAGACTCTGCTCGGCTCTCTCATGAACCCATCCCTGCAAGCCCTAAAAAAAAGTGAGGGAGGCAACAGAAAATTCTGAGCCCATCTCTTTCAGCTAAGTGGAGGCTTTTAGATGCACATAACAGAAACCATGCTCAACTACCTGACACAAAAAGCACAAATGGAAGAGCAGAGGGAGGGCAGATTTTAGACTGATAAATCACAGATAGTGCTCTTTTCAGTGTGTTGGCTTTTTCCTCAAGCTGACTCTTCACGTTGGTTTTAAGATAACCAGTGATTGGAGCTGATATGTCACATCTCCTCATTCATATCCAATCGGGGGTGAGGGGTGGGGGAGAGGATCTGGCTTCCATTGTTCTCTTAAAAGGAAAGGAGAATTTCCCCAAAGCTTTCAGCAAATCTACCCTGAAGAGTCATTGGCCAGAATTGGGTCACATGCCATTTCTAAACCAGTAACGGACAAGAGAAATAGAATTGCCTAGTCTCCTGTGAATTGTGCAAGACTGTTGAATCTCAGATCTGTACCTCTGAAACAAATAATGCAATATATGTTAAGAAAGAAAAAAAGAAGAAGAAGAATGTAGCAGGAGGGGAAGAATGAAGGGGGGGAAATCGGAGGGGGAGAAGAACCATGAGAGACAATGGACTCTGAAAAACAAACTGAGGGTTCTAGAGGGGAGGGCGTTGGGAGGATGGGTTAGCCTGGTGATGGGTATTGAGGAGGGCACGTTCTGCATGGAGCACTGGGTATTATGCACAAACAATGAATCATGGAACACTATATCTAAAACTAATGATGTAATGTATGGGGATTAACATAACAATAAAAAAATTAAAAAAAAAAAAAAAGAATTGCCTAGTCTCGGCCTACCCCTTGAGTTAAGCTACCTCCTCAGAAGGCACTGCTGCTGTGCACTCTGGGGGAGGATAGGGTCCACAGCTTCCTGCCAAAGTGTCCTACATGTGTGCCTGATGTCCCCGCGGTGCAGGGAACAGTTCTCTTACTGGAACATATTTCATATGCGTGTGTGTGGCATTCCAGCTAATTGAAGATCCTGTGGAGATCATCAACAGCAAACTGGAAGTCCAAGCCTTCGAACGCATTGAGGACCGGATCAAACTCATTGGCTTTTTCAAGAGTGAGGACTCGGAGTGTAAGTTGTCTGTCAGCCCCACTTGTGAGTCTAAAGGCTAGATTCCCAACCAGATATGTTAGAATGTTGCCCATAAAGATGAGGGGCCATCAGCATATCCGGTGCTGGGTGGAATAGAAGAAGAATTGTCCTTGCACCCTGTGTAATGGGACACATCTGCCAAAAGTATGCAAAGCAGGCAGGGATGCTGGAAGAGCATAAAGGTTGGGCCATGTTCTCTGGTCTTGGGGGGTGTTCTACAGAAGAGAGAAACGTCTTCCTTCCCCTTTTCCACTTGCCCACCTACCAGTGGGACTCTCCCCTAGAATAGGTAAAGAGTAGGCTCTCTCCCTGTTGTGGGCAGCTCCTGTGGTCACCAACTGGAGAGCTTCTCAGTCACTTGGACGGGATTAGAAGAAAATGTGGGTGGGCAGGGCTCAGCAGCTGCCACACAATGTGGAAAATCGCTGGCCAGCCCCACAGCCAACAACCAAGGCTGCCCGCAATAGCACAGCCTCACCCCTGGGTGTGATCCCTTTGAACACTTTGTGGCCAGGTTTTGGGTGGGCATGAGAAAGCATCATAGCATCACCACAATCCACACTGGGGTGAGAGGGTGGAGAGCGGGAGTCAGGATGAGGAGGGACTAGGCAGGCTAACTCCTTGAGGATATCTTTTTAAACAACTTTGGCAGCATGGCCCAATGAGGCAAGTCTTTTTCTGGAGCCTCAGCTGTGGCATAACCACAAAAGAGGATCTGGTAGCATTAGTACATGGGGGATGTGCAAAGGAGGGCTGCTTATGATGTTTCTAGAAACTCCAAAATATTTTGAAAATATTTTGAGAATTATTTGCAAAGCTGTTTCCTTACCTATGTGCCAACTGCCACCCTTGGTCTTCTCACCAGCAAGCTACCTATTTTTTCTCTCTCCTGTGACCAAACTTAGGTGTCTTCCCCTATGCTATATAAAAGCCTCTACTCACCCTCCTTAGCAGTGTGCTGGGGGAAAGTGGCTAGTCAGAGAAGTTTGCCCAGCCCTCCTTCGGGTGACTTCACTTCAATTTTTATGTTTCTTATAGATGCTGACTACTCAGGGTGCCCCACCTGCCCCATTCTTCTTTCTCCTTAACTTCCTTCTATTTCCCTTTATCCTTTTCTGTCCCCACCTCTCAATTTGTTTCATCCTCTGTTTCTCTTCCCTCCATTAAGCTCAGGATAGCAGATAAGAAGGGAAGCAAGGCAGAGATTGGGATTAAGAGCACATCTTCTGGTTCCTTTCCTCCCTACTAAGCCAATGACAAAAACAGCTCTATTTAATCAACACACGTCAGGTACCAGTGTCTATGCCAGGAACTCCATATTGATGCCTTACCTTCTTTCTCACTACTAGCCTGTAAGGTGGTTACCATATTATCAGCATTTTGATGAGGAGGAAATGACAAGAACAAAAAAGTTAAATTAACTCACTATCACATGGCTAGTAAATAAATCCTAGAGCCAAGATTTAAATCCTAGCAATCTGACTTTATGGCTTACACACTTAATGACTGTTTTGTACTTCCAAGACTACACACTTTTTCAGTTCATGGCACACACAGTTTACGGCACACACAAAATGTGGTGATGCTTGTCCAGCCCATGGGGTAAATTGGAGGGGATTTGGACTTAGTGGAAAAACAAGACAAAACATTCTTTTGCTTTCTTATATACTACTACTACTACTAACAATAATAATCATAATAAAACAAGATAATAGAAAAGTTATCAATATTGCATTGTATAAATCTTCCAAATAAAATATTTTTAGATTTTTTGAATAAGAATGTTGTACTTGCTTCTAAAACTATAGATTTTAAAACAACGACATGTAACTCCTGGTGAAGGGTTTAAATGATCTCTTTTGACGGTCACAGTCAACAAGAGACTTTGCTTGCACACGTGGATGGTGGCAAATGACAAGGCAACGGTAATTGCTTTTCCTTTGATTGATGAGCGGTCTTTTCTTACCACTGAACAGAATTTAGGAAATCTGATCTCTAAATTGTCCTTCAAGGGCATGAGCATTGTTTCAGTCCTAATGGCTATTACTTTCGTTTTCATCGACAAATGAAGTATTCTTACGATAATTTGAATAGATTTCAAATTCAATCAAAGTTTTCCATATTATAGATTTCAAAAATAATAAGGAGGCATTTCCTTAAGAATACACAGATAGAGTTCTGCTGGTCTTACCGTTTTTTTCTGGAGATTTAAATAATAAAATCACTAGCGAGCCATTTCAACTTCCTTTTTTTTTTTTTTAAGATTTTATTTATTTATTTGAGAGAACGAGAATGAGAGAGAGAGAAAGCATATGAGAGGGAGGAGGGTCAGAGGGAGAAGCAGACTCCCTGCTGAGCAGGAAGCCCGATGCGGGACTCGATCCCGGGACTCCAGGATCATGACCTGAGCCGAAGGCAGTCGCTTAACCAACTGAGCCACCCAGGCGCCCTCAACTTCCTTTTTAAAGGTTGAATTTTTATCTTTAAATTGACAAACTTTGTCTTTAAGAAAGTCTAATACCAGATCATGTTAGTAATACTGATTATGATGATGATGAACATGATAAAAAATAGCAATCATACATTCATTCCATTGACGTTCGTAGATAAAATGAACAAACAAACAAAAAAACCTGAATATTTTACAGTATCACAAACCAAAAAACATCACTGATGACAAACTATCTTGGACCCATAGTCACAATCACACCAACTGAGAAGACCTGGTGAGGAAGTCAGGGGAGCTGCCTCTCCAAGGATTTCTCTAGCTGTCATGCTTGCTGACATCTCAGGCAGAAAACAATTGTTATAGAATACAAAAAGTTTATACTTCAGATATAATATTAACTACTGTAAAATTTTGAATGTTGTAGAAAACATGGAGAAAGTTTTATCACCACAAGAAATGTATGGCTGTTACACACTGACTGAAAACATCATGATGTTCTATCAGGCATCCATGTCTCTCTGTTTCTTCTTGCCCTCCAAAAGAGCCCAGGGCCTGTGGGTGGGGAGTTGGTAAGGTACGCAGGGAAGCAGTCGTGAAGAATCCTGTATTTCTGCTGTAGTATGAGGGTGATTGGTCAAGGAAGTTTAAAGGTACAGAGGCACTGGCTTTACGAAATGATCCCAAGCTAACCTGTAGAGCAAGAACAACAGAAGGACAGTGGA
Source organism: Phoca vitulina (assembly GCF_004348235.1). Classification (NCBI taxonomy): domain Eukaryota; kingdom Metazoa; phylum Chordata; class Mammalia; order Carnivora; family Phocidae; genus Phoca; species Phoca vitulina. Next base: position 5,393,555 of record NW_022589705.1, read on the forward strand.
GAATTGGAGGGCTTGAACACATAGGTAGACTGGAATGGTTCGGGAGAAAAGGCTCCTAAGAGATTTGGGATCAGATTAGAAAAGACTTGGAAGAACTGGGGGGCTACATCTTCCAAGGAAGTTGGGTATGAAGGTTCACATCCAGCTTGAGCACGTAGCTGTGGAGCTAGTGTTGAGAGAGGGTGACAGGAACTTCCTGCAGGAGCTCAGCTGATAGTTAAGAATGCCAAACTGGGGGAAATCTGGAGGTGGGGGGCCAGTATCCAGTATGGAAAACCCTGAGAGATGGGAAGAAAGGTGAGGAAATGCAGTCTGCAGTAAGCTGGAGGTTGAAGGTTGAATGTTCAGGAGCCTATTCCAGAAGGGGAAACTGGGGGTCAGACTGGAAGAGCCAAGAAGGAGCTGGTCAGCATCAGCACAGAATATGAGGGCAGGAAAAACCCGGGATCACATGAGATCAAACAGAGCAGGAGATTAGACCAGGTACCCTAGAAGACAACCACTGTTTGGGCAAGGCTAAAGGCTCAACCACAGTTTGAAACACCACCCTGGGGGATCACCTTGCTCTACCCTTTTTCATCTTAAAAGGGATACAGATTTGTTCCTTAGGTGAAGAAGGGAATTCTCTGGACACAGGTGTAGGCCATCCTTTCCAGCAGGGGAGGCATTCAAGGAGGTGGGGAGAGATTCATCGGGGACGAGGGGGTCAGGGAAGGAGGATACAGAGGATTCGGTTGGAGCCCACTGGAGCTTTAGACAGACATAAATGACTTAGGTATGGTTAACCCTTCCATTCTCTCCCACCTTCTCTCTATTCATTCTAAACCTCTCACTCATCTTCTTCCTCATCTATCCAGTTCTCTACCTCAACTCTCAGGCTATATGATATATTTTCTGATTACTCAATTACTTTTATGGGGATAAGTTTGTGTGAATGTGTATCAGTATGTACAGGCATTCTTGTAAAATTTTCAACCCCTTCTCATCTATGTTTATTGTAATTACCTCTATTCTAGCAACTATCACATTACATTGTGGTTCTTTAAGGGTCCATACCGTCCTCTGGGTTGTGTGCCTCTGAGATCAGTGTCTTTGTCTTACTCATGTTGGTGTTCTCTGAGCCAGTATTAGTCTTGAAATGTTTTTGCTTGAATATTAGAAAATTCTGCATGCTCCTGGCACTCTAACAAAAGCTTATGCCTCTAATGATTAAGAGATAGGGAACTCCATAAAATGGGAAAAGGTTAATCTTCTTAAGAATGAATCAAATGATCACCAACTTTCAGGATTATAGATGTTATGCAGAACCACCACCACTACCACCACCATCACCACCATTCCCATTCCCATCACCTCACCTCTAAGGCTTAAATACCAGTGTTTTCACCAGGTAGCTGACAAGATATGGTAAGGCACAGCATGGCCACGCTCATGTATCTCATGCTTAACTTGACCAGTTTGGATTCAGGTTTGGGACCAGAGTCAAGCATAGGCTTGATTAATTTTAAATCATCTTCTTAAGGAATCAGAATAAAAATGAAAACTTAAAAAGAGGGCAAGAAAAATGACGGTTTACCAAAAGGGGGACTTCTGCTAAGAAGTTTAAAGTACTTTCATGATGTCATTTTTGATTGAGGTTGCTTTACATAGTAAGGTGAATTTCCGTCTCACTTAGTGGTCATTTATAGGAAGCTGTGCTTACACACTTACAACTAATGGTGAGTCTGAGTGGAATAAGTTTTTCCTTAGGTTTAGAGTCTAATATTCTATTTCTCCCTCTCTCAGTTTCCTTCACTTTCTCCTGCCCGTCTACCAATTTCTGAAAACACATAAAACTGTGGTAAAGGGTTCTTCTTTAGCTCAGTTGAATACCAGTCAATTCAAACTCCTTGGGGGGAAATTGTGGGTTTAAATAGCACTAAATAATTTTCTATCTAAACAATATCTACTAAATAATTATCCAGTCAGGATTAATTGGCTCCCCACTCTCTCTACATTATTTTAAAAGAAAAATGTCTTTAGCATGCATCTTAAAAAGTTCTTTCTTTGATCTATTTTTTCCTCTCAGATTACAAGGCTTTTGAAGAGGCAGCTGAACACTTCCAACCTTACATCAAATTTTTTGCTACCTTCGACAAAGGGGTAAGTATCTATGAAACCCCAATTTGAATACTTTTGTAGGCACAAAAGGTTAAAATTTGAACTTTCCAGTACTTTTTTAAATTTTAGAAACATTTTCCATCTTCCATCCCTTAACATTTTCTCCAGAAGTGTTAGAAATACAGCAATAAGTCACTTTTGAATGGGAGATGAATACAAAGATGATTAATTCAGAGGAAGTAACCACATTTCTGAAAACAGCCAATGACAAGTGATGAACCACTTTTAACCACCTTGAACACTAAGAATGGGCGTGTATGAGAAGAGTGTGCCAGGACACTGGTCAGTGCTTTCTTGTCTTTAGAGCTATTCTCTCCCTTCCCAGGGATGCATACTTCCCCCTCTGTTGGGTTAGGATGGGGGGTGGAATGGGGAGGACCATTGGTTATCTGATGCCTGGAGTGCATCTGTAAGTTACCTATTGTCTTCAAGAGATGTCATTAATGTACTCATCCGCAATTCAATTTTTCTTTCTTTCTGGATGTGGCACCTGCTTTTGTAAGCCGAAGAACATCATATATGAAGGACCTTGAATCAATGGGTAATTTATTTGGGGTTCACTGTGGGTGGAGTACTCCACTCTAATTCCAGTTACCACTAAAATGGCTACTATTTATCGAGTGCTTTCTGTGTGTTTGGTACAAATTGATACATTGTATGTATATGACCTCTAATCCTTTAAACAAATTTGGGAACCAAGAAGTCACATGTCCCATATGACAAAATAGATTTATAAAGATTAAGTAATATCCAAGGTTTCCAGTGAATTAATGGTAGTGCTGAGATCCCAGTCTATGCCCCACATGTATGCCCCTTCCTTGGTACCACACACTTAAGTAGAAGACTCTGTACTTGCCCTTGAGATATTCACTTTGCAGCCATCTAAGACCAGGAGAATGGAGGTTGGGTGAGGACTTTAGTAGAGAAGGGGAGGTACAGGGAAGCCCAAGCTGAATATATCACTGACGTTCCATTATGACAGGCCATACATCCCCATACACCCACATTCACATAAGAGACACAAATAACACACACAAAAAACATACACAACACACGTGTAAAACACCCAACACACATACAACACACACAACACACAACACACAAAATGACAAACATAAGCACATAACAAACAGGACACACACATAACACACATCTCCTCACACACACTCACACTCAAACCCACACCCCCACTTATATAACACTCAGTACACACTCATTCACACTTATATCCACACCTGCACACATAAGAGTCTCTCTCTGTAGCTCACACACACACACACACACACCAACTAAAAACCTTCAATCACCATATTTACTAGAACAAATAAGTTTAGGAAAAACTAAATCCTGATTACATTCAAGTAAAAGTTCATCAAGGGGTGACCTACTGAGGAGTAAGGCAGTTGGAGAGCAGGGCTCCTGGGCCTTTTTACCATGGGGAGTTCAAGTATTCTGTGAAAAACAAAAGGAAGCCTGTAGGTGCTGGAGCAGGGAAGGAGTACAACAAAAAGAGATTGTATTCCATCCTTGTATATATGTACATTGAACCACCTCTATGGATATGGCCCTGGTCTAAAAACTCTGGATTGAAAATAATCCAGAAGAGAGTCTATAATCTGAGTAATATAATCTAAATTTGAAGAAAATTTACCTTAGTTGGTTGGATTAGAGTCAAGAGAGATCTTGAGCAAGAATACCAAAAGCAATAATAACTATCACTTATTAAGTACTTTTTACGTGCTATGCTTTGTGCTGAGAGCTTTACATAGCTCTTTCAATCATCTCAATGTGCCTGTAAAGGAGGAATTGGTATTCTTAATCTACAGAGAATGAAACCAAGGCACCAAGAGATTAAGTGATTTACCCATGGTCATATAGTGAGTGAGTAGTGAAGCTTAATATATAATCTCAGGTCAGTGCTCTATGCTCCTGTACACCAGAGAAAGAAACAATACACGTGAAGCTCTTGACTGGAGTCTGGGACATGGTGAGCATTCAGTAAATGTTAGCTAGTCCTGTTGCACATAAAAGGCAGCCATCTAAGCCCAGGAGAATGGAGGTTGGGTGAGAACTTTAGTAGAGAAGGGGAGGTACAGGGAAGCCCAAGCTGCATACATCACTGACGTTCCATTATGACAGACCAGCAGTGACTGAGGTGGCTCCTGGGTGTTAAGAACTCATCTGAGAGAACACAACCAGGCAGACAGGCTTGGCCAAGCAACAACACCTCAGTTCTTCGAAGGTGGCCCAATGCTGAGTTCAGGGTGGTATCTGTTTTCAGACGTGCCTTCCAGCCCGACCATATGTCTTCGTGTCTGTGGCCCATGAAGAAGGTGAGGTCAGGCTATAATTAAAAACTCAGAAGCCTCTTCACTCCAAACTCTGTAAGACACTGAGTCATAAGTGTCCCTGTTCATGTAGCCTTGGATTTTATAACAGTTAAAAGGAGAAAGACACACTCTCTAGCTCTACATGGAACACAGAAAGAAGAGCAGTCACACTTAGAGGACTCAGTGCCATTTGGGACTTGAAAAGTTGCACTGGTCAGTTGTGGGGGAGGAGGGGAGCCAGAGTCCCAGGAAACCTCAGTGGTGTCCAGCAGGGGGCGCTGGTGCAGAAGAGGGAGTTGGAAGAATCTTTTGTTGAGACTTAGGGAAGCCCAGAGGGACAAGGGGTAGGGGAGGTGCTTTGTAGAGGTGTGAAGTCAGGAGAGGCCAGGGCCAAGGAGGCACTAATACAGTCCCAAAGATGAAAACTCAACTGGCAGACATGGAGATGACAAGAGGATTTGGTCACTATTGAGGTGAAGGAGAGAAAGCCAAGAGAAGACTCAAAAATAACAAGATTGTAAGTCTCCTCTTCAAGACAGCAAAGATTGTGAAGCTCCTGAAAACATTAAGGAATCTAGGAAAAGAATCTACTGAGGAACAAAAGATAGGGTTTATGAGTTCTCTTTCTACAAGTAGGGAAGACATACAACAGAAGTATCTTTCATTTATTTATTCATTTGCTCATTCAGAGAATATTTATTGAGTGCCTTTTATGTGCCAGAAGCTCTTTTAGATGCCAGAGATGCAACATGGAGCAAAACAGATTCCTGCCGCTGTGGGATCTAGAGTGTAGTGCAGTGGGGGAGGGGGCAAGGAGAAGATGGGAAGACAGAAAGTAAGTAAAGAAACCAATAACTATGTTATATTTGATATATTATATGAGTTAGAGAACCATAAAGACACTGAGATGTCAGGGCTGCTGAACCATTGTCCATAGTGGTCTCCCCCAAAGAGCTTTTAAAATCATGGATTCCTGGGCCCCACATCTAAGATGAAATTTGTATTTCTTTATGTTGTGACCAGACCCAGAAACACGCATTTCCAGAGAAGTCCCTGGGGAGTTTTACCCGGCCCATAGGTTTGGGACCAGCACTGATCTATACATCCTAATCCTAAACCAAGCCACAACATCTCTGAATCAAATGGAGCCAGAGAGTCAGAGGGCTAAGGATGGCATGCTTACTGGCCAAGATACAACCAAGAAAAATGAAAGAAAGGGCTTTTCTGGGATATAGGCCGAGGGCACTCTGTGGTGGTGGTGGGGATACAGTGAATAGGTCTCTGGAAATTTTTGGAGGGGTTTCCCAGGACTTAAACTCAAGAATATCACAATCCAACTTTACATTTGTGGTCTTAACATTGTAGGCCCAGACACTGGCATTCAAGGACCACAGACACACGCACACACACACACACACACACACACACACTTCGGAAGTTGAGAATGAAAAGAGATCGCTATTCAAGGTGATAGTTTAGAACACTCCACTGCCTGGGTTTCAATTCAGACTCTATCCCCTCCACATATGAGATCTTGACAAACCGCGTACACACACTGGGCCTTTGGTTCATTATCTGTAAAATAAGTAATAATAATGGTTCTTACAGCAAGCCAAGTGAGGATGCATAGAGTAATCAATTGCACTAGAGCCCGACGCAGAGTGAGCACTCCGTGCGCTTACTACTATTACTGGTTTCCTTCATCTGGTCACTCCCCACTTCCTTTAAGCACAGTTTTCTGGTTCCTAAAATATGTAGTCAGTGAAGTCAGAAACCCAGAATCCAGTGTCATTTTAAGCCCATTCTCTGATGGGCCCGGCTTTGTGAAGAACAGCGTAAAAACCCAGACACTGGTTGTGTGGTGGCTGGTTCCTTCCCAGGCTCCCCACCCCCACCCTGTCAAAGAGGGGGGAAAGTAAGAAAAGACCCCACAGTTCCCTGTCCCTCAAAACCAAATCAACATGACCATAAATCTCTTCTGACTGACTGTAGCTCTAAACATGGCCTGTTTTCTTTAGCTCTGGATAGAATGCTGGAGTTTCTTTCCCTGAAGTCCTGTAAGAAATGTCTTTTGGAATATAGTGACCTGGAATTAATAGCAACTGATGACAAAAGCCATAGGGACACCAGTGTTTGCTCAGAATGGCCTTCCTTGTGTAACGGCTTATGTAATACCCCGTTCCTCCCCCTCCCCAATTAGTCACGGCTGCCCTGGGCCTCCGCACCGTTGGTTACCACCGCAGGGCGTCAGCTCTTAGGCAATTCTTTAGTTTCAAGGGAACCACTGTTCATCCCTGTGCTTTCTTGGACCACAGCTCAAAAACGAAAAGAATGGCATTTGGTTTTCTACAAAGCGTTGCGCATTCCAAGCCTCTCAAATCATTTCACAAAAAGAGACTTGAGCTCAGCAGCCCTGCAGGCAAACACAGCACCCATTCTGCCCCAACAGCAAACTATGTGGCCACTTTAATCAAGAGAGCAGACGTCTTCCAGGCTGCAGGCTGGCTCCCTGAGCTTTTTATCTGGTAGAGGGTGAGCCACTCATCCTGGCTTGCTGGGGACTATCCTATTCTAACACTAAGAGTCTGAACCCTGGGAAACCCCTCCGCTCTGGACAAAGCAGGATGTTAGTCACCTTCTGGCTGGTAACAAAGCAGACAGTTCCCAGAGTCTGAGAAACCATCAGACAAGCCAGTACTGAGAGATAACCCTGCTTCAACCTAAATCACAAGTAGGGGTTAGGAGCTGATTGAGGACAGATTAATGGGTTGACCTCTGATTTTGAGTACTGGTATGCTGTAAATGGTTTCTGTCAATTGCCGGTGCTATCAAAATTGGTTCAATTAAATCCATGCATCTCAGAACACTGAGCTTGCTCTGTTGACATTTGCTTCTTTCTCCAGCCCTGGCACATATAGTGGAGTGATGATGATTGTACAATTAGATTTCACCCTTTTCATTCCTACTGCTCTCCGCTCCTGCTTGGACCTCAGTTGCCAGAGAGGGTTTTTCCTTCCTATCTGTCCTTCTTTGATTGGTCGAGCTAGGGCTTAGGCAATGAGTTTCTACCACTTCAACATTTAAGTTAAAACTGTACGTATACTCTCATGTCTTTGCCAGAAAACACACACACTCCTTATAGATGGGCAACCCATTGCTACTCTGGACTAGCATTCAAAGAAACTATTTTCATATTTCTAATTGTTACAGGTTGCAAAGAAATTGTCCTTGAAGATGAATGAGGTTGACTTCTATGAGCCATTTATGGATGAGTCCATTGCCATCCCTGACAAACCTTACACAGAAGAGGAGATCGTGGAGTTTGTGAAAGAGCACCAAAGGTGCCCCAGATGGCACGCAGGGGATGGTGGGTGGGTGAGGGGGCGCAGTCCAGGATCTGGGGGATGGAGGAGAACTTCTCAGTCCTAACATTTTTAGGTCTCCCAAGAGCAACAACCTAGAGTTACTACCCTAGCAGAACTGAAATCAGTAGTATGGCTTTGTTGGTCATTGATCAGCTGGGCAGGGATATTGCTACTTTTTCTGAATATGGGTTTACACTTGCAAACAAGGTAGACCAACTCCCCACAATCAGCAAATCCCCTCCAAGACAGAGTAAGTTACAGGTCAAATTCTACAATAATAACAACAGGGATTTACTGCCAACCTCTTATATGCCAAATGCCATGCTAAGTGCTTATGGAAGCTATTTTATCTAATATTCAACATTATGGAGTGTTATTATTATCCCAATGTTACAGATCAAGGAATTGGGCTCAGAGTAGTTAAATAACTTAGCCATGGATGAACATTTTATACATAGAACTTCTGGGAGAGGAATATTTGATACCACCTAGAGTAGCTCTAGCATGGATCAGCAAACTTTTTCCATAAAGGGCCAGAAAACAAATATTTCAGGTTCTGTGGGCCAGATGGTTTCTGTTGCAGTACTCAACTCTGCTGTTGTAGTGTGAAAGCAGCTGTAGACAGTATGTAAACAAATGGGTGTGACTGTATCTCAATAAAAACTTATTTATAAACACAAGAGGCACTGGCTGGATTTGGCCCACCAGCCATGGTTGGCTGACCCCTGCTCTTGACAGAGGGACGATATTGAAACATGGAACGTGGTAGTGGGTTTACCACCTCGCCATGCCATCCACCCTCTCCAACACATGCTCACATATGTCCACTGAACCTGGAGCACTATGATTCCATCACCTGGTTGTCCCGGTTCCCATAGGGAGGCAGCATTTGGAGAAGCAAATCTCAATGTGTCTAACACAATTTGCCAACATTCAGGAAGAAATAAAACCATGAGAAAATATAATTTTACCTGTTCCTCCAAACATCCCTAAAGAGCTTTTGAATGATAATCCTGATGATAAGACAATGCAGTCGTGGGCTGGGAAAACCATGATTTCTGTTTCCTCTCCCAGGTGTCCTCGGTCTGGGCCTTGCTCTGGGCTCTCAGGAGTGGCCCCTGTCTATGAGGAAGGAAATGGCTTCTTGCCCTAGGAATGAGCTGACCCTGCACCCTCTGACCCATTGTTTGTAATGGACTTTATTTATTTATTTATTTATTTGGCTCCATGCTTAACGTGGAGCCCAACACAGGGCTTGAACTCATGACTGTGAGATCAAGACCTGAGCTGAGATCAAGAGTTGGATGCCTAATTGACTGAGTTACCCAGGAGCCCCTCTAATAGGCTTTATATAATCCTTGGATCAAATGGGTCTGTGAAAAGGTTGGGAGCTTCCAGCCCAGCTCCCTGTATGATGCAACAGAGTAGAACAGTTCCATCTCCTTAGGGAAGATTTCAAGAGCTCTTTATGCCCTTGCAAATGAACCAGCATCTCATTTTACATTTCACTATGCTGAGGCTGCAGTGTCTGCCTTGGTAATCCCTACTCAAGGAAGCTCATCTTTGTTTTTTTCAGACCCACCCTACGTCGCCTGCGTCCCGAAGATATGTTTGAAACATGGGTAAGAAATGGCAAATTCTTTCTGCCTTGTAGACACCAGTATATTGCCCAAGAGGAGTATCCCTTTGAGTCCGCAAACTTAAACCACATTTTATTTTGCTGGAGTGGATGTCTAGATGGTGGAGTATTTGAAACGTGGACAACGTCATGCTCAACTAAAGCCCAGTTCTCCATGGATTTAATTTAAGCCTCTTTGGTACTATCCATAAGGCCAAATTACTCCATCTTTGAGTTCATTCCCCACAGTGACTACTGGCTTCTGTTCACTGACTACCAGAGACCCAGGGTAACATAATGGAAGGAGCTGAGGCTGTGGAGTCATAGAGACTTGGGTTCACATCCAGAATCTGCTACCTGGTAGCTCTGCATCCTGTTATCAAGTCATGTCATCTTTCTGAGCTTTAGTTTCTGCTTCTCAAATCAGGGCTTTTTGTAAAGATGAGTGGTTGTGAAGAGCCCAGAACCTGGTAGGTATTTGGTCAATCAATGGTAGCTATTTTCATAAATAGCAACTCAAGGCAGTGGAAGGCGCTGAGTCAGATTATCCCCTAGGTCTATGCCATAGACAATGTGTCAGGCAGGTCAAATAGCATAGAAGGAGGGCCATGGAGATACAACCTCCCATCCCATGTCAGGTTTATACAAAATTCCATAACCAATAACAACCAAAGTCGGTGGAGCATTTTTCAAAGCATTTCGTGAATCCCTTTAACCTGGATGTTTCAAGAGTTCTAAAAAGTGATGTAGAACAAGTATTATTTAACCTCATTTTACATGGGGAAACTGGTGATCATACAGATTAAGTTAATCACTCAGGGATACATAACTAATAAGCATTAGATCTTGGGACTTAAATTTAGATCATTTGGAGCCAAATCTCATATTCTCTTCAGTATAGTTCCCCAGAGTAAGCCATATCCCCATAAGGCGCCATTTTGTCAAGGGCCGGGAGAGGGAAGAAAGGAATTAACATGGAAGCATTTATTTATTTATTCTTTGATTCAAAGTCTAAAATGACAGCTGAACAGAACCATAAAATAACTTAACACTTGATGTCTTACTGGCTGATAACTTATTTGTATGTCCGAAGGCAGAACAAACCTTTCATAAGACACTGAAGAGCGAGTAATCCAGTCTGGAGGATTGGACTATTGAAGAACAACCCAGTACAATGGCAACATATTTTCCTAACATTGAAACCTTTCAAAAATTTAATCTTTACAAGGTCTTGTTACTATATTTAAAAAGAGTGTAGCAGTGCTTTAAAAATAATATTCCTTTAAAAAATATCTTTACTTTTACTTAAAATCATTTCAGACTTACAAAAAATAATGTAAAGAATTCCATGATCTCTTTACCAGATTCCCCAAATGTTAACATTTTACCTTTTTGCTTGATCATATACCTCTTGACAGATGATGGATATAAACAGTTTTTTCCCCTGAATTATTTGAGAGTAAGTAGCAGACATAACTCCCCTTACCCCTATATACTTCAGATGTTTTCTAAAAACAGGGAATGTCTCTCATAACCACAGTATACTTATCAAAATCAGGAAATTAGTATAACTTGATTTCATCTACGGACCTTACTAAAATTGACCAGCGTCCCACTAATGTCCTTTATAGAAAACACACACAATTTTTTTTCCTGGCCCAGGATCTGATCTTGGATCTCACACTTGTTGTTTGTTGTTTTGCTTCTTTAGTCTTTAATCTGGGATAAGTTCTTGGTCTTTGTCTTTCATGACACAGGGTACCATTTTAAATTGAGAGTGATTGTCACTGTTCTGTTCTGCTATGTCTCTGTTCTTAGTTCTTTTTCTTTTCTTCATCCCTAAGAGAGGCCCTTCCTTCAGGCCTTTCCTTATTGACACAGCAATATCGCATCCGAGACACAATATGCCATGGTGGGAGAGCCTGTGTCCTGCCCCCTCCCCCTGACCACAAACACCCCTAGCCCCCCACACTGCCCAGTAGAAATGCTCCCTCTCATATATCACAGGCAGATGTTCAGAAAGAAAGTTCACTCTCTGGATGCACTGGAACTCATTCTCTGCTTTCTTTTCACTTAAGGAAAGAAAGAAGTTACAGCCTTTTGCTATAATATAACAATGATGGCTCATACTTTCCATGTTAGTATATATTCAATGGTTTTCTAATCAGGAAAGGGCTGTGTATTAAATTTAACCTGGTAGAGAAAAGGGCAACTAGACTGGTTTAATTCTTTCCTGCACACCATCCTGGAATACCCATGTGACTTCCCCAGAAGCTGTAACCAGACCTAACCAGTCCCAAGTCTCCAACGAGGGAGGGAAGGCAGGAACATCTTCCCATCCGTAAAAAGGAGAAGCAGAAATCAATCTGTCAGAGGGATCTCTGGGGAGCCACTTCCCACGTGCCTTCCCCATCTACCTTTGCCACCTAGGAAAGCATTGCTCCAAAGAGCAGCATCTCCATGGACCACTTGGCCGCAACAAATTAAACCACAGAAGCTGGGGAATGTGACCAGTTATGAACTGGGAAGTCTTTATCTTCAACACCCACTTCCCCAGACATTGCAAAATATTTAGATAGGAAAACTAAGTCGAGCTAAAGCAACTATTGACTTTTTTTTTTCCCCAGTTGTGTGGGTTTTTAAAGCAGCAAACCATAAAAAAACACATACTTGATTATTACTAAAGAAATTGGTGGTTAGTAATACTTGCTGTGTGTAAACTGAATAGCTACTTGCTCATTTAGAATATTCAAAGAATGTCAGGGTGGGGCAAGGTGATATGAACTGAGTGCTGACCTGTCCTTCCCCTTCGATACACTACCTTCTAACCAGCTCTCCATCCTGGCAAGTGGTCAGAGTCCTGGGCAAAAGCCCATGGGGATGGGAGTCAGCAGTTCCTTCGGAAAGAACCCTCTCTCTGTGGCAATAACAAAATAGTACTTCCAAAAGGGGGCCAGAAACCTCCAGATAAGCCCCTGGAACATTCCATCGCAACAGGGAGTCTGCAGTTTTAAGTGCATGTTTTTTTTCTTTGCATCACTTCATTCAAGAGAACAAACATTCAACAGAACCTGGAAAGAAACAGAGCAAAACAGGAACAGTGGTAATATGTCTGGTTGGTGGGTAACTGATGTGTGCTTTCTTTTTGGCGTCTCTAATATTTTCTATTTTCTTCAACTAGTGTGTAAGATTTTTATCACCATATTCTTTGTTTTTAAGTCAGTGTGCATTAATAAGAACCTATTACTTTGTGCTAAGCATGGGGTTATAAAAATGAACATTGCTGTTGTGTCCTGAGGAGTTCAGGGTTGAGAAAATGAAACAGTCTCAAAACATATAACGCCACTGCAGTATGCTCATGCTATGACAGATGGACATACAAAGTGAAAGAGAATTCAGAGTAGGGTATTCGCCAAAGTAATTCCTAAGTCTCCAGTTTTTTGGGGGATCTGGGGCTCAGTCACTTTACATAAAGACCCCTCATCGGCCTCCTTTAACTTAAGAGTCACTAATCTGAGTTTGAAACATCTGCAAACCCTGCAGGGGACAACAGATTCATTCTGTTGCTATTGGTGATATCAAGGAGGAAAATTGTTTTTTCTACCCTCTTAGGTTCAGTATTGAAGGGCTGCAAATTAAACTGACAAAATACAGATTAGCATGGGCAAAGAACAAATTTAATGACCTATTTATGCAAGGGAGTTTACAAGGAAATGTGACTCAAGAAAGGGCTTATATACCATCTTAATTGGAAATGGGAGAGGCAGGAGTCACTTCTGGGAGAACAAATGACTTGTTAGAAGGTTGGGGAGAAAGGGATCTTATGGAAAAACAAATGACTTCTTTGGAAAGAGAAATGGGCCCTTGGGGAATAGATGGGAGATTTGCTAGTGCTGTGAAAATGTCTGTCTGAGAAGAGAAATTAGAGCTGCTCTTGGGGATGGGTTTATGACAATTGAGTTCTTTTGGGATTCTCTGTTTGGTAGATAGGGTAGTAAGGCATTCAGGAATTCAGGTGCTTTCAGCTCAAAATAATTTTTATGCCACAGTGGCTTATTCTGGACCCCTTCAGTGAGAAAGAAAAAGCACGTGGGGCCAGACAGAACAGGCTTGAATCCCAGTTATGTCACTTACTAGTTCTCTGGTGTTAGGTAAGTCACTTCAATTCTTTAAGCACTAGATAGGAATAAGACTTTCATTTGAGAGTTAGAAATAATGTACTTACAAAGTACTGATACAAAGAACGGCAGGGGGCAGATACTATTGTGGCCTTTGTAATCATCGTTGTTATTTTAAGGCATAATCCTTTCCCTCAGAGAGCTTGCCATCTGGTTGAGAAGGGAGGATTCGGGCTATTAAAAAGATAGTTTCTAAGGCAATGTGATCCAAAGACCAAATGGGTGATCTGGAGCAAAGGTTGTGGGGTTCAGAGAAAGCCCCCGGGTGGTCTCAGTCCTACGTATGGTCAGCTTGGCTCTTCCTCACCCGTGCACACTGGATTCTCAGTGAGTAACCCTTGCCCATGGATTCTTGCTCTGTGAGTTTATTACTGGAAATACCTGGCACTAAGCATGCACCTGCTTCTTTGCAAGTGTTAGTACAGGTTTGTGTGCTGACTCTTTGATCCCTACAAAGAGAGGGGCCCTTTGCCTTGATTACTGCTCTCCATCCAGGCACCATCTCAGGCCTGGGGAGTGACAGCCACATTATGAGCAGCCTCTTAGCAAACGAATATGGATTCTTAATTCCAAAACCAATTTCCAAAGGCATTCTAGAAGGGCACACAGAAATGAAGCCTGTTTCACAGAGTTAACACTGCTCACTTCCAGCTGATGGCAGGAGACAGAGACACAGGGCAGCCTAATGAGAACTGATCAGGATATTCTGTTTGGCGATAATAGCAAATGTAAAACAGTGAAACCTCAGACTCCCCTCTGGTTGCTGTCGGATTTGTGTAATAAACCTGCACACACACACACATATACATCTGTAAAATTCAATTCCGCAGAGCATCTGACCAAACCTGTGCCCACTCTCTTGTTTTTAATAATAATATTTTCCATTTAATCTCTCAGAATTTTTGGAGGTTGTGTCCATTCCAAACTCAAAGGGGGAAAATTAGCATTTAGATAGGATTGCACCAGCATTAAAATCAATTGAAATGGAAACAGGGATCATGGCAGGGTTGAGATGCCTGGAGTTTTTTCCATAGGATGATTCTGATATGACATCCAGGGTACCCAGTGACTCCCCTTCCCTGTGTCAGCCATAATCAGTACTCATTCAGATTTGTCCCCGTTACCTGATTCTTAACGCATCTTCCTCTCCATGTTTTTTTGGAATCACATTTGCTCATAACAGAGCCTCCTCCAAAGCTCCTGCTCTTCCTTCTGCGGGATAAATTGATGCAAAGGAGACACGGTCCTTTCTGTCCAGGACATAGAACCATGCGATGCCGCTTGCTTGCCCTGAGATGTGAAATACTCTCTGGATTCTTGGCCTTGCCCCCGGCCTCCATGGCCACACCCACTTGTCACCGTCACACCCTCAACTTTCCCTAGCCCCCAAATCCACTCTTCCCATAGGCTCTCACACTCACAGAAATGCGTCAGAGGCCTTCAGCAAGCCTTGGACCCGAGCAGAAAGGACCCCAAGGAAGGACCCTGGAAGTCAGAGTCAGCAAGGTGCCCCTTCCTGACTACACAGGTTCTTCAGTAGGAGGTGTGTTCACGGAGAAGCCCTATGCTTGTATACGATTCTTGTGTGAACAGAACAGACCCACGTCCTAATTTACCTAGAAGATTCCTGTCCGCTGCCAGTCTGGGGACAGTTTCAGGATCCGTTGACAGCATTCAGAAGTTCCCCTGATTGCTGGTTGCTGGTGGTGAATTCTCGAAACACAGACTGCCAATTGCATTTACTGAGCTGTATTCAGAGTGATTGTTGCCCTCGGAGCTCCTGATGCACCAGACTCATGTTCTTTCTCTTTTTGCCTTTTACTGCTGCTCTCCTGGACCCCACAGCCCATAGGAGTGAGGCCCATTCAGTGCTGATGTCTTGTGTGTAGTGGGTGTTTTCCTGTCTCGCAAACCACGTGTCAAACAGCACGCATTTCTCCCAGTTGCTCATCAATATTTCCTTCCTTACTGCGTGCCCCTCCGTTCCCCCGCCCCCTGTGTGCACTGCCCCTCTGCCGCCTCCCCTCTGCCCATTTCCTTGCCAGCCTCTGTGTCTGTCCCTGACTTGTTCCCTTCTATCTCTCCACCTGGGAGCGTAACCTCTGGATTCTTCTCTCCTCCAGGAAGATGATTTGAACGGGATCCACATTGTGGCCTTTGCAGAGAGGAGTGACCCAGGTAGGAAACTCCCAATCTGTCCCTTCACACCTTAAGCAAGATCTGATTTCTCCCCTTTGCCAGCCCTCATTCCATGCTCTTGCCTCACTTCCTGTCTGCAAGGCCACTGCAAGACATTGGGCACCCCCTGGTGGTCACCGGTTAGGCACGAATCCGTTGTCCGTTGTGCACACGGCTAAGAGATGCCGATGGATCAGAACCTCGTTCTACTCTGCTTAGCTGTCCAAAGTAGGAGGAAGCACTGAGTACTGGGGAGGATATAAAAACATCCTAGCTTTACAGGGGGTGTGTGTGTGTGTAAGAGAGAGAGAGAGAGACAACTTCTGTCCACATTAAAAGTTTATTTAACCATACTGTGATCTAGCCTATATAAATAACAATCCTCCATTACAATTACAACCAATGTATGCTTCGGTCTGTAAAATATGGTCTGTGCTTAGGAAACTTAATAGAAAATACTCGCTCAAATAGTGAGACCTGGACAAAACTAGCAGTTCATTTCTAAAGTGCAAAATGACCCTATAAATGGATGAGTAGCTTTGTTTTATTTTGGAACATGGACGACTTTTTCCTGCCTGCACTCTTTTTAGCATTGGTAGAGAGGGAAGTGCAGGGGAAAAAAATCAAATATTTCTGGCCGTAAAATGCTAGGTCCCTTTGGCAATGCTCTGTGACATAAAGGGTCCCCAAAGGGAAAGCGTAAGTGGGCATTCTGAGGTGCGTATTGGGGAGACTTGGCACGATCCAGACCGCACACATAGAAGGCAAGGAACTGCACTTAGGATGGCTCAGCAGCCAGGCCTTGGGCCATGAGGTGCCTGGGCAGGGGTCTCCAAACCTGAAAGCACAGAGAACCACAAGCACCAAAGCCGCCTGGAGCTGAGCATAACAGGCCCTTCAGAAACCTTTAATTTCACGGAGCTCGGAGGCAAGTGTTAAGGCACCGTCAGGCTTAGGAACCACTCCCCAGGTACAGCAGAACTGTGGTGTTGGCCTGAGACGTCTTGTACACTCATAGGGACAGACGAGGAAGCTTCAGGAAGTTGAGCAAACTTCCCAAGAGGGCACAAGGAGTTAAGGGTAGGTCATGAAGGAGCCACAGGTTGCCTTGGTCATCAGTACGTACCTGGTTCTTGCACAGCGCCTTGACACATAGTAGGTACTCAAAAAACGGATGTCGGGAGGTGATCGGATGAGTGGATGACTGACCGAGACTGAGCCCCAACACTTGGCCACCATGCCCGTTTTTTTTGTTGTTGTTAATACATTATCAGCCTCCATAGTTCTTACAGACAGAAGCCTAAATGCTGTTATCATACAGTTTTTAAACTTGAGAGATAATCCACAGTGACAGTATTCGCCTTTCTAAAGTGAGCGATTCGGTGGTAATTTTAGTATTCACACAGTTGTGCACTATCTAACTGTAGGCCATATTCGTCACCCCAAAAGGAAACCCCATGTCCGTTGGCAGTCATTCCTATTTCTCCCCCCACCCCCGGTCCCTGGCAACCACTAATCTACTTTCTATCTCTATGGATTTGATTATTGTGGATATTTCATGTGGATGGAATTATGTATCTGTGGCCTTTTTTGCCTAGCCCCTTTCACTGAGCATACTGTGTTCAAGGTTCATCCACTATGTAGCGTGTATCCGTAATTCACTCCTTTTTAGGGCCAAACAATGTTCCATTGTATCAAAACCAAATTGATGCTCCAAATTATCTGAGGGTTTCCTTCCCCTTTGTTTTTATTAAGGTTTTTGAATGCTCGCTGAGGTCTCAGTTTTCCCATCATTGACTTGCAGAGTTGGCAGAACTCTTCAAGGATATCTAGTCTTTGTCTGAAAAAAATGCCAGTATGGTTCCAGCAGTTTCTGGCCACCCTTCTGCCCCTGCAGGGGAAAATAGCGAAGGAAGCCAATTGCCCAGAGTTTACAAGCTATAATCAAACAGAGTCGGATCCCTGGTGTTGTGTGAACAGAGATGAAATTGCCATCAGCAGCAGCCTGCTGGCCAGACCCCAGCGGGCTTCCTCCTCCGCCCCACCTGCCCCCTTCCAGGATTGTGGGGAAGCCTGTCTTGCTCCCTGGAACAATGGAACAAAGAGGCCTCCACCAAGTTGCAGGAACCTGTTTGACCGAGATTGCTGCTATAATGAATCAAACTCCTGAAACTCCTTCCACCTCCTCCCTGCACAAATATCCTTGGGCCTGAAGCTGTGTTTTTCCCCAGAGGAGCCCAAGCTGGGGCTTGCTTTTGGGAAGCTGGAAGAAACGCACTGAAGGGGGGGGAGGGGGGCATGGCGTGGGGGATCGAAGCATATTTTTTTCATCCAGGGAGGGCCTGGCCCACTCGGGGCTAGGAAAGGGAAAGGCTTTTCTGTGAAAGTCCCGACGCTGCAGCTAGTCAGTCATTACCCGGAGGTCACTGATGTGTGACCCGGGGCGGAGGGGCCTGGCTGCAGGACCAGGAATTGCATTCCCACCCAGACAGAGGTTCTTCATATACCTTTGCTCTTGCTACTAAGCTGGGCATGGCCGATTGCTCCAACCAGGCCCCTGCCCGCTGGCCAAAGAAAGATCATCTATCTGGGACATCCCTACAGCTCTCCTGAAAGAGCTAACAGTCTCGGGGAACTGTGCTGTACCGGGAGGATCTCATTTGGTCCCTAAAGCCACTCTGTGATCAGTGCGTGATTATTACCATCCCAGCTCAGAGGAGAAAAGTGGGTCTTACGGGTTAAAGGGCCCAAATCGCTTGCTGGGATTCAAATTCCAGCAGGCTTTCTTGACCTCTGACCTCGCCCTGATGATGATGAAGATGGTGAGGATCACTTGTATGCTTATGGGACTGAACCCCATGTCGGGGCTGCTCTCTTTATTCCCATTTCTCCAGTGAGCAGCTGAGCACGCTACCTGCGGGCCGTCCGGCCGGGGCCGGCTCTGAGCATGCGCAGCGATGCTGCCGCACTAGTGGGGGGGACGGGGGGGGGGGGGGGGGGGGCAGGGAGAGCAGGAGAACGCGGGAAGTGAGAAGACAGGGCAGCCACCTGGAAGCTTGAGAGCCAATTAAGGAAGAGATGGCAGCCGTCCTCCCTGCTGTCCACGGATGTTCCCAGATTTGGAATTAGAGCCGACTAGCCGAGTGACCTGGGTCCCCCCGAGGGCGCTCCTCCGAGCCGTCCCGACACTGCCGGCTGCGAGCTTTGCTCCCCAGGCTGCAGGCGGCTGGCTCTCTGGGCCCTGGAAGGACGAGTCCGGAGCTCTGCTCTTGCCCCAGGCCCTGCGTGCCGCTCGGTCTTCCTCCTGCAGAGCCTCCCCGGCTCCTGCGCTCAGGATGCCCCCGGAGCCGCTGTTTGACAGGTTTGAAAATGAACACCCCTCCTCCGCCGCCCCCAGATGTGTCTGCATCAGGCTGACATCTTCTTTATAACACCTGCTGAAAGGTTCGCGGAGCGGCGTTTCTACATGAGCGCATGCAGGATGGATATCCTCCAAGGGCCCAGGGAATATTAGCACTAACAAGCTGGAAATGCGAGGACAGGCTGCCGTGTGCCCGCGTGGATTGCCCCGTTCCAACCGGATTGCAACCGCCTGGGGTTCTTGGAAAATGTTTTTGAGAGCAGTTGTCTCAAGAAGTGCTGACTGCTTATTTGAGCTTCCCAGTGTAAATCTGGTTTATCAAACTTAACATTTTTGGTTCTTGCTGAGTGCTAACCGTGCATGTAATCTTCACAACAACCGTCTGTACTAGGTACCCTCCTTATGGTCTTCCCCGATGTACAGATGAGGAAACAGGGGTATGGAGAAGTTAAATAACATCACCAGGTCACATAGTTAATAAGTGGTGGAACTGGGATTCAAACTCAGGCTCCCAGCCCGTAGGCTGTGCCCCGAGATACCCACGTCTCTCCCAGACCCGGCCCTGGCTCCTGACAGGGCTGTGACTGGCCTGGAACTGGTCCCCCAGGGCTTGGTGCAGCCTCATTCCCACCAGATCCTCCCTGCCTGGGTAGGAGGAGAGCATAATCACCGGTTTCCCCTCCCACAGAGATGTGATTCCCAGAGGCCTCTTGCTCGCCGTGGGAAACCTGGCTCCACACCAGCCCTCAGCCCTGGGTCATGGGACTTCAGGTTCCAAGCCCGTGTGGCAGGGAGCGAGTCACGGTTCTCACAGCACACCGGGTCCCTCTTCTTTATTTAGGTCGATCTCTGAGACTCCCATCACTTAGGGACTTCGCTGAGTTAACCAACCCAACACAGTGTGGCCGGGAGGAGGATGGTGCTCAGCGGCACGGATAGAAGGGGTGGGGGGGCTCGGTCCTCCAGAGGGTGCTGCCCCCTCACTGCCTTCTTGAGCCCCTTGCTTCCCTCCTATGGAAGCTTTCCCACTCAGCTCACAAATCTCAAGCACAACCTTGAGGAAGGAAGATGGCAACAGCGTTGGTAGGAGGGCCAAGACCTCGGAGGGAAAGTGATTGTGGAGATGGTTCTAGACGTGCAGACCGAAGAACTGAGTTAGAATCCTAGCTCTGCCGCTTGCTCCCACGTGATGCTGGGCAAGCCACGTACTCTCCCTGTGTCTCAACTCCATCCTCTTTAAAATGGAAAAACGAAAGTCTTCCTGACTCCATCGGGACTAGATGTGAAGATTAAATGCTCTGACAAGTCCTCTAGTTTCGGTGGCTAAATAATTGCTAGCCCCCAAATCACGGAATAATATTCCCTCCTTTTTTTTTTAATCTAGCTTTTTTTTTTTTTTTTTAATTATGGACTTTTCCTTCTGAAAGATACATGGCCACAATCTTAAAGGCCTCTAAGCTTAGTGCATCACTGATAAAGGAAACATTTATCCATTTCAAATCCATCCATTCATTCATGCAATTGCAATTGTGGACTCATCTTGGGCTTTACACTGAATTACAAAAGTGAAATATGGCTTCTTGCACCTGCCTTCCTGATCCAAAAGGGAGAGTCCACAGCGGCTGTTTCCCTTTTCCAAGACACCTGCCTGGACACCTGTTTTACAAAGAAACAGAAGCTCTCCCTAAGAGGAAATTGAACTTGTAACTTGCAATTTTTAGCAACTAAATACCTGGGAGACCAGTTTAGCTGCCTTACCTCAGCTTTCCCAGATGCAGGAGAATCCATTCCAGCAGGTCTACATCCAAGGCTGGGAATATAAGGGGAGAGAATGTATCCCAGGCTTGTGAACCTTGAATCAGGAATATCCAAGTTAGCTTAATGCCTTTAAAACAAAGGAACTAAACCTAACTCTAACCCACATATGGGGCAGGGTTCTCATAGTCACACCTGCTGGCACAGCCACCCCTGAGGCCTTCAGTCACAGAATCATGAGCAGGGGCCAGAGGGAACCACCCCATGACATACCATCTCCTGGCGTAACTTCCTACGAGCCTGTCTTCTCTACTGTGTGGGGCCAAGACTGTATAAAACACACTGCTTGTGCCCAGATCATTGTATTTATTACCTGTGCCCTGAATGGAGAGACGAATGGCCAGGTTTCTTGTATTCAGGCAGAAAAATCCAGATCATTTAGGAATAATGGCTAAAGCTTACTCTGTGTCTCAGGGATTTAGAAGTACTAACTCATGTAACCTACAACCAACCTTATGAAGTAGGTACTTTTATTATCATCATTCCAATTTTACAGATGAGGAACCAAGACTTAAATAACTTGCCCAAAGTCACGCTCAAAATGGCAGAACCAGGATTTGGACCAAGGTTGTTTGCCCCACGGGTCTGTGTGTTTAAGTGTCATGCTGGGTTGCTCGCTCCTGTTCTGTTCTTGAAAATATCCAGGAATGCAGAAGGATTATGTCCATTATGGAATTCATCATCCTGAAAGTCGAAAAGCTGTCCTTGGATCTGGATGAGGTTTCTCTTGCCTTAATGTCAACCTCATTTATCGATGTATTCCGTGAATGTTTTTTGAGTTTTCCTTACTTCCCTGTAGACACAAAAACCTTTCGTATTCCTAAAATTAAGCACTAAGCGAAAATTTTGACTTCTCTTGTTTACATAAAAACTGCCACCCATTTGATTTTTCTAGCAGAACCCAATTTTTATTCCTTCTATCTTTTCATTTTTATCTCCAAACCTGCTCTAGCATGTAGAGTAGAAAAGGTTCCTGTATGTAGCGTTCCTTTTCATTAGTTCCAACATTCTGTGGGGTTTTCCATCAGAAACCTATCATGCTATCTTGCGTGTTCAGCTATGGTACTGAGGACATCCCTGTCCCTTTACAATATGGTGCCTAGACGACTTCTCCCCTCCCTTTACGCAAGTCTGTCTTTTGCACCTCAGGTTTACTTTCTACGTGAATCAGGGTCTATGTCGTTGAATTTTATCCTCTTCATGAATTTCTGATTTGTCGAGATCGCTTTTAAATTTGGTTCTCACCTTCCAGGGTTCTTCCTTCTGGCTACTGAAAGTAGTCACGGAAAGTGTTTTAGAGAATTCCCTATTGTGGTCTATGCTTTATGATACATAACCCACAGATTCCCTGTTCTGCCCAGAGAAGGGGGACCCAGAGGCGGCAGGAGTAATATCCCCCAACCTCAACTCCACCCAATCCCCACAATGATAATGAACTCTAAAGCCTGTGCCCCTATTCACCCCAAGTGTCTGTCATACACGCTGACTCATGAGATACAGCTTTCCCTTGCTCTCACGATGTTCTCATCACGTCACTTTGCTTTTACAGAATACCTACGTTAGTACCTGTTTTTGCTGATGAAAAGAAGTCCAAAGAGGATTTTTGATTTTATCACGTGTTATTGCTTCTTCACTGTACAATATTTTGGTTCTTAGGAATGTTCTACTTTTGGCTATCAGGGGAAACCTGTAATTCAGAAAGAGATGGAAAAATCACGCAAGCAGAGTACATCTCTGCAGGAAGGGGCTGTGTCCTCTTCTTTCTGAGCAGTAGCTCTGCTTTCCAGGTAGCAAGGCCCGAGGGGGCCCAGTCTGGATCATACAGTTAGCAGTCCATATTGGCGACACTGGAAGTGACTACACCCACTCAAAGCAGAACTGCCAAGAATGGCATGCATTTGGCCTGGAATGTACAGGAGATGAGGAAGTGCAGAGAAAAACCCTTACCCAGAGGCCCCAGTTAGCCAAACAAAGGCTAGAGCTCCTAGGGAGAGGAGAGACTTGTTAAACAGAAGGGCTCATAGTGGCGGGGACCTTGGGCAAAAGAAGAAACCTTTACAACGAAAGAGCAGTTGCCGGACGGAATTCCGAGGCAGGTGGGGAATTCCTGGTAGAAAAGGTGCACATTTCAGGCCACACGTTCAGCCAAGCCAGAAATGTAACTTGACACTCTAGAATCAAACTTGTATCGTACCCAGTGGGAACCGGGTCTGGTCATGGATGGCCCCCCTACTCTCACCCCACCATCCCTAAAGGTCCGGTGTCTCGCCGCTTCTCAGGCATAGACAGGTGGGGGATACAGCTGGTCGGAGTGGGCTGTGGTTCCGTGTGGCCTCTAGCCCTTGCTCCCAGCAGGTCACCACTGGTCCTGTCCATCCCAACTGTGGCTTCGCCCATGTTCCTCAGAGCAACAGAGAACCAGTGGGGCCTCCTGGCAGACTTTTCTGCCCTCATGCTCCGGCACCACGGGGTTCTCCAAGAGATTCTGGGGCCTTTCCATTTCCCAGAGTTTCATTCTGAAACAAAGCATGGATGCCCTGTGCTCGGGGATCCCCTGGAACTGTGGAGTTTC
The DNA here is from genome assembly GCF_004348235.1 of Phoca vitulina. Classification (NCBI taxonomy): domain Eukaryota; kingdom Metazoa; phylum Chordata; class Mammalia; order Carnivora; family Phocidae; genus Phoca; species Phoca vitulina. The sequence continues at coordinate 5,417,132 of NW_022589705.1, forward strand.
TGTATGTGGACACGCATGCGCACGCACACACGCATGCACACGCAAACACACAGGCGCAGAGCTTCTTCTCAGGGACTTTCCAGAATCTTTGTTTTTAGTTGGGAGTGGGGTGGGAATGCTGAGGGTTTAGGGTGTACTTTCTCTTTTACTAAACCGTCTTCCAAAACTTTGTGTTTATGGTATAAATTTTAGGCTACCAGTCCTTAAAAGTTTAAGTTTTAATTTTTTTTTTAAATTAAGAAAAAATTGTGTTCTTGAGGCTCACAAGGCTTGTCTCTGCTTTTCTTATGAATCATCCCTCCCCTGGGGGTCATAAATGCTGATGCCTGAAGAGGGGGAGGGCAGAGCATACCAGGAAATCGTGAGAGAGGGAGGGAAACCCCATTTACTATCTCAAAGCTATGAAACCAGCCATAAATCAGAAGCTTCGTTTGAAGGTTTTAGAAATTCCAGGTTGCAGAAGACTAAGGGTCCAGGCTACATGTTCTTGGTTTGTAGAGCTCTGAGAGATAGCAAATTATTGGTTTCAAGAGAGGGCACAGAGCACTGAGGACCAGGCAGGGGTTCTTCTGATCTGGGATTGCACTTGGCTGACTCAAGGCTAGTCAGTTTTCACATGCAGATCAGCAAATTGAGCCCGGCTTTGAGTTAAGAACCAGCCACTTCCCTGTGAACTTTTAATATTTTTTTATTTAAAATTTTTATTGCTTCCTTTGAGTAAGCTGCTTCGTGGCTGGAGTTCTCATCTGACTCATTTTATAGAATAATCCTATAATTGAGGGTATGCACCAAATGGCCTAAGAAACCCTGTGGAAAAACCACTCCCTGCTCCTCATGCTGGAAGCCATGTATGTAAGGGGTTACTCAGACTTCTTGAATCCTGCTTCAGATGGCTACGAGTTCCTGGAAATCCTGAAACAGGTGGCCAGGGACAACACCGACAACCCTGACCTGAGCATCGTGTGGATCGACCCGGATGACTTTCCTCTGGTGAGTGTGTGTTCGGTGTGAGACCCGGAAACATGAAGGAGGGCGTGAAATAGGAGAAGCATGTGCAGAAACACAGTGACCACCCCTATCCAGTGTGGAAGACCGTGGCAACATTGTGGGGCAACATAGTGGTGCTGCCACGGTTAGACCCACCATTCTCATTCCGTGGAGACCAGGGAGCTGAGCCGCCCACACGAGTCAGCTGGGTGATATCCTTCTGCTAGCACTTCCATTTCTGTCCCTTGTCCCACTACCTCCCTTGCTACAGCCTCTTTCATGTTCTGGGAGGGGACTGTCATTCTCAGGCAACCTGAACTGATAAGTAATTAAAATCACACTTGACCATTTTGCATAGAGTGAAGAACTTCATGGAGGGAAGGAGTAACCTCTCGGAGGGCAGAGATCCTGTCTCATTCATTGTGTTCTCCCAGGTCCTAGCATGCTGAATGTGTAAGAAACTTAAAGTCCAAACTCTTGCTAGTGCCAGCGATCAATGGCCAGAAAGCCTTGATTATATACTTAATTTTAAAGAGAATAAACAGAATTTGTATGATACAGGAGCCCAATGGTGATGACAATGGATGTAGCTAATAGACTGCGTGCCTGGAACTATAGTAAATTCTTCATAGGCACCATCTCTCGAACCCTCCCATCAAACCTGTGAAGTAGGGACTGTCAGAATCCCTATCTGACAAATAAAACAATAACGGCCATCAAGGTTAAAGCTACTAAGTGGGAGATATGATATCCCGATCCAGGTCTGTCTGATGCCAAAGATTTGTCTACTAGTCAGTCAATAGACTTTAGCCTGAGCTAACTGCTGGTAATCAGTACAAGTTTAGTTATCATTTGGTTATAAATGATAACTTCTCTTCTTCCGGGAATTCGCATTTGTTGCATAGGACCTGACTGATCATATCATGATTAAGTAGTCAAAATTGAGGGAGTTTAATGATTTCAAGGGTCCTGAAATCCAAGCCTATATACAGAATAAGTCAGAGGCAGAGACTTTCATGACATCTGAAGCCAATGTCGTAATTCTGGGTAATCATAACAAAGTCATGGCCTCATAAGACCCTAAATACTATAACTTTTTTTTTTTTTAAAGATGTTATTTATTTGAGAGAGAATGTATGAACAAGGGTAGGGGCAGAAGGAGAGGGAGAAGCAGGCTCCCTGCTGAGCAAGGAGCCCAATGCAGGACTCCATCCCAGGACCCTGGGATCATGACCTGAGCCGAAGGCAGATGCTTAACCGACTGAACCACCCAGGCGCCCCTACTATAACTTTTTAGTTAGCCTCTGCCTGGCTGTATTTTTATCTGGACTGTTTTGTTATGCAAGCTTGCATATGGTCTGCAGTTGTCCCAATCTGTTCTATTTGTTTGTTTGCCTTGGTTTTTACAAAAGAGAAATCTTCAGACTGTCCGGATTTCCAGGTTCCTACTATCTCCGGTCCCCATCAGGCCATATATTTACCTTGGAGACTTTCTGCCACTGAACATTTGCATTGCCTTAGCCCCATGGCCCCTGACTCCTTTAGTCCCATCCCAGTCAGAGATTAGTCCCTGTGGATCCCAAGCCTGGTGAACTGGGGGGGGGGGGGAACCCTCTATTTGCATGACACTTCACAGCCTTCTCAGGCACCTCGTGGATCCCAGCGGCGCAGGGTAAGGGATTTTTAAATGGGACATTGAAAGAGAAGTGGAGGAAGATGGCTCTCTCACCACACATAAACTATAAAATTCCCAAACAGTCATTTGGGAACCGACTTTGGACCATCTCTATAATATTCTTCCTTACAGCTGTAGAAGCTTTTACATTACATGTTTTCATAGTTGGTGTTATGAACTCCTTTTTCCATACTTATCAAGTGCTTGAGGGCTGAGGCCAAGCCTTCAGTTTCTGAAGTGCCCACAGCTGTTTTGAAGAACTTTAAGTAATGGTGACCGATGATGGGATGGCAGGTGGGTCCAGCCACAAAACGTGGCTTTGACCGGGAATGCCCTCTGCCTGCTGTCTAATCTTATTTTTCGTTGCTTCAGCTCGTTGCCTATTGGGAGAAGACTTTCAAGATTGATCTATTCAAGCCACAGATTGGGGTGGTGAATGTGACAGATGTGAGTATACCCCATGAATGCTTGCTCACCAGTCACCCTCAGCTTGTCCTGTTTTCTGCCATGCAGCCCAGACTGTGATACCATGTAGAGGAGTCTAGCCTCCCCTGAAATGAGCAGGACCCTCGGCCCTGCCCAAGCCCAGGAAACTTGCCAGTGTGGCCCCAGCCTAGTCTCTGAGCCAGTCCCAATCCATGGCTTCAGGATTGTCTTCCATGGGCACTTCCTGGGAAAGGCATGGGCATGTTTCCTTGCTTATGGGGCCAGCCCATCCCGTTTTATTATTTGGAACTTTCCATCCAAGTAATCTGTCCTGTATTTTCTCCTAAAGCCCAACAACAAATTCTTTTTTACACAAAAGAACCCACACGGGAAGCTGCTATTGCACAGTGGGTGACTGTGGGGGGAGGGTGGTGCCGGGGAGGGGGCAGGGGGAAGATCATGAAGGAGGAGGAGGGGCCCCTCCTCACCGTGCAGACACCCTTGAACTGAGTGAGGGTGGGAAAAGCTGGTGTGGTGGACCGGCAGGACATGAGGAATTTTAGACCTTGCTCTCTACAGCTGCTACAACTCCACCGTAACAAAACAGAAGGGGAGACAGATACAACAGCTAATGAGCAAATACCGGACAGAAAGAGATGGTCCCAGAGAAGTCATTAGAGCCATAATTAATTGTGGTGGAAATGCTTGCGAATGGGGCCGGTTAGCAATGTCCTGTTATCCTGTTGGTAGGCCTTCAGTCCCCTGGGGAATTCTACATTTATTTATTCTGTACACTGCATTTTAAACTAATAATAATAATTAACACTTTTTAAAATTTACTCCAGTTAAAACATTTGTAAATAAAACAGTAGACTCTAAGGTGAAAAGCAAAAGTATTTCCCACTGCCCTGATCCCTTTCCTAGCCGCATTCCCAGAGGGAACCATTGGTGATAGTCTCATGGCTGTCCTACGAGAATGTCATACACATGTTTGTTGTTATTATATAGGTATCTTGTAGATACGCTCATGAAACCAGAAGGAAAAAAAACAGTGCAAATATAGTTATGATTCACAATAATACTTGATTTCAGTACCCCTGGGAACTGCCCCAATCCTGGGCTACCTCCCACCTCCCAGCACTTTCCACAGTATCAACCTAATGGTGGGGATCAGGAGGGCAGGCAGGTTAGGGTGGGGAGGGTCTCTTCCAGGCAGTGCTTTGATCTGGAGGAACTAATCCAGGGTGGGGAGGCAAGGATGAAGTTTGGGGTGGGTGGTAGGGGAGGTGGCATCTCGGGTTGGAGCAGCTGCTGGGCCTAGTGTGCTGGGCCTGGCCCATTCCCCTGCCAACCGTCCACAGCCTTGCCTCTGTACCCACTCTCCTTCCCCAGAGACCTCTGTGGGAAAATTACACACACAAACACACACACACACACACACAATGGAATACACGTTTCCCTTGACATTGCACAAGCAGGCTGCTACAGATAGCATTCTACATTGAGGCATTCCCATGAAACAGTGTGCACATGTTCCTGATGCCTGGGCCCGGCTGCTTGGAACCCTCTGGTCTGGCTGGTCCTTCCGGCAACTTACTCACTCGGTCCCTCGCTGCAGGCTGACAGTGTTTGGATGGAGATCCCTGATGATGATGACCTGCCCACAGTCGAGGAGCTGGAGGACTGGATCGAGGATGTGCTTTCTGGAAAGATAAACACTGAAGATGATGACAATGAAGATGGGGATGACGGGGATGACGATGAGGATGATGATGACGATGGCGATAATTCTGACGAGGAGTCTAATGACAGCGATGATGATGATGAATAGCCCTGACTCCGAATGGTGGATGAAAGCACAATCACAGCGGCCCACTACCATGCAGACAGCACTGGGGGGAGGGGGGGTGGCAAGCAGCCCCGGCCCACTCCCATCAGCTCCTTCCCCTTTCCCATCCCTTTTCCCACCCCTTCTCATCGGGAGCTGTACCATTCAGCAAATGCCTCTAAACCCAGTAATCCCACTCAGCAAGGACAATTGGAGAATTATTCCCATGTGGACTGTCTTGATTGTCTCAGAAAAGCTCTCATTCTTTGCCAGACCATCAGTGGTCATGGCAGTGCCGGAATCTGGTGGTCTGGGGACAATAATCCCCTGAAACCTCGACTCAAGTTTACTTGTTGTCTTTGATGTGACCGTAACAGAATTGATAGCTGGCAAACTCAAAGCATAGAGTGACCTTACAGTCAGAGCCCAGGGAGACCAAAGATTAATTCATTTAGCCCCCGTGCCGAGAACATCAGTGACGATCCCTCCTTAAGGCAAGAGGTTCCCTCTTAGGAAAGGCTCAGTCTTAGAAACAAGTTTCTAAATCAGGTTCTCTTGGCTCTGTTAAACTTATTATTTCAAGTGTATGTCACACCATTATGAACTCAGATCCAAGCATTTGGACAACTATCGGGAGGCCTTGAAACCCATGCGTACAGATGTAACAATCATTTCTAGGACATTAGGATATGGGATGGGAGGTTGATTTGCTTTCTGAACTTCCCTTTACTGACAAGTCTCACATTATACGCAAGGGAGTGGGGGGAACTGGAAGGATTAAAGGTTTTTAATTTTTTCTGCTGGGTTCATGTCCCTGATTGAGTCAGTTGGCTTCCTAGCCTGAGCTGGGATCTGGATACACTTTGCTGTTGCTGCTAGTGAGCCCTCCCATTGGGAGTGAAAGTTGGTTTATCCAGAGGTCAATCAATGCTCCATTTGTCAGCCCTCCCACACTTGAGCAGGACAATAGCTAGAGTTCATAACGGTGCCCTGAGGCACTGAGAAAATCCCAAAGTGCCTTCCAAACTATCTAGAAGTTACATTGTGCTCGGTAGTTTTAGCATTAAGTTTGCATTATCATGTTCTAATTTATTTTCTCAATCTTTTAACACATGTGTAAGACACTGCAAATTCTTCAGAAATAGAGTAATCCTTTTATGGAATAGTAGCCAACTAATTCTGTCATTAAACTTATACTTTGAAAATATTGAGACTCTCTTAAAAATCCTCTCTTGGTTTTTCCGATCCTGCTCATTCTCTCTTGGTTCCTGTTCTACCTCTCTGTTCCTTCTCTGTTTTCCTTTCTGGCCCCTCTTCCTCTGCCTGCCCTTTAAATGATAGTGTTTCACAGTATCTCTCTACTTTAACATTCTTCCAAGGTGCTATCATCCATAGCCAGCAGCTACCACTTGTGTGCTAATGACCTCCAAGTCTGGGTCTCTAACCTTGACCACTCTCTTAGTTTTAGATCCACTCATTCGTCTTGGTTCGGAGGTTGCACAAGCAATTCAAACAACAGAGCAAAACCCCAACTCATTACCTTCTCCCCTAAATTCTCCTTCTCTTCATGGTGTCCCAGATTGGAAGAGTGATATCACCACGTATCCAATTGTCCATGTGATCTGAAGGGGCCCTCTTCCCCTCTGCAACCACGGCATTTTGCGCATACCCCCAATCGTGGAAATTGTCCTTTAAATTGTAGTACGTGTTTACCTGTCTGTCCTTTCGCTAAACTGTAGGCTTCTTGGAGGCAAGGGATTTATTTATCTTTGTATCCTCAGCAGCTAGCACTTTGTCCAGCACAAAGGAGATATTCATTTATTGAACTGATGGGTGAATAATTGATTAACCAGAATACCTATAATTCCCCAGCACTGTTGGATAACAACGCTTACGAGGCGTCCTTATTTTTCTTTCTCCCCCTCACAAAGCCAGGCAGACACTTCCCAAGCTGGACTGTGCTGCCATCTAGCCAGATCCAACCACACCTCTAATAAGCTCTTGGGAGGTACATTTTCAAAGCAGTCTTTGAAGCCAAGGAATGTGGTCTGTCATGAAAGTGGTCTATTCTCCAGCCCAGGAAAATTCCCTTGTTCCTGGAGGCCTGAGTAATACGCATCAAGTTAAATCATGTTGTGGTACTCCCATGCTAGAAGCACTGAGTGGTAAGCTAGTACTAGCTGTGAGTAGTAGTGCTGTTTAGTCATTGGTCTAAAGCTTTTTAAGCTGGTATTTATTGAATGTTTGGCATGTGCCTGGAGCACTAGGCTATGTGCTTTACATGTATTATGTCATTTAATCCTTACAAAGCTCTTATGAAGTAAGTCTTGTTATTATCCCCATTTTACAGATGAGGAGACTAAGATGCAGAGGGCCCAAGTAGTTTTCCCAGGGTCACACAAACACTTTAAAGGAGTATAAGTGTAACCCCATTTTTATACTAAATCAAGGATTTAGACGAGATTAAATTCCTTAATCAATCAAAGGATTCCGTTTCTTTTCCTCAGATAGTGTCCTGAGATGGACTCAAGTGAATTTCCCATAATCCTTTTCATGGCTTACACCAAGATACTCTTTCTCTTTTCCTTCTGGAGGGCATAATCACCTTATCCTGCATTGGAAATGGAGGCTAATTAGAACTGCAAGGTCTGGCCATCCTGTTGGGAAAAAAAGAAAACAAAAAACATTGTGTTATCAAGAATTTACAATCATGGGGCGCTTGGATGGCTCAGATGGTTAAGCATCGGCCTTCAGCTCAGGTCATGATCCCAGGGTCCCGGGATCGAGCCCCGCATTGGGCTCCCTGCTCAGTGGGGAGTCTGCTTCTCCCTCTCCTTCAATTGTTCCCCCTGCTTGTGCTCTCTCGCTCTGTCAAATAAATACATAAAAATCTTTTAAAAAATGCACAATCATTTTTAGTGTATTTTTAAAAAGATTTCATTTATTTATTTGTTTGTTTGTTTGTTTCTTTGTTTGAGAGGGGGGAGGAGGAGAGGGAAAGGGAGAAGCAGATGCCTTGCTGAGCATGGAGCCCGATGTGCGGCCTGATCCCAGGACCCTGAGATCACAACCTGAGCCAAAACCAAGAGTCAGATGCCCAACTGACTGGGCTACCAAGGGGCCCCCATCAGTGTATTTTTAAAAAATAACATCTCATAACTAGAAACAAGCTTGTCTTTTCCATAATAAGGCTGTGTACTGTCTAGGCCCTACTTCCTATAATGCAAGAGGCCTACACTGGTATTAATGTCACTTGTCATAGATCATTACTAAGTATCTTTTGATCAACAGTCTCTGATACATGCAGACACACACACACATGCTTCCTAAGTGCAGATGGGTCCTGGGGCTCTGCCCTCCATCTCACCCAGCCCATGGTTACCAACATCATCTGTCTCTAGCCAGGCTCTCCTGTCTCCAAAGCCCTCACCCCAACTGTCTTTCCTGGACAGCTTCATCTGGAGTTCCCATAGGGACCTCGGATTAACATGGCTTTGGGGTTTAAAGATCTCCCCAAAATTAGGTCAAGAAGTCAGCAGTGTAACATTAATAATTAATAATAATAATTAATAATCTCCATTATCCTAGAAAAATAGCAATTTGGAGACTAGAGATGAGGAAAATGGGCTTCCCAGCTTCCTACCTCCAGCTGCAGGCCACCCAAGGGAATCAGGCTTGTAGAGTGGACCCAGGCCCTTGCTGCTCAGTGGGCAAGGATGGAGGGGAGGAGAAAAAAAACCAGACCTTCAATAATCACTTCACCCCAAGAACTTCACCCCAAGAAACATGGACAAAGGGCTGTTGTCCACTAACCAGGTCACTCACTCTATCTCTGGATGGGAGTAAGGTTTAGGCAAAAGGCCAGCAGCGGTCGGGGAAAGATCCTTCTTCATAGAAGCGGAGGAGCAGGGAAGAGACATCCCCCTCTGACAGTGCTCAAGCCGGAAGCCTTAGAGCCATTCCACTGTGTCTTGCTTCTGCATTGAATGGGGAGCAGGTGCTGTGCTCCCCTCTGCGCCCAGCTTTCCTGTGTAACTGAGGCTTTATGGTCTCTCACCCGGCTTGCCGCAAGGTTCCAACTGCTCTCCCATCTCCCATCCAGCCTGCATGCTGCAATCAAGTGATCTTCCTAAAATGAGAAGCTGATCATGTCACACACATGCTTAAAATTCTCCAAGGGTTCTCTATTCCCAGCAGGTGTTAAAAAAATTTTTTTTAAGACAAAGAGGCCAAAGAGTGAGCTATGAATGGAAAGGTTGTTGACTGCCGAATGCAGAGCTGGGCCGTGTGGTGGGAGGTTGGGGAGGAGAAACAATGGGATAGGTCTTGTAAAACCAAAAGTCCTTGAAGTGTCTCTCCTCCCTGTGACGAAAGCCAAGACTGAGCAGGGCTGATGCTGATGCTCACGCTGGTGACGCCGGGGCTCTTGGATTCGGAAAGCATCCGACTGAATGGGGCAATTTCCGCTGCATACGTGGAGGATCTGTCTTGGAATTAGGGCGTCCACATGCCTCATTTGGGATTATAGCACCCAGTTGTTATTTTAGCAGAAGTTGGGTCAGCACCCCCCGCACCAGGCTAGGGAGTCAGGTGTAGAATGTAACTGCTAAAAGCCAATTTCCTTCGCAGGGCACTCAAGGTCTGTGTGAGCTGCCTTTTGTCCACCTTACCAGCCTCATCTCTCACAACGCCTCCCAGCCACCTGCCTCCTCTACTCTTAGAACCAGAAGTCAGTAGAAGCTGCCTGGCTGCGACCACCAAGCCTTGGCTCATGCTATTCCATCTACTAGAATGTCTCTCCTTTCCCACCTGTGCCTGCCTGGCAAACTCCCAACTATATTACCTGAAGTGTGAAGTAAGGTACATTCTGTGACTGTTCTAGTCATTCCCCAGGGGAATTGGCTACCTTACCCGCTGAGCCCTCACTGTACTGTGTACAAAGCTCTCTTACAGAAATTACAGTTTATCACACATGTACATCTTCGTCCCCCTATTAGTCTGAAAGCAAGCTTAGGGAAAAGACTTCAGCGGATTCTGTTCTATCCTCAGTGCCTAAATTCTGATAGGTTCTTAGTAAACTTGTTTGACTAAGTACTCTCTAAGCCCTATGTAAAGCAAATTTATTAGTACCATTAAGAATGTGCTAGTGATTATCAAAAGCTATTAGTACCATTAAAAATATGCTAGTGATTATCAAAAGTCAATCAGGACCTTTTTGGCAATGGTATCATCTGTTCAGATCTGCTTAGAATAGCAAATTGGGATTATAAAAAAAAAATCGGAGCACAGAATCTCTTTGGCTCAGTGAGGAGTTTCTAATGTGCGGTGTTCTTTACTCAGGTCAGCAAAGTCTCCTAGAAATACAGGCATCATGATGGCAAGCAAAGCAGCATGGGGATGACAGCAGAAGTCCCAGGCCCCACTCTCTGGGAACAGAATACCCACAGCCACCCAAGTGCCCATTCATTTATTTTAATGTATCTGCAGGCCCAAATGCTTGCAAGGTAAATTAAGAACCTCTTTTGAATTAATCTGGTATTTTACCAATCTGAACAGAGTAGTGATGCTAGAATTCTTACTATTAACCCTAGGATCCTGAAAAATCTCAGTGATTTCCCCTAAAATAATCATATATGTTTAGGTTGTAGGTGGTAGCTTCCACGCTGAGTGTGCCATCCTGTTCTCATTCCCTCATTCACTCAAATATTCAATCAATGGACCCTTGAGGCTTGTTTAGCACATGCAGATTCCAGAAGGCAAAAATGAGTGGGTGAGATCAGAGGCCTGAGCAAACATCTAGAAAAGGAAAATGTTGAAAGTACCTTGGGCCATCATCATTTTGTCTGAACTATTACCACTTCTCAGAACCTCAGTTACACATTCAGATGTAAATACAGAGAACATGCCCAAAGGTCAAGAGTAGTTTTTCGTTTTTCCATGTCCACATTAGCCTGTAGGACTAGAAGATGCTTGCATGACATGTTGACACCAACAGAGAATTACCAAGTCTCTCTGGAAGCTGGGATCCTGGCCTTTGCTGTGCTGCTGCTGGGGCCCATCTCCGGCACTGGGTGGGCAGGCGGTGACTTAACTGGTGCCATCCTGATAGCCCTCACTCCACTTCCATAATCTGATCGTTTATCATCTAGTCGTCTCAAAACTCTTCCAAAACTCTATAGCTGTATGACGGGTAATGAATGAAAAAGAGAAGAGTCCTTGGTTTATGTCTGCAGACAACTCGAATCTTTTCCCTAGCAGGGTTTGCTTGTGCAGATATAAATAATGCTATCGTGGCCGATAGCCCAGAGAAACAGAGCTTATCGATAATCTATACAATGAATCTTCAGATCAATTGCTTTCTCTAGCCCCTGTCCATGGAATAGGTAAGAATTTATGCGCTATCAGTACTCTATACAGATAAAAAAAAAAAATAGCTGAGTGTAGCAGAAGGTAAGTTCCAACATTTCTTTTTTTTAAATTAATTTTAAGTAGGCTCCACACCCAATGTAGGGCTTGAACGCATGACCCTGAGGTCGAGTCGCGTGCTGTACCGACTGACCCAGCCAGATGCCCCCATCCCACCCCGCCAACATTTGTCATATCTTCAAGTTCCTTTTAAATAAATCTATTTTTAAATCAGTCAATAATTAAAATTGAATTATCAAGCCACTCACCAAAACAATCCAATATTCACCCCCTCACAAATCCAGGGGTCTAACACTTTTCTTCCTCCTTACTTGATTCAAAGATCTTTATTCACTTGCTGATTTATTCAAAAGGCCCATTTCATCTTCATTTGTAGAGCCTAAGATTTTAATTTTCAGTAATCTATTCATTTAAAACATTCTCTGAGCACTCTCTCACATAAAATGATTACAACGGTTTTTGTTACAATGACAATCCACTTTCTGATTCAATCTATCATAATTATCTTGGTTTTCACAGAAACTTGACAGATTGTCTTTTTTAAAAAAAGATTTATTTACTTGAGAGAGAGGGAGAGAGAGAATGAGTGGGAGGGGAAGAGGGAGAGAGAACCTCAAGCGGACTCCCTGCTGAACGCGGAGCCCAACGCAGGTCTCAATCCCAGGACCGTGAGATCATGATGTGAGCTGAAACCAAGAGTCAAACGCTTAACCGACTGAGCCCCCCCCGCCCCAGGCGCCCCTTGAAGCCTTTAAGAGGGTATCAAAATTATGCAAGAGTGAAAACGCTCCCTAAAAAAGCAAACAACTTTTTAGATTGAAATAATCCCATGAAAAAAGAAGCAAAATACAAATTGGGATTTCAGTTTATTTTTCAAGTTGTACAGTATAAAAAAATGTAACATGTAAAATGTTTTACAGTTAATTGGGATGGGGGACCCAAAAGGGGACCAAGTAACTTGGCTGCCAGGTACACAGTTGTAAACACTAACATTGTCACTGACGGACGTTACTATGAGAAGACATTTCGTAGCATACGCCTTATGAACGTTCATAAACGTGCTTGCGCAGATGGTTGCGGGTAGAGTCATTCATTTAGGTGTTTGAAATGCCTCAACAGAGCTTGCTACCCATTTATGCCCGTATTCATACTCCGACTTTCTCCTACATATATGGTGACCCAAGTAGAGACTGATGAGCAGAACTGCCCCTCCTGGTTACAAAGTGCAGTATTAACTACTAAGAAAGACCACAAAGGCCTCTGGTCACATCTTTGCACAAACAGTGCTGATTCCTTCGGATAGAGACAGATGGTTTTGTCACTGAACTTTCTGGGTTCGAATTCCAGAAGTGAAAAGTTCTTTCAACACAAAAGCAATTGTCCAATGAACTTCTCTGAAGAAGACCTGATTCAGGTGTCCTTGGCCTTCTCTCTAGCATCTTGGTTGAGGAACTGGTTATTCACAAGGCGAGTTATGTTGACCACCACAGTGAGCTGGTACCCACCCGTCATTCTGGCTAGCGTCCTGGACTCTCCACACTAGTTGTGTTCATATACAACTGCTTGGAAATCACATTTGGCTAATGTCATAATTCAGGGGTCTCAGGGGAGTCTGCTATAGAACTAAAGCCCACAGTGAATCCATTATAAAAATAAGAAGGAATTAGCACCACCGTTTGAATTTTACGTTCCTTTTTCTCTTAAGAATGATGAACAATATAAAAAAAATGGTGAACAACATTAAATGAACATTCCATTATTTCTGTGACTGAGGGGCCTGGCAAATGAAAAACCACTGCCACCTCCTTCTACCTGGGCCCTGGAATGGTGACAATGTGCAACTGTCTCAATTCCCTATGACGTGAGTTGAACTAGACTTGTCACCCACAGACCAGCTGCCTGGGTCCCATCGCTAATTCCCTGAGCAACAGTCGCTGGGCCTCAGAGATTAAGCTTTCCTAGGCTTTGGGCTTTGTTGGGGGAGGGGGTGCTTAACAACTCCTAAATGATCAGCTCCTTCTGAGTGAAAGCTCACGGTACAAGGGAAAGCCCGATAAATATAAGCGAACACAAAACCAGACAACTGTACATTCAAATATTTTTATGAAAATATTATTTCAGTGCCAAAAGACACTCTTAAGAGAAAAGTCTGGGGTTTGTCACATTTGTTCCCTGGGCTTAAGATGAGTAAGTACTTTTATCCCACTAAGACAAAACATGGGTGTTTTCAAGCTGCGAGACATATAAATTGTAGATTCTTAGTGTCATATTGGAAGTGACCTCTCAGGGTCCCGCTTCAGATGTTAGAGATGGGTTGTTATACTGGGGGGACTCGAAAACAACCCATTCAAGAGATTTATTTTACAGGTGAAACAAAGCAAGTTGGGTTGTCTAAGTAGAAATGGGACAGGGCCTGGCAAGGGAGATTCAGAGTCCCCAAATTCTATTTTATTCGTTTTATCATTTCTTTTCTACCCTTTGAAAATCTGTCTTGATTCCAAATGAGGAGCCATGCTGAGAGATGTATCATCTCCGTTCTCCTGTGCTCCACAGAAAGTGAACAGCAGAGAGAAAAAGGTAGTTTGTGCACAACAGAACGAAACTTTAAAGACCTCAGAGGAGAGGAAAACTGTGTTTTCAGCCTTCTGTTTTATGTCTGTTAAGACTCATGAGGGCAAATGTGGGGGGAAACAATGGGATGCAAGTGCTTGCTGAGAACACACAGGTCAAGGAGGGAGGCCAGGGGACCCCCGTTCCAGACCTCCCGGGGCTGGGCCTGCAGGTGGTCCCTCTCCCACCCTAACCGGGGAGGCAGAGCACGGGCAAGAGGCTTCCTCAGCTCAGGAAGAGGCCAGGTCTGCCCCTGCCCAGCTCCCTGCACCCAAGGCCCAAGATGCCTGCCTGCCCAAGCCAGCAGGGGCGGGGTGGAGGGCCAGAGGGGCAAAAGCAAAGGATGCCTGCCGAACCACAGGTGTGGTGCTGCTGGCAGGGCTGGTTTTCTGGGGGAGGGGCATTCTCAAGTTCTTTCCATTAGAAATCCCGAGAAATCCGCCTGCACAATGGAGAGGTTCCCCAGGGGCCACAGCTCTGGTGCAAAATGCAAGGACAGAAGGGACCCCACCACCACCTCGGAGGAACCCTCACCCCAGGTTCTGAGTCCAGGTTAAGTGTCCTCACGTTCCTTCTCCACATTCCAAAACGCCAGATCATTTAGATTGGCACCTCAGGGTGCAGTGAGCGAGGGGCTGGAATCAGACGTTAGATTTGAAATCCCAGTCACTAGCCATGAGACCCGGGACAAGTCCCTCCCTCTCTGATCGTCCTCTTCCTCACCTGTTCAATTGAGAGAACCCTGCCTCAAAGGACTCCCCATTCTAGAACAGCACCTAAACACACAATACTGGGTAAATGTGTATTGGTACCCTTCTCTTCCTCACTTGACCAGAATACGATTTGTCAAGAACATGCTCTGCAATCTAATTGTCTCAGCATCCACTTGGATAAAGTGCAAAACGGCAACTTCACGGTAGTGTCCAAACTACCTCGGTTCACTACTGCACTGAATACCATTCAAGGACTGTAATATGGGCTTCAGAACAATTCATCTTTTATTTATGATGGAATATGACCACAAGGTTACATAGTAAATTCACAGTAGTAATTTATTATTTTCTTGTAACAAGATCCATAAAGCATAAACGCTACCAGAAATACTTACATCACTTTACAATCGCAGGAAGGATCTCTGCTGGACTACTTAAATATTATGTTAACATTTCTGTGCCACTTTTAGTCATCAGTGTTATGTTTTCTTATGAAGCTCAATTTTTAAGTTATACTGAGAAATACATAGTAAGGCTTCCAGGGTAGTAAAGTTGGAGCTGTAATTATCACAGAGCTTGACCTTTCCGTTTCTTGCTGTTTTCACGTCACAGGGTCCTAAGGCAAGAAAGAGTCTAATGGATTGCCTGCAGGATGTCAAGCTTTCCAGAAGACTCTTCTATGCTAAAGCCATTTACTCCTGGGGAGAAGCCAGTGTCACGGAGGGAGAGGAATAAAGGAGCCAAGGGAGAAGTAAACTGGCAGCCTTCCAAAAGATGGGTGCCATTAGGAAATCTCTCCCCCATAGGACACAGGGTAGAAACACAGACACTCATCCATACGAACACATGCGTAAGTTACCTGTTGACAGGACACCCACCAGCGACAGATGGCTAACATACGAACGTGCCGTCCCTGGGGTAATCACACTCAGAGCCATGCACACATATATGGAAACGCATACCACCACCAAGGATGTGTCCCCACTGAAGGAGCCTGACATCGCAGGACCCGGCCAGAGGGAGTGTGAACCAAGGACCCGATTCTCTTGGTTTCACAGTGTGACTAACACTTCCCCAGGTGTGTGTGTGGGGGGGTGGGACGAGGAGGGGCAGGGTAAGGACGTCTGCCATCCCGACAGGCAGGGGGCTTGCCGCAGAGCTACAGCCCTTTTGAAATACATGCATGCAGAATAAAGAGAAGCCGCAAGTATGGTGAAAGGGGAGGGGGACACCTCATCTCATCCCCCCCCCAACATCAGCCCAGCCACCACTTCCCCACGGAAAAGGAGCTCCAACTCCAGCAAAGAACCCCAATGCGACGCGCACACCCCCCCCCCTCCCCGGGAACCACATACCTCCACCCACTTCTGAACAGAATTCGATCTGTCGGTAGATGTGAAAGGGAAGGACAGAGAGGGAGAAGGGGGATGATGACAGCCGGGCAAAAACCTGCTCAAGCATTTTCTCAAGGGCTTACCTTAGGATGGACTTTAGCAAAAGTATCATGCGTTTGACTTCACTGATAATGCAAAGGATGGGTAAACTATAAAACCTTAAAGTTCCTTCCAACTCTAAGTATGCAGATGTTTTAACATTCAGTTCGTGGGTGATTAAGAATTATCACCACCTTCAGAAGTATACACTGAGGAACCAAAGTCAGCCACCGGTTAGAACACCCCCAGGGGATGCGCTTGTCACTAGGGTCTTCTACTCTGAACATTTAACATTCACGTTTTAATAACTTAGGTTGAAAGTTACAGAAAATCTATAAACATTTAAGGCAAATGAAATCTTGCCTCCTCCACTGTGAAGTCTCACATATTTTACTAGCCCTGGGGCAACTCACCCTCTTTTAAAATGAATGGCCCATTGGTTCCAAGGACTGAAATAAAAACGCATCGTGTTCGACTGGGTGATGCAGCTTTCTGAAACCCTAAATCTTTTTAATGCCATTTACATTGTTCCCACTGCACCAGTAACTCAAGTTATTAAGATTTTGGAAGTGCAAAGGCTTTATACAAAGATCCTGCATTTTATTTTGTTATTCTTTCAAAAGGGACTCAATACAAAGTCAGGGTAAAAAAAGCGATATCCAATTTAAAACTGAAACAATAATTTCAGAAAGTCTGACATTCTCCTATGCAAAGACTGGGGGAGAGAGAAGGGGGTAGAGAGAAAATAAATTCCTTAATTTAAACCTTTCTTCACCCTGCTGGGAATACAGGCACCAAAGCAATGACTCTATCTTAACCCCTTCTGGCCTGGTAACTTAAGACAGGGTTTGGAAGCACGGTATTTTAGAACGCAGACGAATAGTATCGTCATGAACCAAATGTTCTGTATACGACCCCCAGGCAGTCCTTACGGCATCTCCAGCTGCCGGGCTCCTGGTGCAGAAGCCTCTGACACACTTAGCCTGGGGCATGACAGCCGTGACCCAACCGAAGTCCCATACGCTTTCATCATCCTTGCCCTATCTCCCAAAATATATTTCCTGAGAAAGACATCATCAGCATAAGGAATGTCCAGTTCAAAAACTAAGAAGAACAAAAGCACCATGGTTACATGGTATGTGTTTTCCACCAACAGAACCACGTAGTTACATAGCGCATCTTGGCTCCACGCCATACCGACTGGTTCCTCCTCCTTTCTTCTGTTCCAACACATCTTTTTGAGCTGCAGGCTGTTGGGTCAAGAGTGCTGTTTACTTTTGCAGGTACAGGTGTATTACAAATATCCAAAGCCCATTTGGATTTAAAAAAACGATACACAAACACTGCACCGCTTTCGGAATGCACAAACCAGGAAGGGTCCTCGCGAACGCAAAGAGCATTCTGACAGTGTCCTCCTTGTCTAAAGCGAGGTGATTGGCTACCCCCGATCCCTGGGAAAAGCAAGGGCGAATACTCTGTAAAGGTTGGCCGTGGATACAGGAAGGCAAATGGAGGCACAGACAGGAACTCCCCCACAGCCTTGCCACCTGCCCCCCAGGATCCTCAGATCGGCTCCCTACCTTTCCTTTCCCCAAGCTCTGCTGCTTACCCATTCCCTCTCCCCCACTTTACCAGTAACTACAAGGACTTCCAACACCAGCGCCAAAGCAGCCCCTTCCCTGGTAGTAAGTGGCAGAGGTCATGAGTTGCACAGTGATGGTGGTCAGAAATCAGGGACCAGACAGCAGTAGCTGTCCCTGCAGTGGGCACTGTTTGGTCTCCCTTGGCAGAGCAGCTAGGCCACGAAGCTTTGTGAGGACTTCTCTCCCTGGGAAATCAGAGGCTCCAAGCTGCACCTGCCAGTCCCTGAGTCGCGGCGTCAGTCCTCCCCACCCCCTCCCCATCCCCCATCCCTGTGAGCAGTGGGGAGGAGAACTGGGAGGGGAGGGGCTCCCGCTGCAGCCGAAAAGGGACAATCTGGCAGGCTTGCTGTCCCTGTGTTCGACCTGGTTGGCGTGCTATGCTTCCCTATGCAAACAATCCATGGCACCCACGGGAGACAGTGCACAGAGCCCGTGAGCACACATGGAGAGCCGGGTCCAGGGCAGCTCTGCAGGCTGGGCTTTCCTGGCCAGGGCCACCAGCCAGGTGGGAGTGTGGTGCATGCAGGGGAGGGCTGATGGAGGGAGACGGGTGCGCCATCATGGGGTCAGGAAAGGGCCACCTGCTCAAACCTAGGCCGACGGTCAGAAACAGGACAGGTAGGTTTTCTCTTTGGGGGAGAAAACAAAATAAAATCATTTAGAGCTGTCAACTGCTAGTGCACATTTTTTGTTGTGACCTTTCTCAGCAGAACCTAAGGCAACAAAGAACAAAGATGAAGGCAGGCATTTCCGGAAAGGCCCGCGGCTCCTGTGGGTGATGTGGTACTGGATGTTCACGGACACAAGCACCTATGTGGACATGCCGTGTCCGGTTTCCCGCAATAGAGTGAAGGGGCGTCCCCCTGGAAGTCGACGAGGGGGCGGGCCAGAAGCAACAGGAGGGCGTGGCCCTGGACGAAAGGCGGGGACTAGCTGCCGTAAGGCGAGGCTCCCGAGAGCCACCTGCTCTACTTTGGTTTACAGCTGTCACAGAAACGCCAGGGAACGGCTTCGTGAGAAGTCCCATCCACAAAAGTCAGATGTCATCAGTCGCTTTTTGCCAGGGTGGACATCCCCTGCTTCCTTCCAAGTAAAGTGCGGATGGTCGAAGGATACTGGTCTATCATCTGCCAGTTTCAGTCAGCAATGAAGAATAATAATAAAAAAAGATGCCCCTCTGGTATACATATATATCTCTCTCTATATATATTCTTTTTTTTTTTTTTTGTAATAAAGCCACAAATATAAAACTTTTAAACCGATGTCTCAGACTGTAGGCGAAGGACAAATTTGTGAGATTTGGGGTCTATGAACTCTTCCGAGAGGATGATGAATGGAATTTTCTTCACATTGACCACGAGGCTGAAGTCCAAGCATTTCAGGACGAAAACGATTCCATCCCGCAATCCGTTAGTCACAGCCTCATCACTAACCAGTCTCCACTGCGTAGAGAGCCAGCGCTCCTTGTCATACTGCAGGGTAGGGCCCGCGCTGAGGTAACGTTCTAGAAAGGCCTGAAAAAGGAGGACAAAGGCCATCAGAGAAGAAATACCCTGTGCCAAGGGCAGTGATGTCAGGGGCACACCCATCTTATACGGATGAAAATGTTTCCCAACAAACCAAGACAGAGACCAGCGAATCAGGCCGTATTCCCATCAGACCCTCCCAACGGAGTCCTTGTTGGGGAGGGAAGCCTCCTTGGACTTTTTTCTCACTCCCCTCTGCCAACTTCCAACCAGAGGCGGGCAGGTGGGGTGCCTGGCATCTCTGTCTGCCCGGAGGCCATTGCCGAGGCACCAGCCCGGCCACAGCATGGCCCCACGGCACATGTCACCGCTTGTACCTGTGCTAGGTCTGCTTGCTCCCGCACCGAAAGCTTCTCAGGGCAAGGGCCGGGCACAGAGAGGCACTCGGGAACCGGAAGCTGAACAAGTAAAAGGATATACTTGCACGCACGCACAAAAATGCATGCTCTGCCACTCACGGGCTGTGTGGCTTTGGACAAGTCATTTGTCTGGTCTGTAAATGGGGACAGTAACAGCTCCTCACAGGGCCGAGGCGAGGATGACACAGCTGTCTCTAACCATCTAATGGCACGAGGTAAGCCCAACCAGTGTGGGCAATGGTGATTTCCTGTGGGATCAAGCGGGCACAGGGCAGGTCCAAGGGATGCCAGAGCCCACATCCCCGTCCCTCTCACAAGTCCCCTGCTCCTGCGGTGCTTAGCTTGTGGGAGGTCTTGGACCCCCCACCCACTCACGGCGTCCACGTGCATTATTCCTCTTGGGCCTTCAATTCTCCTCAGACCACCCCCTGAACCTCTGGGCAGATTAACACACCCTCCTCCGAGTGCTTATAATCACTGGCCTGACTCCCGGGTGACCTCTACTTTCCTAACGATCATTGTGGACATGCGTGTCTGTCCCCCGCACTGGAATTTACCCCCCTGGAGGGCAGGAACTATTTTTTAAATCTGAATTTCCAATGTGCCTGGACATAATAGGAGCTCAATGGCGTGTGCATTAAATCAATAAATACGCTGATTTAGCTATAAGAAAAGGGAAGAAAGAGGGAGCCAGTGATTCAGACAGGATATACTGGGATCTGTCACTCTGGTCCTAGACACAGGTCAAGGCCAGTTTCTTTCTTTTTTTTTTTTTTTTTTTTAAAGATTTTATTCATTTATTCATGAGAGACAGAGAGAGGGAGAGAGAAGCAGAGGGAGAAGCAGGCTCCCAAGGAGCAGGGAGCCCGATGCGGGACTCGATCCCAGGACCCTGGGACCATGACCTGAGCTGAAGGCAGATGCTTAACCATCTGAGCCACCCAGGTGCCCCTCAAGGCCACTTTCTACGAGGTATCCCCTTCCATCCACACCTCACTGCTGCCGCCAACTACGTGATTTCTGATCTGTAAGCATATATACATTTTTTTAAACGAAAATGAAAGCAACCAGGAAACGAAAAGATCTTAAGGCAGAAAGCAGAGCCATGCCTAAACACACTTCTAATACAAAAATAGCTCTTATGAATCATAAGAAAAAGAAACAACTCAGCAATGAGAAAACTGAAATTAATAAGATAGTTTATAGGATAATAAATATTAATAGAAAATTAACACAACAAAAAGATGCTCTACCACATTAGTAATTCATGAAACATGAATTCAAGTAACAAAATTTTTTTTTTTTTTGCCTCTTATGTGGGCAATGAGTAAAAAGAATGGTAACACCCAATACATCAAGTGTGTGGGGGAAATAAACAGAATCATGCCAGAGGCAGAAGTGTTTAAAAGAGTAACATCCCTTGGAAGGACAATTTGGCAGTCTCTATACCTTTGATCTAGCTGTTCCTCTACCAGAAATTTCTCCTTTGGAAATACTTGCACAGATGCACAAAGATGTATGTGAAAAACACACTCGCTGCAACACTGTTTAGACCAGGGGTTGGCAAACTTTTCTCTAACATAAATATTTTCAGCTTCACAAGCCACACTCTGTCATGACTGCCCAACTCAGCCTGTGTAGAGAGAAAGCAGCCATAGATGATATGGAAATAAAAGGGTGTGGCTGTGTTCCAATAAAACTTGATTAACAAAAACAGCCAAGCCCTGGTTTAAACTACTGAAAGATGTTAATCCAAATGTGCGTCGTAAGCATCAGTTACACAAATCATGGTATTCAGCGGGATGAGATGCAGCTATTAAAGAGAATGAATTAGATCTGTATGACAGAGATCTGGAAGTACTGACAGGGAAAAACAGTGCAGAGATAGTTTTAAGTGAAGAAAGCAAGTTTCCAAGTTGTGTGTGTGGTATGAACTCCCATTTGTGGTTTGCTTTTTTTCCACTTCTGCTCTAAACACACACACACACCTCTGAAAGCATACACACCAACTCATCACCAAGAACTGTTTAGGGGAGGAGAATGGAAACTTCCCTTTGCACATATTTTCCTTTTCCTTTTCTTTTGTTTAAAGATTCATTTATGTACTTGAGAGAGCGAGCACGTGTGTGAGCATGGGGGAGAAGGGGAGAGGGAGAGAGAGAATCCCAAGCACACTCTGTGCTGCGCGTGGAGCCTGACACGGGGCTCGATCCCATGACCCTGAGAACACGGCCTGAGCCGAAAGCAAGAGAAGGACGCTTAACCGACTGCGCCACCCAGGGGCCCCCATTATATTTGTCTTTAGTGCCTGGATTTCTATACAAAGAAAAAGTATCGATTACTTTTAATTCAGAAAAGTATACATTTTTTTAAACGAAAATGAAAGCAACCAGGAAACTAAAAGATCTTGAGAAAAGGAAAACAATGGCTTCTGTTCTATGTGGTACGAGCTACCACTTCCCACATGTATACTGTACTCATTGGCAACACGCTCTCCATACGTTTTTGCATTCTGTTTTTTGTAACTTAATATTCTAACAAAGATTCTTCTATTTTTAATAGGTGATACACCATAATTTATAAGCCACTGTTCTATTTTTAAGTTATGTCCAGTTTGGAGTTATCCCAGATTACTTTGCAAAAATCACCTTCGTTATTACTTGTGCATGTATCTGATTCTAGGAGAGGGATTAGTGAGCCGAAGCATATGGAAACCTTTACGGATTCCAACTGAGTATTTCCTAAGGGTTGTTCCTGGTGACAATGCAACCATATGCTGTACATGTATAGGGCAACCCATGAACATGGGTCCTTATACCAAAAGCCGCTCCATGTGCACTCCACGCCAAGCTCGTTTACTCTCTACCATGTGATCGACATGTCATGTCACCATATTGAATATAATTTTCACGCAACAACCCTATCAGGGAGATGCTACTATTATCCCCATTTTATAAAAGAAGAAACAAATATAGAGTGACCTCTACAAAGTCACAACCCAATCAATTGGTGGAGCCAGGATCTGAAGCCCCCTCTGTCTGATGGCAGGTCATTTACTAACCCTTACTCTACTCTGCTTCCTCGGCCCCACCCCTCTCTTAGCTACATGGCTGTTTCCGGCAATCTCCCTAAAGTGTGCTCATACTGTAATTCAAGAGACCACTCAAGTAAGACTAACCCCATGACGTCCAAAATGCCTAACGGGGTGATGGTATCCTTTCTGCCACTAAGAAGAGCCATTTATTCAGACACTTACCATACGGCAGGCACTGTTTTAAGCACTTCACATGAACTCTTTTAGTTCCCACCACAACCCAGTGAGGTAGGTATTACAACGAGCCCCCATTTACAGAGTAGGAAAGTGCGGCACAGAGCCATGAAGCGACCTGCCCGAGGTGACCAGCTCGTTGCGGGAGGAGCCAGGCTGGAAAGCATCAGCTCGGCTCCAGAGCCCACAGAGCGCCCCTAACTGCCGCCTCTACTGTGAACGTCTTTCCTCTGCTTGAAGCTAGAGGCTCTCAAAAGGCAATTTCAAAAAACCACCGCACCAAAATCATGTAAAGTAAGTGGGCACCGGGAATTCTCATGAGTCGGGGCTTTAGAGAGCCTCTGGGTCCATCGCTCCCGGGCACGGCCGCCAGCAGGACGTGCCGAGCTCGGTGGCCGGTCGCACCTTGGGGGTCATGCTGTTGGTGATGCAGAAGGCCAGGTGCCGCAGGATGCTCTCCATGCTGTGGTAGTGCTGCTGCCGCGTGGTGCGCAGGTACTTCTGCAGAGCCCGGGCCATGGAGGGGAAGATGGCCTGCGCCGCCTCCCGCGGGTCCATCACTTCCCCTGGAGCTTTCTGCTGCTCTTCGGCCTGGAGCCGCTGGATGTGGATGAAGGCCTCCTCCACCGCAACCACCAGCCTGGGGGGGGGGCAACGAGACGGTCAGCAGGATGATGGCTGCTGCCAGGCCGGACAACAGCGTGGTCATTCAGGGCCTGGGAGGCCTCCTGCCCGCCTCTGTGTCCCAGCCTGCCGCCAGCTCACCCAAGGCTCACCTCCGTAGCGGTCACTCCAGATGGCTGGGGGGGGGGGGGGTGTAGGGAGAAAGGAAGGCAGGGGGGCTACAGGGGTGAGGGGGAAGGAGCCCTGGGACTAGGAGATTGACCTCTGTTCTCAATTCTGCCACTAAGGAGCTTGGCGGACTCACTTCAATCCTTCCATCTCTACAACGAAGGCTTAGATGAAAAGAGCTCGAAGATTCCTCAAAATCTGGCCACAAAAGGCTCTGCACGCACTGAGAGGGGGCTGGTGCTAAAGAAGCAGAGCTGCATCCCCCTCAATCCAGCGTGGGCCGGAGGCCAACAGCTTCAGCATCAACTGGGAATTTGGAAGACATGCAAATTCTGAGGCCCAACTCCAGCCCCACAGAAAGGTGAGTAAGTCACTTTTGCAGGTGGGGCCCAGAACCTCAGATCTGCGCTTTAATAAGCCTTCCTGGTCACGCTGGTGCATGAGAAACAACGGAGCAGGATACACTCCTGAGGCTTGAGCGGCTCACGTTTATACACTCAGATTTCATTCTAGCGGTTAAAAAAAAAATAAAAAAAGTAAAAAGTCCGCTATGACAGGGTGTTAAGTAAGTGTCAGGGCGGGGGGGCGGGGGGCGGGAAACAGACCTCGCTCTTCGCTTCTTCACCCGCCGCTCATGCTCTGCCTCTTCATAATACAACTCATTGTGGCTTGAGTCTCGGCGCCGAGCAGCTGCAGCGATCATGGCCCGGGACTGACCAGTGGCATTGTTACTGGGGCCTTCGGGGAAGGACAGTGGAAGAAGAACAGTTTTAATGCCATGGGGCTGCAAAACATAGCGGGAAACGAGTACCACGGTCTGTCGATACCGTCCACCCACCCCCTGAGAAGCATATCCACCAATCTCAAAAGAAACTTCCAGAAGGGTGAAGAGCACTCCTGCCTCCCATTCGCTATGCTCATGAGAGGAAGGAAATCTCCCCCAAACCCAATCTGATTGGTGCAAATGGAAAAAGAACGCAGGAGGAGATGAAGAATGCCGGACAATGAAATATTGGCCAAAAATAACACACAAGAG
The DNA here is from genome assembly GCF_004348235.1 of Phoca vitulina. Classification (NCBI taxonomy): domain Eukaryota; kingdom Metazoa; phylum Chordata; class Mammalia; order Carnivora; family Phocidae; genus Phoca; species Phoca vitulina. The sequence goes on from NW_022589705.1 coordinate 5,441,854, forward strand.
AATGCTGAAGATGTTACTCACCATCTGTTACATCAAGTTTCAGTTTGGCCATAAGGGTAGCTGGAGCATCACACTTCAGCAACAAGACAATGAGACAGAATGAGAGGGATGGGGAGAACAAGGACAGAGAAAAAAGAAAGTCAAGGGATAAGGAGACACTGATTATGCACAGGACGACAAGCCATGCTGGAATGTCACGGTAGTCACAACGCTTAATAAAAAAAAAAAAAAAAGTATTTGAGGACTTGCAATATGGCCCGTTTGTGAAATGCAGACTTAGAACTCCCCACTCTGTTCCCCTGACCACAGATTGCCTTAACTTTTCAGAAGGACAAGGCAGATCACATGCTTTCTTCTGTATCAACTACTTAGTTAATGACTTGGTTTCGCTAGTGGGAATTTTCAGTAAGTTTTCAGATCACAGGTGAAATTTACCAATCCTCTGGTAATCCCAACTGAGCACACATCTCATAAAGTGTACCCCCCATCTGCCCCCGCCAAAATGGGGAGGATATGGCCATGAAAAATTGACACCATCCATAAATCACTTGACTTGCTAACAATATGATCCTCTTCGAGGGTCTACAAAGCTCTTGCCCTGACCCAAGGCATCCAGCAAGAAATGACACTGTGTCTTGTTCCTTGCACTTAAGTATCTGATAGCCTGAAACGCAGCTCTGATGTCCTCAGCCTGGCCTCTGGCCTCCTGCCACCCACTCAGCCCCAGGTCCTAGCCAGGATTGAGAAATCTCTTTAAGTATCTCACCAGATGCCTGAACTACTGAGAGTTACTGACTTCATGGATCTGGGGAGCTGAGTCTTTGAGAAACTTATCCAAAATTTGAAAAGCAGCTTTCCATAGATGTTCCCAGCAGGAGGCAGGAAACACACATCACTATTGTTTTCAATCAGAAAATCCCAAAATAAATGAACCTCCCACATGCGTAGACTGTAAATCAACATTCTTCTGAAAGTATGTTTGCTGAAAGACAGAAAAAGAAAGAAAAAGAAAGAAAGAAAGAAAGAAAAGAAAAGAAAAAAGAAAAGAAAGAAAGGGGCGCCTGGGTGGCTCAGTCGTTAAGCGTCTGCCTTCGGCTCAGGTCATGATCCCAGGGTCCTGGGATCAAGCCCCATGTCCGGCTCCCTGCTCAGCGGGAGGCCTGCTTCTCCCTCTCCCCCTCCCCCTGCTTGTGTTCCCTCTCTCGCTGTGTCTCTCTCTCTCTGTCAAATAAATAAATAAAATCTTAAAAAAAAAAAAAAGAAAGAAAAGAAAGAAAAAGGAAGAGAAGAAAGAAGAGAAGAGGAGAGAAGAGAAGAGAAGAGTTGTTCTGAATTGAGAATGTACGATAAAGATGGACACTGAGGGGAAGAAGAACCAAATGGACCATAAAGTTTAAGCTAAAGAGTTGCCCCGACATGTGCCCCCTACACCCACCAACCAGAGACACCACTTCAAGGCACGTACCATCTACATTGTAGACTTTCAGCCCGGCCATGTGCTTGGCTGCTCGGAATTTGGAGGCTGTTAGGAGATTGGGGTTATAGATGGTGAAATCTTTATAGTAATTTTCCAGAACCACCAATGCTGCTCGCTGGATACTGAGAAGAGAAGGCAAAATTAATGCAATGCTTTTTCACTGAAGAACCAGGTCCCAAGTGACCAAAAAAATCCTCTTTTGGAGTCAGGCAGGACAGCAGAGCACCACGGGTAACCTCCCATCATGGCGGGCCCCTGGATTTTACCACACCATTTGTCAGAGCAGGATGAGAATTTAAAGGTGAGACTGAGTTCAGTCGTCGAGTGGCTTCTTGGCCTTCTCCCAGGCTGCGCCATGAACCGCACCCCATCTAGCCAATAGCTGAGAAAGGAATCAGTTGTAACTCAGATTTGTTCAGGCTGCACAGAACTTTCCTATTTTCCCCAGTTTACAAAAGAGGACACTGAGGATCCCCGAATGGTCGAGAGACTTCGAGACGGTGGCAGGGCTAATGGGCGAAAGAACAAAGTGTAGATTCAGGTTCTCAGGTCCCAGGGCAGGGTCTCCCTGTAGGCCTCACAGCCCCTGCTATAGGGAAGGCTGGGATTTGGGTTCTCCATGGATCAAAATGAGCTACAACCAACCACACAGGGCAGAGGGCACGTGAAAGATGCTGGCTGCAGACATTGGTGAATCCTGATCCCTCCTCTGGGGTCTGTCCTCTCGATCCCAAGCCAGCTGGAGCTCCCTCTTTCAGAGGAAGCAACACCCCTTCCCGAGCCCTCAGCTGAGACTTTGGCCTTTATTGGTCTGCGAGGCCTTCTGTCTCTTGGACAACAGGGGTGTACAGAGGGGACTCTCTCTGCTCTAATGTCCTGCAACCTCTACTCTGTCACCCGTCTGGCCCCTCGGACAGCAGCAGAGGAACAGAGAAGAGGTAACACCACCAAGGGGGAGGGTGGGGGCGGGAGGGCGCCCATACTCCCCGACTGGCGGCAGAAGAACTTGCCGTTGGTCATGGATGCAGGCCACTCACCGCTTCAAAGAGAAACGTGTACTAATACAGCGTGGGTTTTCATGTACCATCTTGTCTGACTTCCACAATCATTCAAGGTAAGACAACTGAGGTTCGACAGTCTCTGACCGGCACACGGCACGCGTCTACCACACAGGAGAACTCCAGTTTGGAGTTACAAGCCTCCAACCTGTGCTCTTTCCCTGCGATGTGCGGCCGCTATGGCACGTGTACGTACCGACACCGGCCCCACAAATTTCTTTTTATCTTGCCCTTTATATTCTCCTTCCCAGCCCCTGCTAAGTGGGTGCGGTGACAAGGATTACTTACAACAGTCTGGGCGCCGGGACAGGGCTGCCCTCTGTGCCTGGATGACCACCATAACTCTCCACGTGGCTCAGGGACGCTCACTTCACACCGAGACAACGCAGCCTCTAACTTATCAGTGGGACACTCTGTCAACCCACTGCTCAGCTCCCCTTGTTTAGCACGAAGTCTAAAAACGATCTAGAAGTCAATCAGCTAACCTCCGTGAGAGCAGAGTCGTGGCCCAGCCTTCTCACTTATATCCCAACAGCGCCTCGATCCATGATCTGCGCTCAGTTGCTGCTGAGTATCAACCTCGATACGTACACTCACAGGAGGCGGGGGGAATCTGGCAAGACTAATCCTATATGATGTAAGTAGAAGAGTCCTAAGAGCAAACCCACATTTTGAAAGCCCTCGTCATTCAGTTACTCACTTGTCATCACTCCCACACTGGAGCACCCCCATCCGCCCAGCCCTGGGAGTGCAAGGATACGACTCAAGGAGCTGCTCCTGAGCCAGGCAGACAGAAACCCTAAGCTCCACCGCAGCTAACTGGAATACACATGGGCTGGGGAAGCATACAGAAGAGCTTCAGAACGCCCAGACTCGGGTGAGTGCAAGAGCAGCCCCCCGAGCAAGGGAAGTGGTCCTTGAGTTGACGTTTTGTGGCATAGGTCTTTGTGCTGAAGTCCCCTTGGCTGCAGGCAGACGCTCTCCACACTGGGGCAAGTCCGTGGCCCCCTCGAAGCCTGCCCGTGCCAAAGCCCCGGTGGCCCCGGGGAGTGTGTGCGTCTCACAGCCTTCGAGAGCCTTCGCTTCCGTGCAAGTCTGCCCAGTGGCTTCCAATCAGCAGTCTCCTCCTTGACCTCTGACTCTGGTATTTTCCAAAGTGGGGCAAGCACTTCTTCTCCACCGCCCCCTTCTATCCAGAGACTCTCCAGGGCCTGATGACACGTGTGTGCACACACAAAAACTTGCCCTCATAAGCACCCACCCCACCTCCCGCCCCGTGCCTCTCTGGAGGCTCTGGGCCTGGTGAGATAAGACGCCCCTCCACACTGAAATGTCCCAGTTCATGCACAACAGACATGCTGGGGTGCAAATATTTCCTCCCACGCTCCCATATGGACATGAAATCATCTCTCAGCTCCTGGATTCCAGCAGAGAATGATTTCCAGGATCAAAATTTAAAAATTAAAAGGCACCTCACAGGTTATTCTCAGGCCCGTCTTCAAAGCAAACCCTCTTGTGGTTGCTGGGTCTGGCTCTTCCGTTCAGCCAGGCCGCAAGGAGGAGCCCAGGGGATCCCACTAGCTCAGCCAGGGCCTGCTAGGCGGGTGAGGGAGAGCTGAATGGGAGCCTGGTGGCCCTATTTCCCAACCTCTCCACCCCAAAACCACAGACAATGCACTGTGCTGCCCGGACACGGGGTGTCTGCCCATGCCCAGCTCTGGCAGGCCTTCCTTGCCGGGGTGCACACCCCACACCCAGCCCCCTTCCAGCACAGGCCGCCGGCAGACGCTCTCCACACTGGGGCAAGTCCGCGGCCCCCCTCAAAGCCCGCCTGTGCCAAAGCCCCGGTGGCCCCGGGGAGTGCTCAGGGATGGGGCAGGGAAGATGGGGCAGGGGCTGCCGATGCTACGTGTGTGCGTCTCACAGCCTTCGAGAGCCTTCGCTCAGGGGAACTGAACAAGGGGGAAAAGCCAGGCAGTGCTCCCTTCCTCCAGCACTGTCCTCTCCCCAGGGGCACAGGAACTTCCCAGAAGCAGCCATGGTCACCCGGCCAGCAACCCCCACCCCCCCACCTCCGGCTGACAAACTTAACGCAGGAGCTGAGGGACTCTCCTGGGAAGTTTTTAGAAATGCCTCTAAGAGGGCTGCACACCCTCACCTTCTGCGCAACACCCACAGGCCACGAGAAGCTCCACGCAACAGAAAACTACGCATAACTGAAGTACCCAGCTTGAAAAAAAAAAGGTTGTGAAATTTGGATTAAAACCCAATATGCCCTTTTTCACGTTTTTAAAGAGAGTAAGCTATACGTGACTGAAGCCTTGTCGGGGACTCAGGACGAATGTTTCCCGCATTAATTCTGAGCTGTACCACGCAGGCAGCCCAGTGAAGATGTCGGTCCCCACGGGAGACAAAGGCCACCTGTCCCGTGCGGCAGGGCAGTCTGAGCACTCGGCTGTTTCTCCACATCCTTTCCGCATTCCCCCTGACTATGGCCATCAGAGTCCTTCCCAGGGGCCGTTGACCTACCTGCCTCTGTTCTCAGACACCCTCAGCCTGGGTATAAACAGGGAAAAGAGCTTCGAGGGACCCAAGTGAGGAAGTCTGCTCCAGCTAGGTGCCACCCGCTGTGGCATGCGAGTCTGAGGTCTATGTCAGTCCAAAGCCTAAAGTCTTTTTCATTTCTGTTCTGGATCCTGACTGTAGGTTCAAAGTAACATGCTACTAATACATTATTTGGCTCTCCAGGAAAAGAGCAATTCAGCACCCACTGAGGGGACATCCCGCTGGGCACCCGGAATCGGCTTCAGCCATGGCCCACAATGCCAGGATGCAAAAGCACCCTTCTCCTCGGCCAATGTCAGGGTTCAGTATCTTCCTGCCTCTGTTCTCTGCCACCTCCCAAACGTGCTGTCTTCCAAGGCCAAAGCAGGCCCAATTTCTTTTAGGAAGCCTTTTCTAACTCTCTGGCCCCCACTCACCTGCACCTAAATGCACAGCATCAACAGCCCCCCCCACGGGATTTGAGAGGTCTTCAAGCATGCTATTCTCCCTCTAAGGCAAGGCCATGAAAGTCCCCTGTACACAAGGGACACCTCCTATGGCTTCCCCTGAGTACATAATACTCATTGGCTCAACTTGCTCATGTAGGAAACCCTAGAATTCCAACGGGTGTAGGATCAGTCCTAAGCATGCATTTCCTGAAGCCATGCAGTTTCCAAGGCAAAAAGGGCCACAGGGATGGGGAAAAGCAAATCCTTCAACTAGTCCCAGTCTCCAGACCAGATCACCTCTGGGGAAGGAGGAAGGCAAGAAAAATCAAGCTGGTGAGAAACCTGCCATCTCTCTTATCACCGTCCTATTCTGAGAAATAGTAATCTGACTAAACAATCCCTAGGCGGAAACCCCATATTAAGGCAGGTGGACCCTGATGTAAAGATTATAGATGTGGCCCCACCAAAAACCCATGGCAAGGAGCACTCTCCCAAGATAGAGAACGCCAGGCTCAATTAATACTGCGTTTCAGGATACCCCTCCCCCGCCCCATCTCACCATACAGGGAAATACCCCTTCACAGATCACACAGAGTTGTGGAAAACAGCATGGTGATACGTGGGGCTGTAACAGAACTTGGCGCAGACAGGACTCCCAGATACGCACATGAAAGGCAACATGGATGAGGCAATATTTAGGGTCAGAAGAAGCCGATGTTATTGCCTGTGCGAAAGCAAGCCCCTCAGCTCCGCCTGGTCAAGGCTGATCCCAACTTGAACTCGTAGACAAGACAGGCCAGCCACGGATCAGCACACGTGTGAGGAAATTCAACAGCCACTTTTCTTCTTTTTATGTTTTTTTTGTTATTTGTCTTTTTTTTAAATTAACATATAATGTATTATTTGTTTCAGGGGTACAGGTCTATGATTCATCAGTCTTACACAATCCACAATGCCCACCATAGCACATACCCTCCCCAAAGTCCATCACCCAGCCACCCCATCCCTCCCACCCCAGCAACCCTCAGTTTGTTTCCTGAGATTAAGAGTCTCTTATGGTTTGTCTCCCTCTCTGGTTTCGTCTTGTTTCATTTTTCCCTCCCTTCCCCTATGATCCTCTATCTTGTTTCTCAAATTCCTCATATCAGTGAGATCATATGATACTTACCTTTCTCTGATTGACTTATTTCACTTAGCATAATACCCTCGAGTTCATCCACGTCATTGCAAATGGCAAGATTTTGTGGGGTTTTTTGATGGCTGCATAATATTCCATTGTGTGTGTGTGTATATACACACCACATCTTCTTTATCCATTCATCTGTCGATGGACATCTAGGCTCTTTCCATAGTTTGGCTATTGTGGACATTGCTGCTACAAACATTGGGGTGCACTTACCCCCTCGGATCCCTACATCTGTGTCTTTGGGGTAAATACCCAGTAGTGCAATTGCTGGATCGTATGGTAGCTCTATTTTCAACTTTTTGAGGAACCTCCATACTGCTTTCCAGAGTGGCTGCACCAGCTTGCATTCCCACCAACAGTGTAGGAAGGTTCCCCCCTTTCTCCGCATCCCCGCCAACATCTGTCATTTCCGGACTTGTTCATTTTAGCCATTCTGACTGGTGTGAGGTGGTATCTCACTGAGGTTTTGATTTGGATTTCCCTGATGCTGAGCGATGTTGAGCACTTTTTCATGTGTCTGAACAGCCACTTTTCAACGTGAAACTCACGGCCGACCATGCTGCCTGACTGGCCTATTCTCTTTTCAGGACAAAGACAGTGGAATGAGAAGGGTTGTGGCCTTTCGCGTCTTATCAACCACGAAAACATTTCCAGTGTTGTTGACAACTGTCACATAACCACCGTGGCCACGGAGGTGAGGGGCTTGTGCTCGTGCTACAGCCGAGAGAAGCACCTCCAAACAGAGTTCACATTTGAGTTCATAAAAACCCGGAAGACATGTTTCTGAAAGATGAATTCTGAAAACCAAAACCGAATGGATGTTCTCCATATCCACGCTTCCTGCTGTCCTGTGCCTATCTGTTGTGGGAGAGAGTATGCACAGAGCAAAGCAAATGGCACCAGGCTTTGGCCCCAGACAGCATGACTCTTGGCTCTATCATTTATTCTTTGACCTTGAACAAATTAATTCAGTTCTCTAAACCTCTGATTCTTTGCCCGTAGGATGGGAAGAACAATACAGAAAGCCCTGCTATAAACCTAAGTGGGCTCCAAAATACTCAACTCTATAGTATGTATTACTGAAAGGTCAACGAAACGACTGGGGCTGGTGTGAGTAGCTGGTCAGAAATTCCACGGACAGACGGCGAGATCCAAGTATGTCAGGTGCTGGTTGGAGCCTGTGGCAGTGAACTCCTGAGCTGAAACATCGATGGGGGCAAATCCAAATTCTATGACTTTCCGAGACTTCAAAGTCAGTTGGCATTGAGGTTGGGAAAAATACTGGAGACTCGGGAGTCCACCCTCTACTTTCTTGCTCCCACAGAGGGAGTGTTTTAAAGGTATGTATTAAAGATGAAATGAGATACTGTATTCCCAAGTACCTGGCCCAAAGCAAATGGCTTGCATACGGCAGCACCATGAGCTTACGGTGTATGCTCGGGAGGCCCTTCTGTCCCCAAGTGCCCCTGCTCTGTCCTCCCCACCCCGCGCCCACCCTGAGGGCACTGCCACAGGAAATGAGCCAGGGCAGATCCCCTCCGCACTGCTTTCTTAGTGACTTAGACCCTATAGCAATGCCACTCTGTTTTTATGCAGCGTTTCCTGCCAATCTCAGCCTCCCAAAAACCAGGCCTGGTAAAAAAGGACCAGCCTCAGAGTCAGAAGGCCTAGATCGCAGATCTGTTCCTGCTCCTGTGTAGCCCTGTAGAAGTCACTGCCCTCTCTGGGCCTGTTTCTTGGTCTGTGATGGACAGAGAGTACCTACTGCTGCATGCGGATGTCCAGAAGAGCAAACGAAATTATGGCAGGGGACGCGTTTATAAACGACAAGGCATCGGGCAACCACAAACTGTCACATTACTAAGGAGCACGAGCGTTTGGCAGCAAGGGAGGAGGCTGGCTGCTGGCTAGATTATTCATACAGTCTCTGGGCATAAAAGCATGACCTCAACTCCGCTTACACTGAATCACAAAATTTCCTCTTCACAGAACGAAGAGAACCGTAGTGCTTACCCAAGCAGAGACACAAGAGGCAAAGAAACCAGAGTCCAGCTAGGCCACACTCCCAAATCACATACCAGTTCTCTTTATAACACCCCAGACAGCAACCGACCTCTCTGTGAAAAGAAAATTCACTCTCGCTTGGCCTTGAAATGACCTTTCTCTAAGTTCTGCCCAGTGGTCCACTCACTGCTTCCTTCTGGACCCAAACCCCTCCTTTCTTGTGAAAGCTCATCAAATACTTGAAGGAAACAATTGTGGCCATAAACCTCCCCCCCTTTTAACTCTCTTACTGTGCAAATAAGGGCACTGAGGCCTAGAAAAGCATGTGTACATGTGTGCACACACATACATGCCTACATGCACACACATGCACCCCCACACAAAGAGTTGCCTATTTCATTCACTTTTCCCTGGATTTGGCTGTGGCCTCCGCAATTAATACATGCTATGAAGGGGCACCTGGGTGGCTCAGTGGGTTAAGCATCCAACTCTTGATTTCGGCTCAGGTCATGATCTCAGGGTCGTGAGATCGAGCCCCGTGTCAGGCTCCGAGCTCAGCACAACAGTGTTTGTCCCTCTCCCTCTGCTCCTCTCCCTACTCTCTCTCTCTCTCAAATAAATAAGTAAAATTAAAAAAAAAAAAAACAAACAAGCATGCTACTAAAACCAGAAATATTCAGGCTTCAGAGCTCAGGCAGTCTGAGACCCTCACACCTTACAGCCTGTGCTGTCTCCCAGGGCAGTGAGAAAGGCCCTCCCTGACAGGGCAGGGAGGGGAAGCCTCATTCAGGTTGTAGCCACGTCTTTTCAAATATGCACTTGCCCTCTTTAGCTCTGCCAACAAAAAACAGCTTTCTTCATGCGTGAAAAACGTGGAAGCATCTCATACATGTTAACGCCCCATGTAAATGCCAGTGACCATGATTCTGATCACCTCGGTGTGTGCTGATGGGAAAGCACTGAAGAGACAGTTCTAGTCACAGTAAAATCTGCAAAGGCCTTCTTTCAGGACAAATACTCATTATCCCGTGAGCCACCGAAGGATGCTGACACCCAAAAATCTTAACAACCCGTCTCTCCAACGCCATTTACAGGCCAGTATGAATTAAGAGCACCCGCTAAATCCCCAGGACTCGAATACAGATGTGAACAGAACCTCGAGAGGCTTAAGGTCCCGTTGGTGTGGTGACCCCCGGGCTGGGACAGAACACGTGACCGGGGTAGGGGTGGGGGCTTCAGGGGAAGATCTGCTGAGGAGGCAAAGCTGACTTTTCGAGTTAAGTCTTAAACGATGAATGATGGCCACACCACGTGGACACGGGCTGTAATACAAGCCACTTCCAGGCAGAGGAAGCAGGGTGGGCAGAAGCAGGCTGGTGTGAAACAATCCTCCTCAACACCTTCGGTAAGAGTGACAGGGCCGCACTGCTGAGTCACAGAACAGCTGTGAGAACCTGCTGTAGTGGGGTGAAGAGCGTCTCCCCAAATCCACACGCATACCCACAACTGCAGAATGGCATCTCCGCAGATGTGATTACGCGAAGTTAAGGTCATGCTGGTGTCTATTAAGAAAAGGAGACACAGGCGGAGAACGCCATGTGGCGACAGAGCAGAGATCGCGGTGATGTGGCCACAAACCAAGGAGCGCCGAGGATGGCCGGCAACCACCAGAAGCCAGGAGGACAAGGGAGGATTCTTCCCTAGACCCTCCAGAGCGCGCATGGCCCTGCCACTACCTAGATCTTAGACTCCTAGTTTCCAAAACTGAGAGAGAACACTGTGTTTGTGTGTTTTTTTAAATATTTTATTTATTTATTTGAGAGAGAGAGATTAAGAGAACGGGTGGGAGGAGGGGCAGAGGGAGAAGCCGACTTGCCATTGAGCAAGGAGCCCGATGCGGGGCTCGATCCCAGGACCCTGGGAACATGACCTGAGCCAAAGGCAGACCCTTAATGACTGAGCCACCCAGGCACCCGAGAGAGAACCGTTTCAAGCCACCCAGTCTGTGGTCCTATGCTACAGCAGCTTTAGGAAACGAACACACGTGTATTTAGGGCAAGAAGGATGGAAGCAGGTAAAGGGGAGGGAGGCTGAGAGGGTGGCAGAGGTGAGCGGGTGAGGAGGGAGGGCGGGCCATGAAGACCCAAAGGATGCCAACGGTAATGGTTGCCTGGGTGCCAAGCCTCCCTCCCTCGCACTCTTCAAGGCGTGCCTGCTCCAGTGACTGCATTTTAGGCCTGAAGCCAGGGTCTTTGAGAAAACTAAAATGGTTCAGCTTTTTGTGAAAACTCCCAGTGAGGGCGAGCCAGCTGATGGACCCGGTTTTATCGGACTGACCTCTCCCTGGAAGAGTCAGCAAGACTGCAACCTGGATGGGTAGGCTTCACTGTCTCCTGGACGGAGAGATCAAGTGACTTCGGGGTGACCAGGAGTCAGGACAATTTGCAGCAACGTTCATGTGAGTCCGGGAGACGCGAGTATAATTCGCCCCCTAACGCCGGCTGCCACCTCCACCGGGAGCCCGGCACACAAGTGTTTGTATCTCCAGGCCCTCCTGCCTTTTAATTAAAATGTTGCTCTTGCAACTGCCTTTGGGGATGTGGCTTCCATGAGTCCCACACAGATAACAGGCAATGATCACCTTGGAACTTGAGGACAGGGAAGGGCAAAATTGAGGAATGGCTTGTGTTTACTGACAGATCTGGATTAGACGGCAGAAAGATCTGGGGTGGGCGGAGGCTGGATTTTCGGGGACTCTGTCACAGCAGGCCAGGAGGGACACACATTGCTGCTCGAGATCTTGGGACGTGAGGCAGACTGTCCACCCCGACAGAGGACACACACAGTTGGGGCCCTGTCCTGCAGAGGCCCTTCTCTAGGCCGCATGGATTCCCAGGGGGGTCCCGGCCTGCGGGCTCCCCAGCTCCATGGACGCTGCAGCGTGACCTAGTTCTCTGAACCAATATTCACAGGCTGCGACGTGTCCCTGGCCCAGGCACCAAATACGGGGCTACAGACAAGCCCTGCATGGTATCCCCATCAGCAGAGAGACTAGAAGCTGGGAATATCGACCCTCACAGCTCAAAGGAGGTAGAATCAACAAGGGCTGGTCACTGCGGATTGGCCTCGAAAGTGCAGCCCGGGGGGAGCACTGGAGCACCTCCCTATGCACTTTACTGTCCCCAGGGAAGGATAACGCTGTAAAATGCCCTCTAATGTCAGTCAGACCACACAGAGAACATGTCCAGAGGAGCCCCCATGCTCTGTCACACCTGGGGAGTCTCTAGGCCGAGAAGAAGCTAACGGCTACATGCACCGGCCTGGTTCTTCCGGTCTCAGGGACTAAACAACAGAGAGCTGTCCCACATGTCATCCTTTTTGGCCGAAACGCCGCTATCCACTGTCCACCAGGCGGTTCTGAGTGTGGGGACGACCCTGAGGCAGCCTCCTTCTGAGCAGGTGATCCCGCCATGGGCGGCTGTCCACCTGACGGCCTTTCCCACAGCAGAGGGCTGCTGGCAGACGTGTGAGATATGCTTCCCTGTAAGCGACAGGTTTGGCTATCGCCACATCCAGCCTGGAGCGCCCGCAGCCACCTCCCTGCACCGTCCAGCTCAGGCTGCACCTGCCCTGCCTGGGATGGAAACGCAGCTTTCTCGACGCTTCCAATGACTGTGCTGAATCACACCAGATAAACATCAAAGACAACCGCCTGCTTAGGGCTGAGACCGAGATTGAGATAGGAACTAAGGTACCTCCAGACCCCCCTGGAATGCTTGACTGGCATTCTCTCATCCGGCCTCACACTTCTCACCAGCAGTACCTCTGGTCTTGGGGGGAACCACAGGAGCACAGCATGGAGAGTCCGGAGTCTGAGGGCAGCCAGCCTGGCCAGTGGAACCTCTGTTGGCCGGGACTGAGCCAGAAGGGGCACAGAGCGGAGCTGGGCAGTGGCTTTGCAGGACAGGGACAGCAGACCCCCATCCGTCTGCATGCTTGAGGATCAGCACAGCTCACACACTACATCAGATCACACCATCCATCCGCGGGGAGACACGCAGAATGCCGGGCCCTGTCCGCAGTGTGAGTCCTGCAGGACAAGGAACGGCACACCATCCAGGGTGCAGGATCCACCCCCCCCCCAGCCACCCGTGGCCCCACAGGAAGGCCATCTAAACCAGCTCCGCATCCACGAGCTCTCTGGCCGTCAGTGGCTGTGCTCTGTGAGGGGTGGCTCCTCTCCGCCTTGGAGCAAGGCTTAGGGGCAGACGCCGTGTGAGGGAAGCCTTCCCAGCCGCGGTGGCTGCCAGGAGACAGCTGTGCAAACACGGGCTGCAGTGTCCTGCACCTTCCGCTCTCATTACGGCCACTTTGAACAGCACCACGCGGCCAAACCACAAACGGCAGCTCTGTGCCCGCCCTCGAGGTTCTCCCACAGCAAAGCAAATCCGAGCAGAAGAAACCTTTCCGCTCTACCCTTCAGCGCTTTCTCGTTTTTAGCCTTTGCTTTTTGAGGGGCTGGGAGTGAAGGCCGGCAAATGTCTTTACTGAAAAGCAGTTAAACAAAACACGCGTTTCTAAAAATGAAATTGTGTATGAAACCATGATTATAAGTGACACGAACCCAAACCTCTGGTGGTCATCTAAAAACACTCCCCAACTTCACAGCCGATGGCGCTGGGTCCTCCCCAAACCGTCCGTGCTAGTCTTGAACGTGGGAGGGAGGGCCCACAGCCCAGCGCAACAGTCCAATCTCATCAGTGGTGTCATCACTGGCTTGGATATCACTTGACCCAGAATCACAGACATAAGATTTCAAGGGGAGCTGGATCTATCCTGAAATTACTGGAGTAACCTTAGTCTCTCCAGGAGACGCTCCCTTTTTCACTTCTACCTAGAAAACCGAAGTGCATTTGAGAGAAGCCAGGCTCCCACTCAAGCTGGGAGGACGCAGGCGTGAGCTCGAGAGGGCATAATATGAGCTCTGTTTCATCAGGGTTGAACTGCGCTCACTGATCCCACGGTTTCCCGGGGCTCTGGGGTCAAGAGTCACCAGTGTGTACTGTTCCTGTCTTAGCTTGGGCTGCCATAACAAAATACCATAGACTGAGTGGCTGAAACAACAGAAACTTATTTTCTTCCAGTCCTGAAGCCTAGAAGTCCAAGATCAAGGTTTGGCTGATTCTCTGGTGAGAGCCCTGTTGCTGGCTTGCAGATGATGACCTTCTCATGATATCCACACATGGCCTTTCCTTGGTCCATAGGCACAGGGGGAGAGACAGAGTGTGTGCAAGCTCTCTGGTGTCTCTTCTCAGAAGGACATGGATTTTATCAGATCTAGGACCTCACTGAACCTTAATTACTTCCTTGGATACCCCATCTCCAAAGACAGCCACATGGGGTTTAGAGCTTCAACCTATGGATTTTGGGTGACCACAATTCAGTCCATAACATTCCATCCCTGACCCCTAAAATTCATGTCTTTCTCCCGTGCAAAATAGACCCATTCCATCCCAATAGCCCTGAAGGTCTTGACTCATTCCAGCACCAGCTCTAAGTGCAAAGTCTCATCTAAGTGCCAAGACTCAAGGTAAGATCAAGACTGAGGTAAGATCCCTCTCCAGCTGTGAACCTGTGTTACCAGACAACTTATGTGCTTCCAATATAATCATGAGACAGGCATATGATAGGCATTCCCATTCCAAAAGGGAGAAACTAGAAGGAAAGGGGTGATGGGTCCCAAACAAGTCCAAAACCTAACAAGGCCAATCCCATTAGATCTTAAGGTCTTACTCTTCAGGATAATCCTCTTTGGTTCAATGCTGTGTCCTCGGGGCTTTGGGGGTGGCCCTGTCCAGGCAGCTCTCGGCAGTGGCCGCCTGGCCCACTGAAACCAAGGTGGGGGGCCCATCCTCTGAAGCCAGTGAGGAAGCAACCTGGCCCCTGGGCCTGTGGTGGGAGGGGTGGCCTAATGATCTCTGGGTCACCTTTGGGGTCATTCTTCCCTTTGCTTGAGGGATAACGCATGTTCGCAGCCTTCCTTCCATCCCCCCTCCCTGTTTCCTTTAGTCCCAAGTGAAAGGGGTTCTGTACTGGTACCATCTCATCTTCCCATCTTTATTCTTGGCTTCTGCTAGAATGGCTGATTAAATCCTGATTAAATCAAACAGCTGGCGCCTGGCTGGCTCAGGCGGTGGAGTGTGTGACTTTTGATCTCGGGGTTCTGAGTTCGAGCCCCACGATGGGTGTGGGGATTACTTAAATAAATAAATAAATACAGGGGCGCCTGGGTGGCTCAGTCGTTGGGTGTCTGCCTTCAGCCCAGGTCATGATCCCAGGGTCCTGGGATCGAGCCCCGCATTGGGTTCCCTGCTCGGCGGGAAGCCTGCTTCTCCCTCTCCCACTCCCCCTGCTTGTGTTCCCTCTCTCGCTGTCTCTCTCTCTGTCAAATAAATAAAATCTTTAAAAATAAATCCATACATACATAAATAAACTTAAAAAAAATCAAACAGATGTGTGACCACACCCTTGGTGTTCTCTTCAGTACACACTTAGTCATTGTTTGCAATATGGATAGGCTGAGAATTTTCCAAATCTTCAAGTATGGATTCCCTTTTGCTTAACCATTCCTTCTGCAACCCATCTCCCTCCTCTCACATTTTATAGAAGCAGTTATGGAGGACCCAAGCTGCATCTTTTGGGTATTGGATGTACCCAGTGGGTGAATTTTCAACGCTTTGCTCAGAAATTCCTCAGCTATGGGGCGCCTGGGTGGCTCAGTCGGTTAAGCGTCCAGTTCTTGATTTCGGCTCAGGTCATGATCTCAGGGTTGTGGGACTGAGCCCTGTGACTGGCTCATGCCGGATATGGAGCCTGTTTAAGATTCTCTCTCCCTCTGCCTCCACCCCCCACCCCCATGCACATGCACGCGCTCTCTCTCTCTAAAAAAATACAAATAAAAATAAATACCACAGCCAAGTATCCAATTCCATCCCTCACTCACAAGTTCTACCTGCCACAGAACACTAGAACAGGAGCACAGCTCAGCCAAGTTCCTTGCCATTTTATAACAAGGATCATCTTTTCACCATTATCCAATGACATGTTTCTCATTTCCACCTATGAATTGGTTGGGGGGGAAACCACAACAGTTATGATCCATGATCATAAACTTGCACTGTTTGAAAAGCAATCCAAGAATCATTTCTTCTAACGCACAGGTGGTTCTGTGGTCAGCAGCCAGACCTTTGACAAAAAGGTGGCAGGGTCAGCCCCAATTTATAAGATACTCTCAGTGTCAAAGAATGAAGCATGCTTAGAAACCCCAACAGTGAAAGCCCGCTGGTGGACAAGCAGACTCCAGGTATGAGAGCTGAGGTGGTCACGGAAGTCTGCTAGGTCGTGGACCCCAGTGAACCCACCCTCCCAGCTCCCTGCCTCGTGCAGCTCTCTTCTGTACGTCTGGGCTGGGGCTCTGGTAGAAGTCGTGCTGGGCCAGTTCCAGGCACAGGCCTTAGAAGGCTTTTGTGTTCTTGGGAGCCCTGAGAAGACGTCTACCTACCCTAACGAAGAAACTACTCCCCTGAAGGGCTCTCTGGGGAGGGAGAGAAAGAAGCCCAGCCCCAGCAGCCTCACCACGTGACTGCAATCACACAGAAAATGTGGGTCAGACCAGCAAAAGAGCCTCCCAGCTGAGACCAGCCTGTGAGAATACTAAAAAAATAAAAGGTTGCCCTACACTACTACATTTGGGGGGGGGGGGGGGGTTTATACAACAATAATTAAAAGAGGTCCTTTGGAGACATGATGTGACATACAGAAAAGTTAAAAAGTTTTGACCAAAGGCTCAAACCTACTGCTGTGTTTTTTATGATTTTATTTATTTATTTGACAGAGAGCACAAGCTGGAGGGGCAGAGGGAGAGGGAGAAGCAGACTCCCCGCTGAGCAGGGAGCCTAACCTGGGGCTTGATCCCAGGACCCCGGCATCATGACCTGAGCCGAAAGCAGATGCTTAACCGACTGAGCCACCCAGTCGCCCCCTGCTGCTGTGGTTTTAAGGTCCAGGTGTTGTTTGCTAACTGACTGAGCAAAAAAACCAACAGGCTAAGGAATGGCTACACAGTGCAAGCCAGCCATCTCTGACAATCCTCTGCATTCTCTCCTTTCCAGCCTTGAAGTTGGGAGTTAAACAGAATCATATATTTAACAAAATAGCTAGCACCCAGCCTGGCACATGGTACGCAACTCAAACATGCTGATGAGTTCTTTCAAGTGTTCTGAAAGCAGTGACATGAACATGAACACATCTATCCAGAGGCACAGGGGAGGGGTGCGACCCCCAGGAAGCACGCAGTCCCCCAACCTGCGGCTAGGGCTCTCCTCTGCAAAGGGCAGCCGCCCTCTACCACCTGCCCCGCCCTGACAGGGCAGGAGGGGTAAATGACATCGGACATCTGAAAAGCCCTCTGTCATCCCCCAGGCACTGGGCAGAAAGGTTAGGAAGTATCTTAATCTATTTACAGTATCTCACTTTTTGTACCACAATAACCTTTTATTTTTCTCAAAGTTTTCAAATAAGCCCCTAACTCCATTCCTGCCAACAAGCAGGACCACTGTACCTTTTATGAGAGCTAACAAGAAGCATCTTTTCTTTAAGAAACTAAAGAATAGGCATTCTTTTGACAACCTTCAAAAATAGCTCAGTCGATTCCATAAGGTCATCTTTGAGAACACCCCCAAAAAAAGCACTCACCATCACTCCGCAACTAAGCGCATCAGGTCAGTGCCACAGGGAAGGCGTTCCATAAAGGAAAATGGGAACGGCCTGCCAGTCAGCTGAGGAGGACTTGCTATTCTGATCCCCGGACTCGCTCTTTGTCTCTTCGGATTCCCCCATCCCTCCTGTCTGTTTCCACGCTCTACAAAAGGGTTTAGAAGTTATATTTCTGGCCCTGTGATTCTTGCAGCCACCGCTGGGTTTAGAGCCGATTTAGCCCCAGAAGCGGCAGGGGACTGAGCCCACACAGTGCCAGCAGGGACAGATGCCAAGCCCGCTCCAGCTCACACGGCCTGGCTGTCCTATGGGCAGCCAGCCCTGCCCAAGGGCTCTATTAGAGAGCAAAGGCGCCTCCCCTTCCCCGGCCATCTCTCCACCCCATAAGCAGGGTCTCCCTCCATGGGAGGAACCAAGGGGGCCTTTCTGAGAGCAGAGAAAGGAGGAAAACACAGGGTCCTCGAGAGAAGCCAAGAGGAAGATACGGGGCACCAGCTGGACATGCTCTCCCCACCCCCTCCCCGGGGCTGCCGGAAAGGTGCTACCCTTGGGTCTCCCCAGGAGCTGGGGTTAGTGGCTTCAGGGTTAGCAAGTCAAGCTGGGCAGTTGTTGGTCATGGCGAAGGACAGGCATGAAAGGTATGCAGCAAGGTTGTGGGCCATATGGCACAGTCGGCCCTGCCCTCCCCCCCAGGTCTCCCCCCCACCCCTCCCCCAGCAGCATAGCTGTGTGGTGAGGTGCCAAGGCTACTGCCAGTTTTCTAACACAGCACAGGGTACTGCGCCCAGGCTGTCTGGTTTGTCCCCTCCCCACCCCTGCTCCCATCCAGCCTTGGAGGGAGGGGCCAAGTGGGAACCGTGGGGCGGCGGCGGGGGGGGGGGGATAGTCAGCCCCACCACCTGGACGACCCAAGGGGAGACAACGCACTTCGCTTTTCCACCCCACCACAGATGGGGTTCGCGCCAATGAGGGTGGAGGCCAGCGTCTTGGCCACTGACATTAAGAGTCCCAAATATCACTCGTCTCTACTGCAACTAGAGCTAGATTTCTCTCCACCCCCTTCAGCTTGAGCAAAACCAGTCCTGTCCTGGGACAGGCCGCTTCCTGCTGGCTCTATCATGGCCACTGCCTCGTCCTCCGGTGCTCCTGTCACCCGTACCCAGGCCTGTGTGGGCAACTGTCCAAGCACAGCAGGGCACTGGTCTCTCGCCAAGGGACAGGGAGTCCCAGGAGTTCCAGACAGAGCTCTGAAGGCAGCCAGCGTTGTGTCTCGGGTGCCCCCAATGCCGGGCTCTGCATGTGGCAGATTTTTTTTAAAAGATTTTATTTATTTGTCAGAGAGAGAGAGAGAGAGCACAAGCAGGGGGAGTGGCAGGCAGAGGGAGAAGCAGGCTCCCCGCTGAGCAGGGAGCCCGATGCAGGGCTCGATCCCAGGACCCCGGGATCACGACCTGAGCCGAAGGCAGATGCTTAACCGGCTGAGCCACCCAGGCGCCCCTGTGGCAGATTTTTAATGCAAGTCTGCTGGTCATTCTCCACCAAAAACGGGGGGAGGGGTGAAGAAAGCAGAGCTAAATAAGCAGCAGGGACGTCCTTGCCTTCAGAGCCCCACAGGCATCTGCAAAGGACTCGGAGACATATGATTCTGCTGTGTGGAGCATGTGACTCAGACACCAATTCCCTCCAAGGACGAGGCAGGATGGCAGCCGCTTCCAGTGCTAAACCACTCCGTCCTCAGGGGGTACAAGCTCAGCCAGAGGAATGAAAGAGGGTGCGTGCCAACACCAAGATGGTTTGGCAGTGCGACCCAACTCCAAACCAGGGCCGGGCCACCTTCCTGTGTCCCAGCCAAAAATAGGACAAAGCCCATTGTTCTGATACCCAATAGGGTGCCCTTGGCCGTCTTGCCAGCTACACGATCACGGGCCATAATGGCCACAATTAACTAAGTGCTCACCGTGTGTCAAGCAGGATACACACATCGGCGCGGATCGCTGGAGGAGGCAGGAGAGCCCAACGAGATGCCAAACCCAGTCATCCCAGGTGATCCACTCACTGGTAACCACGTGAGTGCCAACTGTATGCCATGCTCCAGGCCAGGCACTGGGGATCCAATGAGAGTGAGACCCGGCCCCTGTCCTCAGCCCCCTCCTCAATTTGTGGCAGAAAACAGACAGAAAACGGGTCCAGGAAACACAAAGTAAGACCATCTAGAGAAACTCCCACCCATGTGCACCAGGAATTCTGAACAATAACAATCCTGATCATAACAGCTGTGCTTGTAATAGCAAACAAATAAAATAAAATGGAAATAACATTAGTGGCCAAAAAAAAAAAAAAAACAAAACCAAAACCAAAAAACCCAACCCTCGAGAGAAACAAAGAGAGAGATGCCATAATGGGGGCATTAACTGAAGCCCAGCTTCTTGACAACTGGGTAAATCCTAAACGAGGCCTGCCATGTTATTTTCTACAAATTGTTTAAATCCCCTAATCCCCCATTTCCTCCTCTGTAATATTGGGATGAACACTACCTAAATCAAACGGTTCTGTGAAGACTAAACGTGACAATCTATACAAAGTGCTTACCTCACGATAAATAAAAATAAATAAAATATGATTATCCCTTTTTTAGTTACCCACAAAACAGATGATATGCATAGATTTAAAGTATGACATCTTGATATATTTCTAACTTTATCACATGTATACATTTCCAAAACGCTCAACTCTCCAAAAGTTCGGGGTCTCTAGTCTGCACTTGATTCTTTACTGAGGGTCACCAGGGTGGCCACATAATTTAGTGCCTAAACCAGGACACCTCTGAGAACGGGGAAAAAAAGGGATGAGCAATCCTACCAGGACAAGGATGTAAACCAGATGTAGCATTTTGAGCAAACTGGAGGGGCTGGTCACTTTGTCCACTGTTCACAGGCCAATTTCAGGGGCAAGGCCAGCAGCCATCACAATGCACCCCCCTCCACCACTTTTGGGAGCTGCCAAGCTTGAGAGCTGGCCCAATAAGACTCCAACCTGGATGAAGCCACCAACGGTGTCACCCCACCCAGCAGTCAGGAAAGTCAGTGGACACGGACACACACCGCCCTTACACACACACACACACACACACACACACACAGAGATCCTCCCAAAACCTGAAGAAGGGAGTCAGACCCTGGTCCCGGCACCTGGCACCTGTCCTCACCCCTCACGTGCTATCCGCCAGCACGATGTCAGTCAGCGGTCTTTTCTGCCTCTCAGACGTGCCCCTTACCTCAGGTGTCCCAGGCTGTAGAACCGGGACTCGCCGTCGGTGGAGCGGACCACCTGCAGCGTGAACATGGGTTGCAGCTGCCTGAGCTCCAGCAGGACGATGGCCAGGTAATGGATGAAGAGGAGGGCATCCACCAGGGACACGGCGTACTGCACGATGCCCTGGTAGTTCCGGTCCCGCGAGTCCAAGATGCGGACCCCGTAAAACAGCCAATAGGAAACCACAAAAAGAAAGATGAGGACCAACAAAAGGGCACGGAACACAAACACCCGCGGCACGTCGGCCCTCTGCTTGCGGAAGAAGAGCGCCCAGGTCCCGATGAGCAGAATGAGGAGCTTGAATGCCACGGAAATGAAGAGTCCCTCGCAAATGGTGCCACAAGGCTCCAGCTCGTCCCTCCACAGGATGGGGGGTAACAGGATGAAGGCAATGGGGGTGAGGAACACTAGAAGTCCGAGGACCGAGGCCACAGTGAGGCCCAGGTAGCGCTTGCAATCCAGCCCCACGCTGTCCTCCATGTCCTTGCTGATCCTGGCAATGTCCTCCTGCGAAATGCTGTGCTCTGACGTGCCTGTGATGGCCGTCGTGGTCTCTCCCCAGTTGTCATCCTGATGGGGAGAGGACAGTGAGCGCGAAGAGCCACAGGCGGCAGGTCAATGGTAAAAGCCACGAAGCCAGCCCTCGGACACATGGGAGCCCTGCCTCCCCGAACCAACCCACACCCACGGGCAAGCCTAGAACGTGCAGGCTGCACCCTTCAAACACAGGAACCGTGAACCTTGACGACCTTTGCTGAAGTTTTTCAAGCTGCATGTTATATTCACCTTTTCAAACAGAGAAAACACAGTCTAACCTTTTGGTGGGTGTGTTGGGGAGCTTCATTACTCTAATGTTGACGATCATCCCCCGTGTTGGAATCTCCTGAGACGCCCTGGGCCCTGCAGTAAGCCATCCCGCTGCGAGACCTAACATAACAGGGCTCGCCTATGGCAGAAGAAGACTCTGCGTTCTCTTCTTAGTTCACGGCTGGGTTAAAAAGGCTGACGAAGTCCCACTCCTGGAAGTGGGGCATTACAATACCCTCCAGCAGCTCTGAAAAGCTATACGTACAAATCACAGCTGACCCATAGCTAGTTTTTTGTTTGTTTGTCTGTCTTTATAATTATCAGCGTCAAGCACTCCTGGACCATGTTTCTCACTGAGCAAGCTCAGCAAATTCAAGTACCGCTGGCCAGGACAGCTCCAAAATTCCTCCCCGAAAACACACGTTCTCATGACACACTGAACATTGAGGGCACAGAACTCCCGGGCTATTGCAATGTGTCTTTGACTTTCTTGCTTTCTCTCTCTTTTTAACCTCTGAGGTAGTTTCCAGTAGGACCAATCAGTCCCTTTAATGAACAAGACCCAGTTCTTAAGGTTTTTAAACAATCCTGCTGTTTTGCTGGCAACCTGACCCCACTACGAAGCAACAAGAGAGCAAGAAGGCAATGAAAAGCCACACGGGGTCCACAGAGGTTTTGCCTCAGAGATTTGTGTATATGATTTAACTTGGAAAAAACAGTCTGATGTAGGGGCAAGCCGGGTGAAATTCATGTGGAAGACAACAACTTAGAAAAATCTAGTTTAAGTTGACAGCTGAATCAGCAAGACAGGGAACCCACGAATAATAACCTTAAATCTAGTAATGATCAGAAAAATATGATTTATGAATGTATAGGCTACAGCAAGGCGTGATGGCGGTGGCAGAGGTCTTGACCTAGGAACAAAGAGTTCGTCAACTTGGAAAGTTACAAGTGTCACACACCATGAAAGAAATGACTCTGCAGGACAACAGACAGAAGCCACCGAGACTCTCACACATGGCTGAGGGAAGTATAAAATGGTACAATCGCTCTTGAAAATGGGTCTGGCAGTGTCATATAAATTCAAATATATGCTCAACTGTATGATCCAGCAAATTCCACTCCCAGGTTTTTATCCAAAATAAATGTAAACATATGTCTGCAAGAAGACCTGTGTCAGAATGTTCTTAACAGCTTTGTTCGTGACAGCCCCAAATGGCACCCCTCAGATATCTATCCATCAGGGGAACGGGTAATAAATTCATACAACAGAATACTCTCAGCAAAAATAAAAAAGGATGAATTGCTAAAAACTCACCAAAACATGGATAAGTCTCAAAATCATTATGCTGACTGAGAAAAGTCCGAAACAAAAGAATATGATCCCAATTATATTAAGTTCTAAAACAGGCAAAACTAATCTACAGTGATAGAGATCAAAACAGGCTTTTTATCTTGGAGAGGTGGGGATGGGGACGGGAATTGACTGGGAAGAACATAAGAGAACTTTGTAGAGTAATAAAAATATATATATATATATATATATATTTTGACAGTGGGAGTTACATGGGTTTATTCAGCCGTTTGAACTTCTCAAACTGTACACTTTAGATCTGTTCATGTCTCTGTGGGTAAATTTACTTCAATTAAAAAAAAAAATCACCAATAGGGGAAAAAATAGCCACAAATTCAAAGATCGACAGTACTCGTTGTAATATAAGGTAAGTTCATAAAATACTTTACTTTGTAACACTCTGGAAGAGTATAGGGCAAATACCAGATGCCATGTTTTGTATTGGGCCTACTATTCAGGTGCTAATCAATGTGGAAGTAATAATTACGAGTATCTCACGGTCATTTTGTTGACCACTGCACTGCTATGGTTTAGCTATTGACCCTTTTTCCCACCAAAGAGTTGCTAACTAAATCCCCTGTACATTTTGAGAATGGATGTACATCTGGGCCTAAAAAATGTAATGTCCAAAGGGTCCTCTTAAGCTTGGGGTTCTTAGAACAGAAAGGATCTACGATCTTCTAATCTGATACCCAAGAGCCTGAGGCTCACAAAGGTCAGGACTGCCCGCAGTCACAGAGCTACTGAGAAACACAGCCTCCAAAATGCCCGTTTTTCCATGCTTTTCTCCTCACATCAACTTGGTGTAAACACCCACAGCTTCCCAATACAGCTTCCCAGTGGGCTACAAGACGTAGAGAAGCTGCAAAGAAATGCCTTCACAGTGGGCCCCCAGCACCTCTGAATCCGCATCTAGAAGGAGACTGACCCCCTGCAGCACTTCAAGGTGGTCCAATCTTAGGAGTGGCCCCAAGCATCCAACCATCCCTCTGGTCCTCCCAGAGCTATGGCAGGTAGTGCAAGGGTAAGGACTAACGACACGTACTCATCACTGGACAAACTCCACCTTCATCCCACAGCTGAGCTTTGGGTCCCAAGAGCACCTTGTGTGCTCTGAGGAATTCCAATTTTAGTCCATCTCTCTGCTTAGAAATGCAGATGTCTGTGTACCTGCAGGTGTGAGCATACATCGGTTTATAGGGGGCCATGGCTAGCCACGCAGATATTTCAAGAGCTGTGGAGGGTATGCACACGTTTCTGAGGACAACTCAGATGTTTATTTAGATCAGGTGGGCTGCCAGACAGTTAGGACCCAGCAAGAAGAACCCACACAGTGTCTTTTAAAGATTAATACATTGCCAATATTTAAAAATTGGCTGATTTCACATAAAATCCTAATTTCCAGCTTTTCTTAAATACCACTAGATCCAGGAGCACTGAATTCCTGCATTCCTGAGTGGTAATAAGAGTCCGGAGCTGGGGAGCTGCCGTTCCTCTGACAGAAAAGATGCATTCTCTAGTTTGCTACAGACCCGACAACCAAGTGCCACCCAGGTTGCTGCTCACCCCCCAAGCTTGCCCGATATGTTCTGGCCCCTTCTCTGTGGGCCAGGGCCTATTTCATTCATCCAGTTTTCCTGTCAGGCATCTAAGTGTACAGATCCCCAATGTACTTCGTATACCTCGTAGGTCAGTCTGGACTCTCTTAACCTCTTGTTCCCCACAGCACTTGGGGCTTCTGGAGACCGTTTCCTTCCCTGGCGTACTGTTCCACTTTGGAACGCGTCCCCAGAGACGACAGCCTGTAACTTTCCCTTTCTCTGCCCTGTCATCAGCCCAGCGGGCTTCTTTTCAACACCATTCAAAGCAGGCCCACCAATCACAGCTCAGAAGAATCCCCAAGGTAGCCAATGGCAGGACAGGCTGTCCTTAGACCAACAAGAAACCACGAGACATAGAGAAACTCATTACCATGCTAGAAAAATAAAGGTAAAAACCCAAGAGAACCTACTGCAACAAGACTTAGGAAAACATTTACTGAAAAGAGTCTTGATCAAGGCGCAGTGTGCTTACAGACTGCCTTTGATCCTTACCTGAACTTCCTCCGTCCGAGTAGAATCATTTGCCAACAGGGGCTCTCCGGTGGGAGCTTGAATGGTGACAGATTTTTCTGACCCTCTGCCATCTTTATTCCGGGGTGATTTGTGTCTCTCTCTATTTCTCTCCCTGAAAAAAAATGATCATCAGCTAGCACATTCATACTATGTGAATCACCTCTCACTGAAATATATTATACATTTCATTTTGAGTTAGGAAAATTCTACACACGCATATATATATACACACACAGACACACAGACACACACAGACACACACACACACAGACACACACAGACACACACACACACAGACACACAGACACACACACACACACACACACACACACACGGTGCCAACACCCATGGAAGCCACCCCCTGCAAGGAGTAAGCTAATTTTTACCTCCTACTTAGTATTTTCTTTCTGCCATTCCAAGACCCAAAACAAAGACTGTCACTCCTCCCTCAACAGTGGAGTTAAAAATAGATTTTTTCAAAGCCTAAAATTATGAATTTTAGAATTTCTATAGCTGAGGCACATTTTACTGTAAAATTACTGACTTGATTTGGTTATAATATGCCTAAATTTATTTTCTAGGGCTTTCTTGTGGGGACAACACTGCAAAATATTTACACTTTGGTCTGTCCAAAAAAATCTGGGACACATTGTCACCCTACACCTTTGGACAAGTTGAGAAGAAAGGAAATTCTAAACCAGTACAAAGAAGCATTTACTTCTCATTCCTACAAATTCAAACTGAAAGTCATTCCCACAGGTTCTGGATAAATTCAAAGGCACCCAGAGGAACAATAAAAGCCAGGACAAATGACACCAAGAGGTGCGTGTGTGCGTGTGTCTGTATTTTCAGGCTTCCTAAGGAAAGGAGGCTGCTGCCTCATTTTACTCCAGATGAACTTCCTGGGTGGTCTTCCAGGGTAACTGCGAGAGCACCCTGCCACGGGGTCAATCTTGAAATTACGAAAGGACTCAACCACTGTGCGAAGCTCGGAAGTCACAACCTAGCCATTAACCACCCATGGAAACTGGCACTCCTGTCCCCCAGCTGTGAACAGTCAGTCCAGGAGCCTGTCTGTCGGTGTCCCCTGTCTTAGAGACTGCCTTGACACCAGTCCTCCCTTCAAACACCTGCTCTCATTCCCAAGGCTCCCCCCACCCCCCCGGCAGGACAGAGCACTGCACACACAGGCTTTGGGGACAACAGTCAGATCTCAGTTCTGCCCCTATTAGATGTGTGACCTTGCACAAGTTATTCAACTTCTGAAAATCTCAGTTTCCTCTCTGTGAAATGGGGATAATGATAATACCACACAGATAATGTATGCAGAGCTTGGTACGGGGGCCTCGGAGGAGACATACAAGGAACTATTAACACACAGTCCAACTCCTTCCCTCCACAGCATGTCTCCTAATAACCTGCTACTTAGCCAACAAAATCACATGCAGTCTTCCTGTGGGCAAACTCCAACCTTATGAGCACCTCTCCAGGATAAGCATTGGTTAGTTTGTTCAAAGAGCAGGGAGGCATCCTCGATTCCAGAAACTTTCAGTTGAGAGCATCTCTAATTTCTAGAGCATCACTTATCATCCTGATCTATTGTTAAATTAGAGTGTAGAAATACATGTGTTCCGATCAACTTGGGTGTTTCAGTTTAACCAGGTAACTGAGGGGGCAGCAGAAAATCTGTTTACCTAGAGATGTATCTATCAATGCCAATCATTCCACTCCCCGCTCCAATTTAGAGAGCGCTTTATTAGGTGCTCTATGATATTAATTTCATTCGATCCGGACAATAACTGTATGAGGACAGGAGTCTTGTCGCCACTTTAGAGATGAAGAAACCAAGGCTCACGGAGGTTAACTGATTTGCCAAACTCGTAGTAAGTGGCAGAGCAGGATGTGACCCCAGGTCTGCTCCCACCACCTCGATTCACACCCGCAATGCTGCGCTGATCTGAAGAGCAACTGGGGAAGATCCGGCAGCATGAATATTCCTAATGCTCGTCCTGACACCCTCTAGCTGAACCGCTGGAGCTCTGAAATCTGCCTGTGGGGCTACCGTTAGCAGTCACAAATGCACTGTGAACTTGGGACAGCACAATGCAATGAGCCCAAAGCTCTGGGCTGCCAAAGACAATCACTTCAAAAGGTCCCAGTGTGAGAAACAATAAACAATTTGGGAGAGCCTTCCCAGGTGCCTGGTCCGTCTTTGGGATGATCTGTGTGGACGAAGTCTAGAACCCAATTCCCAGGGCCTCTGTCGGCCAGACCCAGGAGCCTCCTCTTCTATCTTGTGTCTCCATCACCCCCAACTGTTTCCCCAGCTATCAACTCTTTCTGTCACCAGCCAAGTCATGTGCTCCCCTAACCCCATCTATCTATTCATTAGTCCCATGGGTCAAATCCTGCGACAGCACAAATTCCGCTGGAAACCAAAATTCTTTCACTGAATGCCAAGCGCTGGAGCCCGAACACGGCCAAGGCAGAAAGCAGGTGGGGGACACACCCAGGGCTGGAAACTGCCTCGCCAGGGCCAGCCATCACTCTGACCCCTGGCCCACCCCACCTGGCTCTTAAAGGGCCCAACAGCATCCAAAGGAGACACGATAGCCTGAACCATTCCCTTGGTGACATCTGGTAAACCAGATAGGAGCCTATTATCTGATAACCCCGGGAAGGGAAGGTTTTCTCATCCCCCAGAGCCAGGAACCCAAAACCAGTGCTTCTCACACCTGAGTGTGCAGAGACACCACCTGGGGTGGGGATTTAAGTGCAGATTAGCTGGCCCCACTCCTAGGGAATTCTGGAAGGGAGACAACAGGAATCTGCATTTTTACCAGCACCCCAGGTGATCAGGATGCAGGTGGTCCAGGAAACTTTCCCCAAGGTTCTTCCACCCAAATGTTCCCAGGGAGAGGGTTGTGGTATTGAGTGCTTGGAGGTCTGGCTGTCTGTGAAATGCCTGTAAACAGCAGGGGCTCAATCACGGGAGCATTGTGCTCAGCCATACAATGTCGAGGTGTAGAGTAGCTTCTTCATTAAAATAGCATTAAGTGGATGAGGCTGGGGAGAAGGTTCAGGCCAGTGTGCATCAGGACTCAGCATCAGCATCAGCGTGCATCAGCCTTGTGCTGGTCCCTGTCCTCAAAGGAGCAAGACCTGTCACACAGCTTTTACAAAAATCACTGGTCATGAATTACTGCTCCAGGAAGGCGTCTGAGCCAGTACTAAATAGAGAAGTCCAACAAAAAAACTGCCATTCAGTGTTGTCCAGGGTGCAGAGCTCGGACCACAGGATGGCTGCTTCACTGCACAAGGATCCTGCCCACATATTCATCTCGACAGCTCCCAACACTGGGACTCCAAGCAAGTGCCAAGTGCACTCTGGGAGAGGGCTTCCCAGTGGTGAAGACAATCTGTTCATGGGATCTAAGAGTGGAAGCAGGAGACATGGTGGGGGTGGAGGTATGGCTATCAAACCACAAAAGGCCTGTTACAAACCCATGCACACTGGGGAGTGTTTCCAGCTCTGCCTGAGTGGTCGGGATCACTGGTGCCCCTGCCGGGCAGGCATGTCAGCCACAGGAACCGCTGTATCTTTACCTTGGAGTCCGTCTCCATGCGACATCTGCCCGTAAGGGTATAGATCAGTGTATCTGTGCTTGTGGGTGTGCAGGCGAGAGGGTGGGAAGAGCAAGCAGCAGCAGGCAGGAGGCCCAGGCACGTGTCTGTACCTGCTTGCGTGTGTGTGTGTGTGTGTGTGTGTGTGTGTGTGTGTGTGTGTGTAAACGCATCTATTTAGGCGATTCCAGAGCTGAGCCCTTGGGGGATGCTGTAAAACCCCCCGGTTCCAGCCAGAACCCCCATCAATTCCTGTTCCCTTCCCGCTACAGTCTGCATTTCCTGGGAAGACCATTTAGCTCTGTTTCTGTTGTTGGTCTATTTCTATTTGGGGAAAGCCGGCCCCACCAGTCACTCCTCCCTTTCCTTCTCTAGCACCACCCACTACCTGTCCCTGCCCTGCTGATGGCGGGGCTGTCTGGCTGCTTCCGCTGGCTCCGCACCGACCGGGTGGGAGGGCCGGGCACAGCGCAAACCGACTCTGAGGCCGCCTGGGAACACAAGCGCCAATTCTCTCCGCACTCTTTTGAGCATTTCAGCACATTAGTCACATGAGTCCCCCCCGCCCCCCATTCCCCCTACGGGATACCCCTGCTATTCTCCATCTAGCACAGCCCCGGGGGTGGGCGGCGGGGCGGGGGGGGGGAAGCTTGGGCTTCCAAAGGGCCAACAAGTCAGGCCCGAAGCCTGCTAAGGGTACTTGCTAGCCTCATAAGGTCAGGCAATCACACTGCCTCTCTGCACCTCCCATTTTATCACCTGCTGAATGGGGATACCACCTCCCCACAGCTCTAGGACTGCCGTGAGGATGGAGGCCAGGGACTGAGGGTCCTCGCAGGTGCCTGCCAAGTGTTCCTTAGCATCTCAGGCCACTGCTGTATGTGACACAAAGAACTGCTACTCCAGGCTCAAAAGGTAAGGTGAGGTCAGCTGAAGTCCGCACCATTTTCCCAGCAAGTTGACTAACTGGACACCCTCTGGAGAGAGCAGACATCACAAAACCAGACCGCTGACCTCTTTGTTGGAAAAAAGTCAGTTGTCATCTGTTTGGATCCCAGCCAGCCCCCCAAAGCTGATGACGGTGTCACTGGGCATATCAAATTTGGTGCACTTCATTATTCCTCTCTGGGTGAGAGGCCTGCTACAATTACCAAAAAGCAAGGTCCCTCCGCTTTCCTACTTTTCCATTCAAATTCCTGACAAACCCCTGAGCAGAACAGCCTTCATGGGGACCCCCTGGGGGTTACCATACCCTTGGCTGGGACTAGGGCCTGCTTATACACCGGTGAGGTGTATTCTTACCGCTTAATATTCTTTCTGCCCTGACACAGTACTCCCCGGCACGCACCATCCACAGACTGTAAGCTTTGCCCCGTAGTTCGTAGTTCGCTAACTTGCCTTAAAAGGCCCTCAGAGAATTCACCGCATGTGGGTGTTGTTTTTTCCTCAAGAACCCACGGAATCTCTGATGGCCATCCCTTCCACCCAAAGCTTTTCTGAGTAGGCATTCAGTAACACTCCTTGATTACTTTATTAAAAGGCTCAGCTTGTCCTATCATTTGCCAGGTACCTTCCACATGGGTCCAAGAAGGCGCTAAGAGTTCCGCACACCATTTTAATTGGGAATTATTCTCTTAAAGTCACCATAAGAACACTGCTGGATCAATTTCTGGGGGCCCCAAGAGGCCTGAGAAAAGAATGGAGCACAGCCCGGGGCCCTGACGTAGAATAGTCAGGACCCATGTGAGGCAGAGGAGACCAGAGATGGTTCCTCCTCAGAATCCTGTAATGCGTCATCCCTGATTCATCCCCAAGCACCAGCAGCACCCCAAATTCCTACTTCTGTCACTGCCGTGTGGAAAAGAGAAGCTTGGCACGCTGACAAGGGAATGGCTTTCTCCAACTGGATGATTCCAAATGGCTATTTCTGGTGTTTTAGAATGAATCTGATTATGTTCACCCGCTGGTTGAAATTTGTGATGAATCTTTGATCACCAGAGGGGTTCTGACTTTCCGGAGACCTGGGCTCTGCCGTGTCACCTGAGGCCTCCCTCAGCAGGCTTCTGTTCAGCATGCTGCCAGAAAGGCTGACCCAGGCTCCAAGAAGAGTTCTTTCACATCCTCTCCCCACATTTTTATGATTTTAAGACCAATACATGAAAATTTAGAAAATAATGGAGGTTTCAAAAACAAAAAACAAAAAACCCACCCATAATCTTAATAGTCCTATACTCAGAGACAGGACAGGCATGGCCAATGATGTTACCATTCATCTTCTCATAAAAATACAGAGCTATTATAAGGCACAAAGTTTTGACTCTTGTTTTTTATATCATGGCCTCATAAACATGATTTCTCAGGTTATTAAACAATCTATGTAAATGGTTGTTTTACATTCTTTTATTCTGTTCAGATTTTTAATTACAAGACACACCCTTGTGGAAGGCTGAACGGGTACAGAAAGATAAAGCAAAAACAAAAATTCCCATCAGTCAGCATCTCGTGTCTGGCCCCTTTCCTGTAGGTGACCACTGCGGGCAGCTCGGAGAATACCCTTCCAGACCTCTGGCTGCCTGTGTACACCCAGACGGGCTCACATAAATAAGTCAATTAGATCGACACATCTTATTGCTGCATTACAAAACAAAGTCCCGCTCTGCATTCAGCTACCCGTGTGAAGAACTGCTTGGTCAGGGAAACGCCACTTACAACCACCGTTCCCAGCCCTTGCGGGGCTGTGACCGCAGCTGGGCCTTTGGGCTGTGGCCAGTTGGGACCTTTGAATGTGGTGCTGAAATGCCACGGCCGTTAATAGCATTAATACAGTCACTGGTTAGTGACCTCTTACCTGTGGGCCGTGTTCAATGCTTTATATGCACAATCTTAGTGAATCCTCTCCACAGCCCTGTGAGACGGCTGTACCCATTTCACAGAGGAGGCGGCTAAGTAAGAGGCAGCACTACAACTTCACCAACCGGCTCCTTAACCTCTCCATCCATCCATTCCCTCGTTCCTTTACTCACCAAACATTCCACAGGTCTGGAGCACAGCAGGCTCTATGAATTACCAGTGCAGACCTGTGCGTGCTGCAGAGAGGAGGGGACTCTGGCCCCCATCGCCCCGGATGGCGGGTTTTCATTACCCAGGCTTGTTCACTGGGAAAACTCGTCAGAGAGAAATATGGCACTGGGCCAACCCCACCACCTAGTGTATAAACCTCAGGGCAAACGCCTAATGGGTAATGAGTCAGCAACTTTAGGTAAAAAGCAGCAAATCAACACTTTTTTTTTAAACTTTCATTTACATTCTTGGTAAAGCTTTGGGAGAACTGTCATCCATGAGAAGTATTTAGAAATGACAAATATTTCCACTGCAGGGAGAAACTTTAATTTAAAATCAATTGTGAGAAATTAAGGTCATCGACTGCGATGGCAGCTATAAAATGTAAACTGGTGGTATAGTTACTCCCAGCGCTTGTTAAATGCTCTTAAAGCCCGGCTTCTCCTGCGCCTGTGGACCAATCCTCCAGCATCCACAGCCCCGCAACCCGGCTTTACTACTTGAAAAGTGAGTCGAGAAAGCTGGACCGACCTGCGAGTTTCCCCCAAAAGGAAATGTGGGACAATCAAGAGCTTACATACCCTTGTCTGTGAGATTTTTTCGAATGACTCGAATAGTAAGAATATCCAGAATATGTGGATTCGGTATCCATAGCACTGGGGAGCTTGCTCTTGAGAAGTAGCAGCACTGTTTCTCCTCAGAGGTAGAGAATTTCCACCCACTAGACTCCTGAAGCCACAAAGGGTCTGGAGATCCAGGAGCCACTCTTCGACGGGAACAAATTCTAGGAAATGCAGGCAGAAAAAAAAAAAAGATCATCAACTTTCAAAGGCAACCCAAAGATTCTAAAAGATAAATGACAGTAGCCACCTCCCCTCTGGGGTCTCTGTTACAGAACAAGTGAGCAGGGAAGGAGCGTCTGAATGCTAAATGCTTCCCCAGGTGTCCGGGAGGGCGACAGGGAGGTGCTGGGCAGGCTAAACCCCTACCACAGCGGCCGGGCCTACCAGACGTGGGAGAGACCTGGCCCCTGGCCATTTCCCGGACACAGCCCCGCTGCATGGGTCCAGGCTGGAGGAAGTGGCTTCCCACCCGACAGCCCACACAGTGCCCAGCCCCCACCGCCAGTTTGCCCGTTACAAGAACAATACCCAGGCAAGCAGTTTGTAAGGGATTTTGCTCATAGTTTCCGAAAGACAATTAAAAAAAAAAAAAGTTCTCTATCTCTTTAAACCAGGAATCCAAAGTCCTGAGAATTTCTCTTAGGGAACTAATTTTTTTTTTTTTTTTAAGAAAAACTATTATCGCATTGTTTACAGCAGGAGAAAGCGTGAAATAACCTAAATGCCCCCAAAGCGGTGGACTAGGTAAGGAAAACACGATTCCTCCGCCCAGAGAGATATCATAGAGCTGTTTAAAATAATCAGGAAGAACGGAAAGTTTTACAACATAATGGTAAATTTAAAAAGCAGACTACAGGACTGTAGATACACCCTGATCCTATAGTTATAATCATATAAAAGGCTTATGTAAACACAGCGATTAAGAGGGAACAACAGAAAAGGAAGGGAAGCAGGTGATTTATTCTTTGCAGGATCCTGGGTCTTTCCCCCACATTTCCATTAGATGTTGCTTTGCAATAAAAATAAACTGGAAACACTTCCAAGTACTTTCCTGAGGCCCACGTGCTAAAAAACCCTTTACTTCTAAAGGCCTGAGAAGCACAAGTTTGTCTCTCCCGGCATCCTGCACCCCAGTGCTGGTCTCCGCCCATCAGGGCTCCTCCTTCCAGTGTCCCCCCTCCTCCCCTGGGGGCTGAAACTGCAAACAGAGCCAGTGACATAAGTGTGAAAGGAGAACAAAGGAGCTGCAAATGCCACAGCCCTACCCCTCCTGGGAGGGGGCCAAGGCTCCCTGAACCTCCACTGCAGCAACCTGCAGGCCTGGAGCCAATCTCCTGGTCACCTCCACGCACCAACACAGCTCCCGGCCTCAAATACGGCTTAAGAGGCCTTTGCCCTTAGCGTTCATTCTGCCTGGAAGTGAGGTGCAGTCATTTCCAGGCGCTGTGACCACGGGGGCTAGCCTCCCTTGTCCTGGGTGTCATGACTCATGGTTCCATTCCTCCTCTGCCACCAAGGGCCCCAGGCGAGCAGTGGGGTCTAGCCAGAACGCTTCGCCGTCTGATACAACCCAGGAGAAGGCACTTGCCTTCTGCAGCCTCAGACTCCTCATCTGTCAAACTGGGATAAATCACAGGGTTGATCTGAGAAGGGAAACACAGACAGGATCTGGAGCTGCGTTCCAATCCCCGGCTTTCCCCACATATTTGGTTATGTAACCTTGGTCAAATTACTAGTGCTCAGAAAACCTGCGCTGTAAAGTGTGAGTCCCAGAGCTGCTGGGAGAAACAAGGGGGCTCCGGCTGCAGGCGAGCCCAGCCCAGGTGGCAGGGGCAGCGGGTAAGTGAGAGTTGTGGCTACAGGACTCCCCGTTCAGGCTCTGAAAGCTGATGTCCCTCCTCCTCTTTCTCAGCAAGAGGAAACCTTGGACAGGAGCAGGGCAGAGCTGGGGCCCCACTGGCCCTGCTCCTGCAGCCCATCTGCAGACAGCACGGGGCGTACGTCAGCCCCTGGGGATGCTCACTAGCCGTGCAACCGAGCAAGGCAGTTTCCCACCTGGAAAATTGCAAATGAGGCCCCTAGTCTGTGGGCTGACTGTGCAAACCAACGTGGTGGCGTTTTTTCAGAATGCTGAGTTTTGCTCCTGGACCACTTCCACTTTCCTAGAAGACTGCAAGAGCCACTCATCCTCTTTGCTCCCGACTCCGCCCCCCACCGCTTTCAACCAGCAATTTCAGCAAGTTGCCAGCGCCCTCGATTCTCATCTCCTTTCTGCTCTGGGCTTTGCTGCTTGTTCATCTGTTTTGTACCTGGCTGACACCTACATCAGGAGGTGAGCCAAGATCCCCAGGCCTGCCCAGCATGAGCCTCTTTCCCTAAAGGCCCTTGGCCCGGCTCTCCCATCATCCCCCTTCCCGTCCCCACTTCCAGCTAATTCTGGCTAAATGCTGCTGGGGTGTCTCAGAGGCAGATGACCCAGGCCCTGCAGACCTGGGCTGGTGCTATTCATGCTTCCTGGTTGCGACATTGCTGAGCCACTGTTGCCCCGCCCCCCATAAAATGAGGCCATTTAACATGAGCTCTTCCTAGGTCAGTGAGAGCAATAAACCAGGCCCCCTACGTAAGGCACATGGTAACCCAGGCTCCATTCCCCTTCCCCCTCTGCAAGAGGACATCATTCCAAGTCCTCATTAAAATCTCTGGCCATCCATTAAAACAACCCCAGGCACGTCCCTCAAAGGAAATCATGGGCTCCCAAGTGCCCTCGGGGTAAAGGCTTTACCTAACTCTACCAGCACCCAGGTGCGGGTTCTCCCACAAGTCCTACCTTGTACTCCTCAAAGGGGTGGTCTGTATATGCTGCCATCCCCTCCCTCTCAACGGTCACCCCAATTCTCCTCTCTCAACACTCCACTGAAACAGCTCTAAGTGGGCCAAATCCAAAGGTCACATCCTCGTCCTCCTTTCCCTAGACCTTCTGATCCCATTTCTGCATTCATCTCTCTCTGTATTTAGCAAGCAGCCCAAAGGAGAGCATGCTAAGCAATGCTGGGACACAGCAATGACAAGGGAACGCACACGGCGCCCGGTCTTCCCAGAGCTTTCTGCTGCCGGCCATCCTCTATAGACAGGACAGCGCTGATGCTACCACGTCTCCGACACTCCCTCCCTCTCCCCCATCAAGTTATCCCTTAAGGTTCCAAACTCGCCTGTTGTTTCTTCTCCATCCCATCCATGGATTTACTCCAGCATAAGCTCCTTGGAGACGGGAGCTACCGTTTACCTACCGTAGGATACTCTGCACGTAATAGGTACTCGATAAATACTCAAAGAACAAATCCCCAGTGCGCATCTCCCACCCAGCTGCCTCTTGTTCCCCCTGGGATTATCAACATCCCCACGAGTGCTTTCTGGAGCCCTGGACTATCTTTCCAATGTCCTCTGCCAGGGGGGTATAGTCATCCCATCAAACCTGTCCACCCAGCCCTGTGCCATTTCTGATTCTCTCTCTCTCTCCCGTGATTCCCACACATCCCACTGTCACTAAGTGCCATCTGTCCTCAGGGGCCTCCCCTCACTCTCCTGGTGCTCAGCCACCCACCTCCCCCAGGCTTCCTGGACAGAGGGCTAACCTATTACAAAGCCTGCAGGTTTCCCCATGGAATCCGGTCTCTGGTCTAGGCTGAGCTCAGGCTCCTTCCCCAAGTCATGCTGTCAACTCCTGTCCCGGATCTGAGGAAGGATTCAGCATGAGCAACAGGAAGCAAACTGGCAAAATCCAGAGCGGGCTCATTTTAAGGGCCAATGAAAGAGCGTGGATATAGTTAACAGAAGCACCCATCGTGGAGCTTATCACTGCACTGATATGTTTACGAGATAGTTGGCTCGTATGCACAAGAAATTAGCAGAACTCAAATAAGGTCAGAGGGATGCCTTATCAGGAAGATAATAAACTAGTGAAAAGGAATCAGGTTCCCCTGGGTGATAAACAGGTTGGTGCACTGGCCGGAACAGGACAGTCATATAAAGGTGTAAATATGGATCCTGGAATCTGGAACTCGCCCTCTCTCATCCTGACCCTGGAGATGACCCACACTGGGCAGCTGGGCAGCTTCCAGGGTGATCTTCCATATCACAATGTGGATGTCACTTCTCTGCTTACCCTTCCGTGGTGTCCCACTACAGTTGGAATAAAACACAAAATCCTCCATTTGGCCCACAGGGCCCTGCCCACCCGGCCAACTGTACTCTCCTTCTCAGGTGCCAGGCCCTTCGAGGCAGCGGGCTCTTCGTAGCCTCAGAGCCTTGGCAGAGCCCAGTATAACGACTATCCTGTCCACATGCCCTCTTTAGTCCAACTCCTACCCATCCCTCTCAACTAAATCCTGCTTCTTTCAAGAGGCCCTTCCGGATCCTCCAGTCTAGGGGAGGCCCCTTCACAGCACCCCATACTCTTCCTTTAGAGCACAATTTCCAATTCCACAGGGGCGTGATGACTTCACGTCTGGCTCCCAGAGGGCAGGGACCACGTTCAGTGCGGTCCGTCCGGCTCCTAGAATGTAACAGGCACCCAATAAACGTGGGCCAAGGAAGGGGTTCTGTGGCAGACCTCAGGCTGTGGAGGGCACAGATCCGCTGGGGAGGGAACCTTAGAGGCTGCCCATCTTCCATTCTCAGTTCGCCAGGGGAGGACAGCAACGCAGAGATGAGGTTAGCAGCGATGTGAGAACCACCGGCTTTTGGCTCACACAACAGTCTCGCTCAGCAGCGAAGTGTCTATTCCAGACACACTAAAAGTCAGCAGCAGTCTCAGTTCAGCTGCTGCCCAGGGCACCCTGCCCAGCCGCCTCCCCTTGCCTTCCTGCCATTCGCCCCTGCAGCACCTGGTGTCTCAGCAGCCACAGGCCCTGCTTGGGGGGAAGCTGGGGACAAACGCCAGGATGGGGCCGGAGCTGGTCAATTCACATCTCCTGAAGGCCAGGAGGGCAGTGCTGAGACAGGTGCGCTTTTGCCTGCGCGGCAGCATCTTCAATTCTGGGAGCCCCAGGCAAAAAGGTCAGAGAGAACCCCTTCACCCTGCTTTCTTAAAGCGAAGATCAGTGGCCTCAAAGAGAATCTTTCCCCAAAGTTAAGTTCACCCACATAAAACAGACCTGACTACTACTTAAAAGAAAAACACAGTGTTCGGAAAATCACATGAGGGAAATAACATGTTACGGTAATGACAGTGGTAAACATTAAGCTAACCTTGACGAAAAGAAAATTATAAAAGCATCAACGGCTCTGCCGACAGCTATTAAGTAATTAAGGGAACTCTGGTTTGGAAGGTAGAAAGTTATCTCGCGAGGGGTAGAGAGAGAGACGCACACTGCATTTAAAGAGCCGTTCGTTCTGCTCCTTCCGCACTGGAGGTATTTCCAAGGGAAAGAAGTTTCTGGTACACTCGTGCTTATGCGGACTGCGCATGTTACTGTTTATCACACATATGATGCTAAAGGGTTTACTCCATTAATTATTTTTTCCCCACTAATTATTATCTTTATTATGTGTTACAGTGGACATTTTTCTCCAGGTACCCCTTTTCGGTTACGTGGCACTCAAGGGGAACATGTAAACTGAAATAATTCTGTTCAAGGTCAGCTCTTCTTGGACGGAGGAGAAGCAATGAACACAAGTTCTGGAGTTAATGCTGTCACCCTTCAAATCCTGGCTCTGGTACGTATCAGCTATATAACCCCAGATCAAGTTACTTAACCTTGCCGTGCCGTCTCCCTAACTCTTAACAACAGAATTACATTTTCCTTACCAGCTCATGGTGGGTATCAAATGAGAGAACTCACAGTCATTTAGAACAGTGCCTCGCACACAGAAGGCACAATGGTTAGGCATTATTATTTATCAGTAAAGTAAAATTCCTCCAGTTAGGAAGACTATCTTGGTATGGCACAACACCTCCGTATCCCTTGCATTACACTTAACATACATTGTTTGCTCAGTGCTACTCTACCCTGAATGAATACCATTAACTGTAGGTAATCTAGTGATTTCCATTCTGTTCCTTGGGCCTCCTTTTACTAGTCCCAGGTTGGAAGTGAGTATCAGACAGACCAGAAAAAAAAACTGTTTTATTGCATTTATTTGGAGGACCTTGGGGTAATAAGGGAGGGTGGGAAGAAGGATGGCAAGCTTTGCAAAACATTTTGCGGAACTTGTGGTCTAGAAACCATAAATCATCATCCAGGTTGGTCACTATGTGGGGATCAGAGGGCTTGTGGCATTTGTGACAAACCCAATGATACTTGCATTACAACAGACCTCTTATAAGTGAATGATCCTGGGCCGCTGTACACAAGCAAATAAAATGTCAACCTCATTTTACCTGTTTTGCCAATGATTTCAACTCGCCTTCCTAGAATAACTGCTCTTGGCTCCAGTCCCTAATTACCTCTGAAACACCCCCCAGCAGCTGGGTATAGATTTCTGAAGAGCTGTGAATGGTTAACGTGTCTGGGGTTCTGTGATGTAGATCTGTTTTCAAGTGACCCCCTTATCCCCTGCTAGATTTTTAAGCTTCAAAAAATCGATTTTACGAGTACTACCTCCTCTGTAAATCCCATGGTGCCAAGTCCAATGATCGCTGCCCAATAAATGGGATTCAGAAAGACCCTGATGGGGAGAGCAGCACGCACCTTTTCATCAGGCTTCAGGCGAGACCAAAGCCACTAGCAAAAACACGGTCCAGCCCCAAGTCCACTTAAACCTGTCTTGTCCACCTTCTGGAAAATGGCACAGCACGATGCCCACATCACATGCCCGTACACAGCTAGTCCCCTAGCCACAGCTAATTCACTTTAAGAGAGAGAGCATGGCACTAATAATAAAACAGACTACAGTTCATCGTGTGCTTCCTATGTGTTGTGGGCTGTTTAAATCATTTGCATGTAATAGCTCACTTCATCCTCAGAACAAGCCATATAAGGGATAACAAGTATTCATGTCAAGTTACAGTTAAGGAAAGCAAGGTCACAATAAGTGAAGGAGCCAGGGCTTGAACTATGGAAAATGGAGAGCAATATAGCAATTACCAGAACTGTTTATTTACACACCGGAGGGGAGGCAACAATCACAAATTGTCCCAAACCACATGTAACCCACAAAGAATTTTGCAATTTCACCTCCTGCTCACAGGTTCAGTGGCCCAAGCATTGTGGGGAGTCTGGGAGAAAAGAATCTGAAACAGTTGTAGGGAGTTCTCAGCCCAAAGGTAGACACTGCCTGTTAAAATACAATGTGATAAGCATGCATGTGATGCGAGGTCTGGGGTAACAGGGTGTGTGTTTGCGTGTGTTAGGGGGATGGAGGAAAGAACACCTTTCTCACTCAACACCTGTTTATTCTTCAGTGGACTGGGGTGACACGGAATTGGGGCTTGTATGGAAACTTTCCTTTATGGTTCTGTCCTGTTGCTCAAACACCTAAGACAATAAAAATGTCCTGCATGGCAAGCTGTCCTTACAAATATGCCATTCTCAAAATTCTTCTCCCATTTTACTTACAAATTAAGTCGCAACCAAGTCACATTGCCAAGGCTGTAACAGTGAAAACTTCACACTCGATGTTTCACTAATTACCTTGAGAGACACCAATGTTTGGGAATGCTAAATGCCCATGGGTAGGTGAAGAGCGTTATTTCTCTGAACTGCAGAATAACACAGTTTCCTCCCAGAAATCAAAGCCCCAGCTATATCACACTAATTTAATTCAACTCTAAAAACTCTAATTAGTGGTTACATAAAATGACTAATTACTTATCCCTGGTTTTAGACAGTTTCTGCCATGTCACTTAAAAGGCCTAGGAGCTGTGTACTCAAACAACCCACCCCCAGGAAGAAGAATGCTAATTAGCATTGTTGATGGGTGACACAAGCTATAATATTTTCCAGCAACTCTATAAAATTTATAAACATATCAGGGAAAATGCCAGATTCTTTACAGCTTGCTAGCTTTTGGCATAAAGGTCTAATAATACATGCATTTCCAACCACAGCCCGGTCTAAGGGTTTAACAAAATGCACGCGCCAGCCACACAATCATCACAATAAAGCGCTCTGACATCTCTTAACGAGGAGCTAAACGGGCTCACAACACCTTCTCGGCTGGGCCATTATACCTGGTTTCAAGATGTGAAAACCGAGCAAGAGATTTCTCAGCTCCGAGGCTCAGCAGCTCATCTCCGGGCCGCCAGGCCACGGCTCCGCCCCACGCCTGCCTCCACCGGCGACGCGTTTAAATTTTTATAAAGCTTCACACTTCTCTGGGCGCGTTGCTTGGGACAGTTCAAAGACTGCAGGAGGAAATGAGATCCTGCCCGTGGCGAAGGCTGCCCCGGCGCGGTGATTTCCTCCAACTGGGACACCTCGGGCAGAGACTTGCCGGCCGCCTTCTGCTCCACCCCGGCGTTTTTTGAAAGTAAACTCCTACCTGCCTGTTGCGCTCTCCCGGGCGCAACCGGACTCTCCCCCGCCAGGCCTGCGGGGCCGGCTCAATTTTGTAAGCGAGGTGTGAACACAGGCCGGCTCTGTGTCGGTTTCTGGCCCAGGGCCGGGCGGCTCCGGGGGCTGGCGGTTACCGGGTCGAGCCCCGCAGTGGGGTGGGAACCGCGGTGCGCGCCCGGTTCCCGGGGAGCAGAGGGCGGCCCGGCCCCCGCCCGCAGGGCCGGTAGGGCCACCCGGGTGCCCCGGGAACGTTGGCCACTCCCCGCCGGCCGGCCGGAACGCGCACCCCGGGGCGCACCCCAAAGTGCGGCCAGGGCAGAAGGCGGCGTCCGAGGCGTGGGGAGGGAGTGCCCGGGTAGTGGGGCGCAGCAGCGAACGCGGGGCAGGGGCCGGGGCAAGAGGGGCGCACCTCGCGGGCTTGGGAGAGGAGTGGGATCCCGGGAGGCACGATCGGGGTGCGGTGCGTAGGCGGGGAGCAGGCTCCGGGCTGGAGGTGAGGAGGGCGGGGACCCGGGGTCCCAGTCCGGGGTGGGGGCGCGGGGGCTCCGCTGCGGGGGCGTCTCTCCGCGGTAGGTATGCGCCCGGCCTCTCGCGGGACTCACCTCTGCGCCGGCCGTGCGGGCTCCGCGGCCCGCGCTCTCGGCTCACAGCGGCCCCGGCTCTGCGGCCTGCGCTGGGCTCCCTCAGAGGCAGAGCCCCGCCGCCGCCGCCGCCGCTGCACTGCCGCTTTCCGCTTCCTGTCCCGGCGCCGCCCCGCAGCCCGAGCCCAGCCCTGCGAGCCCGGCGCGGCCGCGAGCCAAGAGCAGCGAGCGCGGCCGGCCCCGCCGCGGGCCCGGCCCACCTGCAGCGGAGGGCGGGGCCGGC
The DNA here is from genome assembly GCF_004348235.1 of Phoca vitulina. Lineage (NCBI taxonomy): Eukaryota > Metazoa > Chordata > Mammalia > Carnivora > Phocidae > Phoca > Phoca vitulina. Next base: position 5,483,600 of record NW_022589705.1, read on the forward strand.
CGGCGTCTCCCCGCCCCCCTCCGCCCCCCCCCGCCCCCCGTCTCTCCACACCCACGGCACGCTCACAGTCACACACGCTCGTGCACACTCATGCACACACAGACCCCAGGGACTGACCTCGCACACACACACACACACACACTCATTCACACATAGTTAACACATAGCCCGGATTGACCCCGCCCTGCCCCCCAACATACTTGCACCCTCAAGCGCGCGCGCGCACACACACACACGCACATACACACATTCACAATCATACACAAAATCCAAGCCTGTTTGCTCTCACTGGAGACCCACATACATTCATACAGCCCACGGACTAACCTCCCTCCACACACACACACACACACACACTCATATACACACATTCCAAGACCTGAACTACAAATATCCATATACACCCACGCCTCAACCAATGTACATTACTCACATTTAAATTCACAAACAGCCCGGAAAATGACCCCACAAATAACCACACACACCCAGACCCCCACAGCCAACCCTCTCCTAGTCCTCCTCTAACAGAGCCATCACTACCGCCGCCCACCCCCCCACCCCGTTTTTCTGGAAACTGCTGGAAGAGCACACCTCTGAAGGCGGGCAGGTAGCCCCAGGTTTCGGTCCTGATTTAACCAGGTCGGCTTCCATCTCTGAGTCTCTGTTTCCCTGTCCAAAAGGTGAGAGGATGAGAATGGCAACCTTGCAGGATGGTGGTGAAGATTATGGACAGTGGCTGGTGCCCAATAGGCACTGAACAGTTGTCAACTGTTTCTCTGAATATTTGCATGCTTCTTACTTAGTTGTGTTGTGTGGGTAGGGTTAGGGATCTCTGTGGAGAGTCTGGAATCTGGCTGGAACCCAAAGCTGCTTACATGATGAGCTCTCTTGTAGAGGCATGTCTAACCAAGTACTGTGGGCAGCTGGTGCAGGGAAACACACGCCCACCCTGAGCTAGCCTTAGTTGGGGAACTTTAGCCCCCAAAGCTGTCACTGTCCCCTCACCACCTCTCTTACGCATCCCTGTAGTCCCCACGGTCTCTCCCATATATCGCACTTCTTCAGAGGACATCACATGTTCAATGTGCCAACCTTGACCCCCACCCCCAGCCTGCCACCAGGTTTCACTGCTCACCCTTGGCAACCCAGGACACCTGCCCACCCCTCACCCACCTGTCGCCTGTCTCCAGAGGGCAGGTGCTGCTGACTCGGCAGCCAGCTTCCTAAGGGTAAAGCCAGTGGTCTATCCACCGTGCTCAGGTGCAGAAATACAGAGCTTTATAAAAACGTGTGTCTTTCATCTTGAAAATGTAGACCCTTCGAGGTTACAACAGGCCAGGGATTTCCATTCCTAGTTATGATGCTCCTGAATAACCCCCATGAAATACACAGATCCTCACTAAATCTTGATGGGAAGTGACTATAATTCAGTGTAGTTTATGAAATCTAGCTACCTTACCATGTGCTTTTGTGGGAAAGGGGGTAGTGCAAAATAAACTCTATTTTAAGACAATAAATTCACATTTAAAGTCCATCTACTCTGTGTTTTCATTTGACAACCTCAAGTATCCAAGTGTAAAAGGCAAGAGCTAGAAAACTTGTCAGGAGCTGAAGGATGGTCTGCATAACCTGGAGGCCTGCCCTGGCTCCCATTTTCTATCAGCAAGTGGGTCAGGCTTATTTAGCTCTTGCCTGAAGTTGAGTTCTCCAGCATAACCTGAATTAGTAATGAAGGGAAATGTGGGTTCCATCTGCCACTCCATTGTTTCACTTCTCCATTTGTTCCAAACTCAACTAGGGAGTGCAGTACTGTGTTGGGTGCTCTCAAGACTCCAGCATGACTATATATGTTTCACAAATTCATGCGTGTATTTCTCCCTTCCTGCCCATTCTCATGGGTAAAATGCTACTCACTAAAATTCTCCCTGTCTGCCAACATCCGACTCAAATGCCATCTCTTCCCAAAGCCTTCCCTCGTTCTCACAAGCAGAAAACATTCCTCTCCCCTATTTGAATTCACATAGCACTCTGGGTTTCTATACTCACCTTCTTACCTTGTATTGGTTATCGTACTGCCCAATAATGTGTAACTACCACATCTTATTTATCTTTTTTCCATCAAAGATCTTTCCACATAGTAGTTGCTTAAAAAAAAAAAAAAAAAGCCTAGCAAATGAATGAATGACTATAAAATACCACTTGCCTTTGGGAAGTTAATAATCTAATCAGGGAACAATCTAATTGAAAAGTTACGACATGCACATAAAGATAGTTAACAATAGGAGAAAATATGTAAAATGTTAAATGCACTAAAGGCACACTTTTTAAGAAGTCACTTACCCAACCTTAAGGATTCTGAATATACCTGAAAAACAGCAGTTACATGAGCAAGGCGTCTAATCAACAAAATAGACTGTACAAATTCCATGCTTTGAAGTGGACAGGCTTTATATGTAGGAGAATCTCTCACACCCTCACTTAGATGCTGTTTACACTTTGTTTACAAACCTTTCTAATAAGTTTCATCATCTGATTTCTAAACCCACTGCTGATTAGACACTTAACAACGGAGAGCAGAAGGTGGCCTTAGGAGACTCCAGGGCCTGCAAAGGGAAGCTTGTTCAATTCCTAAATGCCAGTTACCTCTCTTGGCATGCTGTCACATCACAGAATAATAGCGATGAGCCTAAGTCATAAAGGTTACGTGGATATTCAGTATATAGTACTCTAAGAAAACAGGAAAAATTGAAAAAAAAAATTAGAAGGATTTCCATCCAAAATGTTTGAAATGTTATAAAGTGCTGATTCTTTAAAGGGAAATGTTCTGTGAAGGCCACATATGTAAAAGCCACATATTATTTAGGTTAATAATGCCAGTGATGGGGTGCTAAAATATGGGTCATTAGTGTCGAAGGAGAGAGTCACAGGGGCCTGGACGGTCAGTCACGGTCAACTTGTCCTTACCTTGAGGAAAGAAAGAAGTAGAATGAGCAGAGATAGATGGCATGGCTGGAACAGGGATTGGTTTATCTCAAGTGCTTAATAAATATGAGTTGAATAAATGGGTAAATAGTATTTCTGTTTGGAGTATGGGTAGGGGTGTGGGGAGGCCAGTGTCTCAGACATGGTCAAGGGCAGTGGAAGAGCAGTTAGGCTCAAGATAAGCACTCACACTAAGACACAGAGCATGCAAAACTGAGTGGCCTGATTAGAAGGTAGAGAATTTTGAGTCCGACTCTAGTGTTTGAACTTTTTTAAACAGGCTAGCAACATGATAACGTGCTCATTCACCCGTCCATTCATTCAAAAACATACACTTGGTACCTACTACAAGCCAGGCAGTGTATGAACTACCAGGGATACGCAGATAACGCAACAAATATTTCCTGAGTACTTACTATGTGCTGGTCACTATTCTAGGCAGACGAAAGTTTCCGCCCTCCTAAAGTGTATATTCTAGAGGGGAGAGAGAGATGGACAAATGAGCAGCACGTGTACTGGGGGCAGACGGTAACAAGCACTAAGGAGGAAACAAAGTAGGACAGGAGATAAGGGGGGGGTGTGCACCTCCCTCTCCTGCAGGAGCTCAGGCTGCTGGATGAGGCTGCTACTTACAGCCTTGCAGCCAGTATGAGAGCCCTGTGACGGGCCCAGACACGGGGTGCAAACTGTGGGTGTACAGAAAGAAGAGCCAGCTCAGCCTGCAGAAGCAGCACGGCTTCCCCTGGCCGTGACCCTGCGAGCAGAAGTTGGAGGATGAGTACTTGGCCGATAAAGAGGGAGGAAACATTCTGGGCAAAGGCACAGAAGTGTGACAGAGCATGTCCAGGAGGCCGTATCACATGGCAGCGCGCAGCGCTGACGAGCTGGTGGCGAGCAGGGCAGGGAGGGCACAGTGTGGGACTGCAGGTCTGGAGGCCTGAGGTGCTCCACTGCCGGTGGCGTCATGGGCCAAGGACAGGAAGGCCCAGATGTTGGAGCGGCATGCACCTGCAGGCAGTGTGGCAAGGGGCGTGCCTAAGGGAAGAAGCAGGGCTGGGGTAGGTGGGAGAGGCGTGGACACAGCCTGAAAGAGGGGGCAGAGGCCATGGTTCTGAAGGCTTTATGTGGTGAACCAGGAAGTTTGGACTTTATCTGGTAGGTAATTGGGAGTAAGATGAGCTGGTTTGAGGCATGCAGGGTGATTTTCAGAGGAAGGAGTGAAGGCAGGAAGACCCAATCAGGCTGGTGAGACACAGGGAACCCGAATGACAGATGCCACCATCCTGGGCAGGTGGGGAATCCGGAGGAAGAAATTCAAGGAGGGAAGGGAAGGTCCGTTTTAGGCATGTTGAATGTCAGTACCGTGGGGATGTGTAGGTGTAAACAGTAATAGAACTTTGTATATTACAGGTCTTATTTATTCCTCACCGTGTAGGTATTATATCATCTGCATTTTACAGAGAAGAAGACTCAGGCACAGAAAAGTTGCATAAGTTGCAGGAGGTCACACAGCAGCTAAGAGGTGAGGCCGGGCTATGAACCCAGACTGGCTGACCACAGATATCCCATCTTTAATCCATAAGCTATCCTGCTTTCTGGTGGCGTGGGTTTAGTACCGGGAGGAGACTGGCTGCATACAGTTTCTGGAGATTAGTTGGCAATGCAATAGATAAAGGAGCAAGAAGCGGGTAGAGAAACGCAGACTGAGAGGAAGAGAGATAAGACAGGGACAGGCGGAGGTGAGCAGGTGCCACTTTTGTGCTGTTTCGACAGAGGAAGCCCTCAAGCCTGTTTATAGACCCGGGAGAAGAAATCTTAGATTTCGAAATTTCAGAAAGAAAGGCTAACCTGGGAGACAGGTGGAAGGACAAGTCTTGCACAGGTGGAGACAGAGGTGAGCGCACAGGGTGGGTGTCAGAGGTCAAGGGCATCCAGGTATTCTCCACGAAGTAGGAGGCAGGAAGCTCCAACCGAACCTGGGAAGCTGGGAGATGAAGTATGGATGGCTTCCCAGGGGCCTTTGAGAATCTGATTGCCACTGGGATGGAAACCACAGAAAAATACACATTCCCCAGTTTTTCAAACAATTTGAATGGGCTCACATACCCTGCAGGCCTTCGGGGGACCCCAGACATAGTGCTCTCTAAAGTCTCTTCTGTGCCTAAGAACTGTCATCTTTGAGGAGTTGAGTTGAGGTGAGGGAAGGATGTTCAGTGGTAACTTGAAAAAGCCATTGAAAACGGTGGGATTTTCTAGCCCATAGCTTTGTTGGGCTTGGGAGTGGAGTCTGCGGAGGACCAGAAAGCAGACGTGCTCCGTGTGAAGCCACCGGGCCCACGGGAGCCTAACCAAGCCGTCGTGGCCACGGACCAAGTGCACTCCTGGCTCTGCAGCGAGGCCAGGCCCCCATGCCCACGCAGCTCTGCAGGTCTGGGCAGGCAGGCCCACTCCCAGGCCCTACAGCTATCATTACCTTGGGGGCTGGGAGGGAACGAAATGTCAGGTAGGGCTCAGATCTCAGGAGCAGGATCCTGCCAAGCCTGCAGTCAGCCCCTGTGCTTCTGCGGCTTTGTTATCAGTGGAAGGAGAGTGCCAGGGACAGAGAGCCTGATGAAGACACCAGTCAGCGCACATGGCCTTGGCGCTTCTAGGTGTTCCCAAGGCGATCCCACTTGCCTGGGCAGTGCAGAGGATCACACTCAGGGCCCGTCATGGGCAGGGCTGAACTGGCTAATAATACCTTCTGGGGCCTGGAAGTTTCTTCTTCGGTGTTATTTTTAATCTAGGGAGTCATCATCAGTAATTCATTACCTATTTATGAGAAACACTTGAGTAACACCCTGCATACCGTGTTAAGCTAATTACTTGGATGAACACCAGGTGGCATGACTTCCTGAGGGCGAACCAGCCCTCCGGCCCTGCAGGCTTGGGCTCAGACCCCTCTGGGCTGAGGAGCACCCACAGGCATGGACAGAAGGCCCCCAGCTTCTGGCCCACACTCAGAGCCACCTCTCCCTGTGTCGTAAGCGGTCTTCATGGGTGCTGCAGAGCGAGAGGGCCAAGTCTGGGCCCGGTAGGACACCGCCATTAATCCACCTTAGTGATTGGGGTTTGTGTTTATCTTGCCTTTTTATTTTCTGTAAGTTTCTCCTGAAACTTTGCTGATTTGTGAACCATACAAATGACCAGGCAGAGAGAAGAAATTAATATTTGTTGGTTTCTTAAAAAGATGTATCAGGCATTGTAATAGTAATTTTTAATCTCATCTCATTTAATGGTATTTTCCTGGTAATACTATAAAGTGGATATTTTACAAAAGCTCAGGTGGGTTAAGGGACATTCCCAAGCTCACGAGCCTGGGGCTAAACCCAGGCCTGGCTCCCAGTCAGGAATTTCTCGCTGCACTGGTCATAGATCTCTAAGATTGATTTCTTTTTCTTGTTTCTTTATTCCCTCTCCCTTTCTCTAACGATTACTGCCCTCCCCGTCCTCCACCACTTACCTTTCTTTCTACCTTTCCCTTAAAAAAAAAAAAATTCCTTTCCCGTGTTCTTTGTGTTTCTTTCCCGCCTTGGTGAGAATCTGAAAGACAAATAAATCATAAATTCCAGGATATAATAAAATTCCTCTTTTAATTGCAAAAGACTTGAAGTTCTGAACTTACAATTATTTTTACATTTTCAGGTCAATAATAACATTTTTGGCATGTGAATGTCTGGTTGTTCCAGCACCATTCGTTGAAAAGTCCATCTTGCTCCATTGTATTGCTCTCGTGTTTTGTTAGATATGGTTGACTCTAGTCACGAGTCTGTTTCTGGTCTCGCTATTGCATTCCATTGATCTACCCTTCCCCAGCCTTGTCGGCATCTTCTTGGTATCAGTGTAGAATTCTGGACCCAAGATGTTTCTTGCAGTCCCTTAGGATAGAGGATTTTTCCTTCCACTCTTCTTCCCACAACAACGGTTCTTGGCCTATGTCCTGGGAGAGGCTTTTCTACCTTCTCCCAGAAGCCATGGATCTAGAGAGTTCACTATCCCTCCCTCAGTGGTTTAATGCTTTTGCTTCAGAGGAGAAAAGGGGCCAGGGAAGCAAGCAGGGCTTTGTGCCTATCCCCCTCAGCCATCTGCTAACTTCTTCCCTCCTGTGTCAGAGAGGAGACTCTGTCAGTCTCCTTCCCTGCCCCCAATCTTTCTTGGGAGCGCCCAGTGGAGGGTCATGAAGAAGAACTCGCAACGGAAGCAGTTCTCCTGGTGTCTAGGGCCCACAGCTGTTCTAAACTGACATGCTGACCCTCCCTTGGCCTCCAAGAATTTGTTAACATTTTAGTTGACTTCTTACTCATTTGTTTGGCAGCCACATCTGTCTCCCACACTCTGCCAAAGGAGAGACACTGTGGGTCCCATTTTGCCTTCTGTCCCTCTGTGGAATTTGGTTTACTTGGTGGCCTTGTGAAGTCAGACTTCCCATGGGCTCCATAAAAGTTATAATTCTGTAGCTTATCCAGCTTTTCTTCATTGTTAGGGTGGGAACAACATTCTTTCCAGCTTTCTTCACCCTGAGTGGAAGCCTCATTCTCTTATCCTCAGATTCACTCCTTTTCTCAATAGCCCGAAGAGGTGAGTCTCCCATGTTACCCATGGGAAACTGGGCTCTTGGAGAGATTATGGTCCTCCATTGGTAGGTGATGGTGCTGGGACTCCCTGGCTACCAGAAGTGTATGAAGTCTTCGTTGGGATGGGGCAGGCAGAAAGGCTGAGGGTCCTGGGAGGTGAGAGCACATGGGGCATTGAGACTGTCCAGAGGGTGAGGGTCGCAGGTACTCACTCACACCTCTGTCAGACGCAAGAATCCAGTGATCAACCAAAAACCGGGTGGCTTTCTGAAACCTAACTGGCCAAGACCCCACCCAGAAGGTGAAGGGGCATTGAGATGGTGTGACAAGAACATCTCCACTGCATTCAGGGGCCAGGCCAATGCCTTGCCCTGTGCCCTCTACTGCCTGCCCCACTGACCTTCACAATTATGTTCTCCTGGCACACCCAGCCTGCTCTCCCCCGCCCCCATCCACCAACACCCAGCCCGCTCTCCCCCGCCCCCATCCATCATGCAGACACACTCTCCCACTTGCCATTTCTCAAGCATGCCCCTCCTTTCCCTGACACTACGGACCTCTCAAGGTGTCACTAACTTGCAATGCCCTTCCTACTCCCACAAAGCTCCTCTCTCCACCTGGGGTTCTGCCAGTCCAAAGCTGAGGATGGGGGAAAAGACGTGGGTTTGCATTGCATATGTGAAATGAAACAAAGGCTGTGAGTAGGAAGGGCAGGAGGATAGCGCCCCAGCAAAGGTGGGAGACAACTCAGAGGGTACTCAAAGGGGAGGAGAGACCGAGACCGGCAAAAATGAAATTGCTAATTTTATTATAATTTCAGAACAGTGCTGGAGATGCGCCTCATCTATCAGTGCTAGTGTTTTGGTCAGATGCAGGTGTCCAGCTACAAATGAGACAGAATTAGCCCAGCAGGGTAACAGTGACAGCTCATATTGGGAATCCTCTTCAAGGCTGGCTGTGTGGAGGGGGTCTGGGTGAGGCTCCCCGGGCTGCAGACAGAGTGAGCGGAGGCAGGGTAGAGGCACCTTCGTGAATGGCTTGAGAGGTTGGGGAGGGTCTAATGCCAGAGTGAATTCAGTCCCACCATCAGCGATTCAATACTGTACCGTGTTCTCCATCCCGTGTCTTTAGAAGGCTAATCTTTCGGGGTGCCTGGGTGGCTCAGTTGGTTAAGCGACTGCCTCTGGCTCAGGTCATGATCCCAGGGTCGTGGGATCGAGCCCCGCATCGGGCTCCCTGCTCAGCGGGGAGCTTGCTTCTCCCTCTCCCACTCCCCCTGCTTGTGTTCCCTCTCTCGCTGTCTCTCTCTCTCTCTCTCTCTCTGTCAGTTAAATAAATAAAAATAAAATCTTTAAAAGTTTAAAAAAATAAATAAAAGGCTAGTCTTTCTAAGGGTAATATGTTCGATTCTTTTGGTTCAATCTTATGTTAATCGCAAAGGCTTTGAATCCATTAGAACTGAGTTCAAATCCTGACTCTACCAATTACCAACAATGAGCACTGTGAACATTTTGTTCTTAGTTCTTAACTCCCTGAGTGTCCATTTCCTCACGGGTAAAAGGAGGATAATGATACCCACCTTCCAGGTTTGTCATGAGGATGAAATGAGGTAATGTGCATAAAATGCCCCACACGAGCGTCTGCCACAAGAATCATCCATTTGTCCATTCACCGAATATTTATTGAGCAGCTACTAATGGTAGGTACCACTCTACATGCTGGAGATTCAGCAGCAAACAAATTCCCCACCATCATGGAACTCATGTTCTAGAGCAGGGCAATAAAAAAATAACTAAATAAGTAAATATAAAGTATGTCAGTAAGGACCTCAGGGAGCAATAAAGCAAGGGGATAGGGATCCTGGGGGAAGGGTCACTATTATAATTTTCTGTAGGGTGGTCAGAAGGCCTCTTTCCTCATGCGATTTGGACCGGGTCTGAGAAAGTGAGGGAGTGAGTGCCCAAGATCTGGGGGGAAAGTTGGCAGAATAGAGGAGAGTGAACAGGGGTCTGGAGTCCCCAGCATGCTGGGCAGGTGTGCCCTCACACTTGGGAGCCCCGGGTGGCTGCAGCAGAGTGAGGAAGCAGGGAGCCATGGGAGAAGTGGGGCCGAGGGGCGTCATGTCACACAGGACTCCTGGGCCAATGCTGAGAACCACAGCTTTACCTGATGGGAGCCATGGGAGGCCTGTAGGAGAGGAGAGGCATAGGCCCACCCTCCCCCTGCTGGGTCCTGCATGGAGTGTAGACCGCAGGGAGGGGAAAGGTGTAGATGCAGGAAGACGGTTTAGGACACCATTGCAATACAAGGAAATGATGCCTGGGACTTTGATCTAACTGTGCAGGCAGTGAGAAGTCTGGCTCTGGATAGAAAGTGAATGTGCTGATGAATGTAGTGTGAGAGAGGGAGCAAGGATGACCCCCCGAGTTGTCTTGACTCGAGCAACTGCAAGGGCAGGTGAGCCAGTTACTGAACTAGGAACTCTGGAGAGGGTTAGTTTTGAACAGGTTTGGCTGGACACCGAAGAGGAGTTGTCTAGTAGACAGACAGACATGGGAGTCCCGCACGCAGAGGAGGGGTTTAGTCTGGAGATAGCAAGGGACAGGGAGAGGTAGGGCAGTGTTTGGGGACTGTTCCTTTTTCTGCCCATCTAGATATGGCTGTAGGAGGGTTTAGAGAAGGCTCTGGAAATGAGGGTGGGGCTCTGACAGCTCCTACCCGGGCTCCACTATGTGTGCTTCTGCAGGCGATTCCCCGACTTTGAGCCCATTTCTTTGTCCATGGAGGAGAAGCCGGACCAGATGATCTAAGGTCTGACATATTAAGGTTCTCTGGGTATCCCACGAAGATGCAGATACACTTAGAAGATGAAGTAACACAAAAAACTATTAATACCTTGTGTGGGTCCATTTAACAGTTGTCTACTTGGGGAAGTCAGGGAAGATAGGATGGTGGGAACCCACAAAGGCAGGTGGCGTTACAGCTGGGCAGGGCAGGACTGGGGGCCCACCTGGATGGACATGGGGTTCTGTTTTTCAGTAGCAGGGAGCAAAAGATGGGCTTCCCAGCGTTGCCTGGAGCTGCTCTGAGTCAGCTGCCCGCACTCGCTCTCCGGGAGCCTGGCCAGCCCAGCCCAGCAGCTGAGTGGCCCCGTTCATTTTGCAGCTCAAAACTGAAAGCCTCAACTTCCAAACAGAACTGTCTGCCTTTCCTAAAGGGGGCCGTCTCCCTGCCTGGAAGTGCATCCCGTTGCAGCTGCACAGTTCAGTACAGGCTTCTGGGTCTATGATTGACAGAAGTAGTCCTTTGGCCTGAAACCCACCAGTCTGTGATTAGTGGCCTCTCAGAGAATGTCCTGATGAGGCGGAATCTTCGCTTAGCCAAGAGAGAAATTTAACAGTGCCATTAGCATTTCAAATTGTTAAAACGGAGGTGGGGGAGGGGGCACTTGCGGAATAAATTATTAAATGAGAAACAAAAGGAGTCAAGTCAAATTAAGCAAGAATAGAAGTCAGCCGTGGAACAGGGCATGCTGGGATTTAAGTAAACTGGCTGCATATTACCCCCAATAAGGAACTCCTTGCAAAGGTCATGCTGGTAAGAGGTGAAGCCCACAAGCAGAGAGTCAAGAGAGCCTTCTCTCCAAGGTCATTCACAGCAGGGAATAGGATACCACCTCCATTGGTCCAAAGAAGGCATCAACAAGAGTGATGGAGGGCATGGTTCTTAAACTCTGCAGTGCATAGGGTCATCTTTCAAACTTGCAGACTGCTGTGTCTGTCCCCAGAGATCCAGTATGTCTGGGAGGTGGCCTGGGGTTTGACATTCTAACAAGCACCTCAATGATCACGGGCTACCCTGAAGAAACACTGATAGAGGACGGGAGGGACCAAGGGACCAAGGCGGCTGGGGAGTAGGGGAGGGTTCCAGGGTTTCAGGGGAGTGTTTTGCTGACCCTGGACACTGAAGCCTGGAGCTGTGTACAGACCAGCAAAGCAGCAGAAGGATGAGGCTGCTAATTGAGCCTGCGCGGGCTCACCTGTGGTGGCCAAGTGTTGGGTCCATCCCTGGAAAGGCAGACAGGGAAGCTGAGAAACTAGGAAGAAGTGAAGGTAGGAGGAGGTAATCTGTGACTCCCCCTGGATAAACAGGGAAGGAAGAAGTGGACAATTGCCAAACTACATAGCATGCCAACTTAATTTACAAAGAGAGAGTGTGTGTGTATGCATGTTTCCACCATGGCCAATTCTGAAAGGAAAGGGCTTTGTTTCCAGAGGATTCATTAGTAAGAGTGTTGCTACTGCGCTGGTACTCCCCGGGCTGAATATAAAAGAACTTTTTGAACCAAGAGTCAAATTTTACAAAGAGGAAAGCCTGTTGTGGAAGCTTGTTTTAAATGGGAAGATGCATTCTAGAGGAGTGGGCTTGCATGGCATTTTCCATTCAGTCTGGCATGGAAGAGAGGTGAGGCTCTACGTGTGAGGATGTGCAAACTCACCAGCCTGTGGTGGTGAGTGAGGCCCCTTTATCTTGTAGGACCACCCCCTGTCGGCTCATCACCTCCACCTGTGTCAACACAGCATGCAGACAAAGTGGGCGATGAGACAGGTAAGCGAGGGCCATGGAAGGAAGAGGGTGCAGACGCATCTCCGCCCGGGTAGTAAAATCAGTCAACTTTTCAATCTGCATCTTGAAAAGGATCATTCAGCTGAGATTGTAATTTTGTTTCTCTTGGTTGAAGGAGAAATTTATAACCCTGGGCAGCTCTACAAAGAAGTATGGAGATAATGAATAAATAGATGCAGAATTCTTTCCGGTGGGTTATATTGCATGGGATTTGTAACAATTCTTGAAAGCATTCTGCTGCTTTGTCTCTGCTTTGTCTGCTTTTCTGTTTTTACGATATTTGAAATAGATAAGAGAATCTGAAATGCCACATGTGCAAGACTGATTTATTAATTTACAAAAGTAGCATCATTGTTGAGGATAATTTTCCTTGTTAAGTCTGCCACAACAAGTCTCAATTGCCTGGAAGATTCCAATATATAAAATTGTAATTGTATTTTCAAATGTCTGAGGAAATATGATTAATTAAAAAATAAGTGGAGCAAATGTTTAAGAAGGATTTAATCTGTTAAACTTGTTAGTTGAACATTGATCAAAGAGCCAGTAGAAACAATGTTTTTAATTCTTTTTAATTGCTGGATTTGTAAATAGAACAAGGTGATTTGTAGGTTGAACTTGAAGGTTTAAGATAGACTAGGTTTTAAAAATTAAAACTTTAATATGTTGCATATTAGATTAAATACACATGCACACACACACACACACACACACACACTGAACTCTAATTAGTGTTATCCAGGTACAAAAGCCTTCTTTCCCCATACCACAAAAAAGAAAGAAAAAATTATAACCACATTCTCATCAGCTGCCTGCAGGGCAGCTCCAGGTCCTGTCTGACATTGGTTGTGATTATTCTTATTAATTTCTGCCAACCCAATATGTCAAAAGTGATATTTCATTGTTGCTTTAATTTCCATTTCTATGACCACAGTGAGGTTGAACATATTTTCATCTTGAATTGGACCTTGACAGGGATCTCAGAATTTCTGCTGAAGCCTCAAAGAGAAAAGCCACTGGTGGTGTGTACTACCGGATTCTGGGAAGAGGTCCTGGACCCATCCCCACAGGATGTGCTAAGGAGTGGCTGATCTGGTCCAGAGGTTTCTTGCTCACCTTGGGCCTATGAAGAGAAAGCATTAAATCAATGAGGAAGATAGGAGACTCTAAAAGGGATGGTGGAGTGGAGAACACTATAGTTTTTCTTCCTCTCCCCCATGTGGAAGGAAATCCCTTCCCTTCCCCTCAAGCCAAATATGAGGAGCCCAAAAATGCTGCTCTTAGAAAATGGGGGGAGTCGAAGGGGGACTGATTTTCCCATCTTGGCCAGCTGTTCGTTTGGGGGGATTGGAGGGGAGGGTGCATTGTATACGTACATACATATGTATGTGTATATATACACATACACATATATATACATTCCACCAGGGGACACAGGAAGGATTCCAATAAAATGAGGCTGCAGTTGCTACCTGCCCATCTGCCCATTCGGGGATCCTTCTGGCAGTGGAGAAGCAGGAGAAGAAAGGAGTTGCAAGATTGGGAGGGACGGTTGGCCCTAGTTATCATGATGACCAGGAGTCGGGTTGCTCCTGGACAACGGAAATACTTCTGGAACCTGGAGGACTGCCTCTCCGTGGTCCAACAAAGGCTCTGACCTCTCTAAGGTGAAGGTCGGAAGACCACACCAGGCAAGCGACCTAGACTCACTGAAGTGCTGGCTGAGCAGAAAGGAAATCTAGAAGGAGCAATGGAGGCGGGACATGATGAAAATAATTGAGAGTTTTGGCACCACTGACAACAATACACATTCTGGTTTATTTCGCTACATCTTCTGTATTAAGTCTGGCCACACTGAAGGCTCTGTAAGTTTGGACTTAATGTCCAACATGGATATGAATGGTGCAAAGACCCATCCTCTTGGGTCACCTTTGCCATGCTGATCATTCCTGAGGCAACCAGCTGGGTTGTATATGTGTGTATTTAATCAGGTATAAACTGACAGCACCTGGCCTCAGCTGCATTGAATCCCTCTAGCATTTTCCTCTGCAGTTTTTCTGGTGCCATCATGTGATACACGTGCAAGAGCACGTTCGGCCATCCTCAGACATGTGCCCACCTTGACCTGCGGAGATAACACCTTGTGGGGCAGTCCAGTTGAGGCCTCCAAGAAACAGATCCTGAGATGGAGTTAGGGGAGCATGTGGCTTATTGGGGTGTAACTCCAATGAAAGATACAATGGGGGCAGGGAGAGGACTTGGTAGGAAATACCTCTAGACCATATACAGATCAGACACCCGTGAAAAGAAACCGGAGGAAGCAGGGTTGGACAGGGAGAGCCTCAAATGGTGAGGCAGATCTGACAAAGTGTTGGGCCAACAGGGAGCTCCGGAATAAACGCTGCCCATTAGAGGAGTCTGGCAAGATGCTAGGACCCCCACTGTGCTCACCCATGAACTGGGTGCTGCTCCAGAACGGCAGGACTGGCTCAATAGCTGAGGCAGATCCTGAAGGCACTGCAGCTGGAGGATTTTGGCTAAGTGCACTCCTTACAGCTATACTTTTAACCTGATTTTATGCCAAAAGCATTTGACAACTGGTAAACATGACAATTTTCTACTTATAATCGACTCAAGATGCTAGGGCCCCCAGCATCTTTTTTTTTAAAGATTTATTTTATTTATTTGAGAGAGAGAGAGAGAGAGAGAAAGCAGGGGGAGGGGCAGAGGGAGAGGGAGACAAGCAGACCCCCCCGCTGAGTGGGGAGCCCTGACATGGGGCTCGATCCCAGGACCCTGAGATCATGATCTGAGCCCAAATCAAGAGCCAGAGGCTCAACCCAGGCGGCCCTACATGGCAAATTCTTGAAAGGACATTGAATAGCATACCTCGATGACTGCCACATTAACCAATGAGATTAAATTAAACTTCAGCCAGTGGATTAAATACTCCCCTCTTCTTTCTCTAGGGCAGAAGATTCTGCATTCTACAGGGCTTCCCAGAGGGTCACCAGCAAGACTGAGCCCAGTTGCATACAGTAATAATCAGCTCAATAATGTAACTGTAGCTTGATTTTCCCTCTTTCCTTTGACCCTGTTCCTTATGCCTCACTCCTGTTTCTTTTTCTTTTTCTTTTTTAAGATTTTATTTATTTATTTGTCAGAGAGAGAGTGAGCACAAGCAGGGGGAGCGGCAGAGGGAGAGGGAGAAGCAGGCTTCCCGCTGAGCAAGGAGCCTGATGCGGGGCTCGATCCCAGGACACTGAGATCATGATCTGAGCCGCAGGCAGACGCTTAACCGACTGAGCCACCCAGGTGTCCCCTCGCTCCTTGAGACCACTTCTCAGGTTACCTACATACAAGGCCTGGTCTCAGACTCTGCTTTTGTGGGAACCAGGGCTGACAGTCGTTTACCATGTTTCTTTCTTTCTTTTTTTTTTTTTTTCACCATGTTTCTTAATTCAACAGTGCCCTCTTCAGCTGGTACAATGAAGTTCAGGTTCTTAATGAATGGGGTGCATGTATAGGGTCATCAGTGGCCTGCTTCTGATTTTGTGATACTGTTTCCGAGGACACTTAAATTCAGATGTTTCCTCTCCTTTCCTCTCACTATCAAGCCTCTAAGGGATGCCTCCTGCTTTCAAGGCTCCCATGCCTCTCCCACTAAAATCCTTGACGCTCACATGCTTTCACTGATCTATTTGGTCTCAAACTTACTGTCAGTATTTCCCCCTTCAGGACGGAAGGCTCTCCTGGTGCTGCACTTCCGTGGAGGCTATTTATCACCTGTGACTGCTTGGATCTTGTTGTGCCTCTCCCTCAAAATCTCTGCTGAATTCTCTACTCCAGAGAGGGCTCCAAAGCTGGCTCTGCTCTGCTCCTTGTGTAGGTTCCTTGCCCACCTCTATGTCATGGGCCTTTCAGTTTAGGTGCGGGTTAAGAATAATCCTATTCATTCCCCTTATTGTTCTATAGTTTTTGGAGCATGTCTGTAGAGGTCCTCCCTTGAGTGGCTGCCATTATCCCCTGGGAATCAAAATTCCCAATTCAACTTCTATTCCAGTGTCCTATCTCTTCTTGAGTCGATTATAAGTAGAAAATTGTCCTGTTTACCTGTTGTCAAATTTTTTTGGCATAAAATTAGGTTACAATATTTGTTTATTATTTTTAAAGATCCTTGCTATAGTTTTTTCCCCTCTCTTCATTACTAATTGGGTTATCTGTTGCCTTTTATTTTTTTTGATCATTTTATCATGGGTTTTTCAAAGTGTCCACATTTTCAGTGAACCAAACATGGGTTATTGATCCATATCTTTTCATTTCATTGACTCCTCTTAATTTCATTATTTCTTTCCTTCTATTTTCTTTGGATTTATTCTATGATTCCTTTCCTCACTTCTTAATTGCATAGGTAAGTCATTACTTTCCAACCTTTCCTCCTTTATAAAATAGTTAAAGCACAACATTTCCTCTTAGATAGTTTTAGCAGCATTCCAAAAGTTTTCATAGGTAGTATGTTCATCATTACTCATTTTTTAGTTGTCGTAGCCTGGGGCCATTAGAAAGCAGAACCTGAAGCAATAGTTTGGATGTTAACATGTTTGGAAGGTACAAGTCCAAGGCAGTAAGGAGGAGAGGAACAGAAGTGAGGCAAGAGACCCTGGAAGGAAATGTGGCACAGTGCCTAGCTCTGCCACATGCTATGAGCTGTGGAAAGGTAATGGTTGCTCAGCATCTATGTCCACTTTGTGCATTAAATTTCTCCAGAAAGGTTGCAAGAAGAGACCTCACCTGAGAGTGGTCTGCAGGAGAGAGAGAAATCTCGGAGGAGGAATTTATCTTTCCAGCTGCTTTTCATCTCCCACTCCCCCCTGGTCAAGATTCATACCTATTCCCCTACATTTCCAGTGGGTAATATCAGGCCCTTCCCTGGGTGCTCAGGAAGCCAGATCCTGCACCCCACAGTGAGGTGTTCATTCCAGTCCCAAGTGAAGAGGCAACCTGGTGTGGGTGGGCCACTGACCAAGCAAGAGAAAGAAGGAGAAGGCACACAAGATTTGTTTTCGCCAACCATAGGTAATATCTAATTTCTACCATAATTAATTTTTTGACTCATGAATTATTAAGAAATGTTTCTAAATTTTTAAATATATTGGTTTTTGAGGGCATTATTTAAAAACACTGATTTTATGTGTGCTTGAGGAAAATGTATATTCTCTACTCACTGAATGTAAAATTCTGTATATGTTCATTAGATCAACCTAAGTGACTCAGTTTAGTTACTGAGAGCATGTGATAAAATCTAGCATGATGGAATGACACATTTCTCTTTGTAGCTCTGTCAGTCTTGCTTTTTATAGGTTGGCGCTATTAGGTATTTATAAATTTAGAATCACTATATTTTTTTTCCTGGTAAAGTATTTTATCTTTATGTGGCAATCTCTTTATCTCTAGTAATGCCTTTTGCCTTAAAGTCTTTTTTACTGACTTTAATATGTAGCTATAGAACTTTCTTTTGGTTGCTATTTTCCTGGTATATATTTTTTTCTATTCTTTTACATTTCATCTTTCCATATCCTTAATTTTCAGCTGTGTCTCTTAACACATAGTTGGGCAGGCTCCATGCTCAGTGCAGAGTCTGGGATTCTTTCTCCCTCTCCCTCTCCCACTAGTGCTCTCTCTCCCAAAATAAATAAATAAATCTTTTTAAAAAAAACCACATAGTTGGATTTTTAAAAATCTAGTCTGGCAATTTTTGTCTTGTAACTAGAGCCTTTAGGCCATTCATGGTTACCATGATCACTGATACACGGATTTATTTCTACCCTTTTTTAAACTTTCTGTTTATCTCATATTTCCATTATTTTTTCCTTCTTTCTTCCCTTCTTTTGGATTAATTTAATAGATTTTCTTATTCCACTTTCCACTCTACTAGTTGAGAAGTTATTCAGTCTTTTTCTTATATTACAATGGTTACCAAGACATTTTTAACGTGTATAGTAATCAGAGTTAATCCATGCTTTTCCACTCTCCTCCCAGGGAATGAGAGAAGCTGAGAACTCTAACTCTGATGCCTACTTGCAGCTTCTGGGCTGTTTTGTCATGCTTACCTCATTCTCTCTTTAAAGTTAATGAGGCATCGTTTTCATTACTGTATTATATAGTCAGCATACTTAGATTTACTCACACCATTACTGTTTCATTTTCTTCTTATTTTTTCTTACACCTCACCTATTTCTTCCGGAATAATTCTTTTTTTCCTTAAGAATACTTATTCCTTTTATGGATGGTCTTTTGGGGTAAACTCTTGCCATTTTTGTGGGTCTAAAAATGAGTCCATTTCATCTTTGTGTTTAAAAAATACTTTTATTGTTTTATAATATTAGTTATTTTCCTCTCTGTAAATTAAAGATATTATCCCACTATATTCTTTCATTATTGCCTTTCAGCAGACAATTATCTACGTAGTTGTCAATTTTTCATAGCTAATTTCTTTTTTCTCTGCTTTAAAGATTTTTTTTCCTTTGGAGTTCTGCAGTTTTTAAGTGGATTTATTTTTATTTAGTTAGTCTATTTAATAAACATCTAACCGTTTACTGGGTGTCAGGCATTTCTAAGCACTTTGTAAATATAAACTCATTTAAACCTCAAAACAACCTTATGAGGTAGATATTATCAAGTATCTTTATATAAGGAGACTGAGGCCCAGAGAGGTTAGATAACTTCCCCAAATTTACATAGCTAGTAAGTGGTAGTGCCGTAATTTCAACCAGGGCAGTCTGGACCTAGAATTTTCTTTATCAATATAAAGATATTCAGGTTATCTTCTTGAGTGGGCTTTGGTAATTTGTATCTTTCAAAAATTTGATTCATTTTATTAAGTTTTATGGAAATTTATTGGCATAAAGTCTTTTTTTTAAAGATTTTATTTATTTATTTGAGAGAGAGAGAGAGTGTGTGTGTGTGAGAGAGAGAGTGCACAAGAGGGGGAAGGGTCAGAGGGAGAAGCAGACTTCCCGCTGAGCAGGGAGCCCGATCCCAGATCATAACTTGAGTCGAAGGCAGTTGCTTAACCAACTGAGCCACCCAGGCGCCCTGACATAAAGTCTTTTGAACTTTATTATCCTGTTAAATGTGTGTAGGGTCTATAGTGATGTCCTCTGTTTTATCCTGTTATTGGTAATTGGCATCTTCTGGTCTTATCCTTATTTACATTATTTGCTTGCTTTGGGTTTAATTTGCTCTTCTTGTGCTCGCTTTGGCAGCACATATATTAATTTGCTCTTCTTTTTCTTATTTTTTGAAGTGAGAATTGAGATTACTGACTTGAAATTTTCCTTTCTAATATAAATATTAAATGCAATAGATTTCCCTCTAAGCACTACTTTAATTTTGATATGTTGTAATTTCACTTTCACTGAGTTCAAAATATTTTCTCATTTCTCTCATGACTTCCTCTTTGGTGCATGGGTCATTTAGACAGTTTTTGTTTCATTTATGAATATTTGGAGATTTGTCCCAATATCTTTTTGTTATTGATTTTTAGTTTAATTAAACTGTTGTTAGAATACATACTTTGCACAATTTCACTTCTTTTCATTTCATAAGGTATCTTTTCTGGCCCAGAATATGGCCTGTCATATGGATGTTTCCATCTGGTGGATGGACATCCATGGTGGATGTTCTATGTGCACTTGAAAAGAAAGTGTACTATGCTGTTGTCATGTGTGGGGTGTTCTAGGTCACATTGTTTCAATAGCATTGTTCAGGTTTTCTATCCCACTGCGGATTTTCTTTCTATTTATTCTATCAATTACTGAGAGAGGAGTGTTGAAATTGGAAACTATATTTGTAGATTTATTAATTTCTCCTTTCAGTGCTATTAGTTTTTGCTTCCTGTATCTTGAAGATTGGTTGTTAGGTGCACACACGTGTAGAATTGTTATGCCTTTTTGGTGAATTAACCCCTTCGTCATTATGGGATCACCCTCTTTATTTCTGGTAATATTCCTTGTTCTAAAGTTTACTCTGTCTGATATTAATATAGCCACTCCATTAGTGTTTGCATGGTATATCTTTTTCTATCCTTTGATCTTTATTCTAACTGTGCCTTTATATTTAAAGTAGGTTTCTTGTCAACAGTAATAACTGGTGGTGCCTAAAAAGCTAAAAGAGGGAAAAAGCGTTGTGATGATTAATTTTATCTTCACCTCTATGGGGCTCTGGGGTGCCCAGATATTTGGCCAAACATTACTCCTGGCACCAAGATCTGTGTTAGGGTTCTTTAGACAAACAGAACCCATCGGATTTGTTTGTTTATTAGTTAAAAGGAATTAGTTCACACAAGCCAAGCCTGACAAGTCCCAAGATCTGCATTTGGAAAGCTAGAGACCCGAGAGAACTGATAGTGTAGCTCTAGTCCAAAGGCCAGCAGTCTCAAGGAAGAGCTGATATTTCAGTTTGAATCTGAAAGCAGGAAAAAAAAAATGATGTCCCAGCTCGAAGGCACTTAAGTAAGAGTGAGTGTGGCAATGGACTTATGCTGGTGGAATTCACTGGCCTTACCATGTTCCCCCCGACCCTGAAGCAGCTGGCTTAACAGGATAGTGGAATGGCCATTTGAAGACGCAGCTACAGTACCAGCTAGGTGGCAATACCATGCAGGGCTGGGGCAAGGTTCTCTCGAGGGCAGAATAGGCTCCAAATCAGCATCCAATATATGATGCTGTTTCTCCCATAGCCCAGATTCACAGACGCAGGAATCAAGGACTGGAATTGGGAGTGGTACCACTAGCAAAATTTTTACTTCCTGTTCCCACAATTTTATATTCTGCTGGCCTAGAGGTCTTAGTTTCAAAGAGAGACATGACAACAATCCCATTGAACTGGAAATTGAGACTGCTGCCTGGCCACTTGGAGCTCCTCATACCTCTGAATCAATGGGCAAGCCCAAGCAATGCTGGCTGGGGTGATTGATCCCAAATATCTGAGAGAAATTGGACAAACTCCACAATGGAGGTTAGGAAGAACATGTGTGAAAATCAGAGGATCGCTTAAGACATCTTTTAATATTACCTTTTAAGATTCCTGTGATTAGGTAATGGGAAAACTGCAACAACCCAATCTGGGCAGGACTACAATGGTCCAGATCCTTCAGAAATGTAGGTTTGGGTAAAGAACCACAGGAAAAGAACCACAACCAGCTCATGTGCTTGCTGAAGACAAAGGGAATACAGAATTGGTAATGGAAGAAAAAAAATATATGTATATATAACATATCTTTGTTTTTCTTATTGCTTTATCATGTAACATAAGCTGTATTGACTTAATATTATAGTATTTAAGTATTGTCAATTTTATTTATTTATCTGTATGTTTCAAGTTTTTATATAAATTCTACTTAGTTAATATGTCATGTAATATTGGTTTCAGGAAAAGAATTTAGTGATTCATCACTTATATATAACACCCACTGCTCATCTCAACAAGTGTCCTCCTTAATACCCATCACCCATTTAGACCATCCCCCGCCTACCTCCCCTCCAGCAACCCTCAATTTGTTCCCTACAGTTAAGAGTCTCTTATGGTTTACCTCCCTCATTTTTTTTTTCCTTCTCCTATGTTCATCTGTTTTGTTTCTTAAATTCCACATGTGAGTGAAATCATATGGTATTTGTCTTTCTCTGACTGACTTACTTCACTTAGCATAATATGCTCTAGCTTCACCCACATCATTGCAAATGGCAAGCTTTCATTCTTTTTGATGGCTGAGTAATATTCCATTATATATATATACACCCCATCTTCATCCATTCATCAGTCAATGGACATTTGGGCTCTTTCCATAATTTGGCTTTTGTTGATAATGCTGTTATAAACATCAGGGTGCATGTGCCCCTTCGAATCAATATTTTTGTACCCTTTGGGTAAATACCCAGTAGTGCAATTGCTGGGTGGTAGTGTAGCTCTACTTTTAACTTGTTGAGGAACCTCCAAACTGCTTTCCAGAGTGGCTGCATCAGTTTACATTCCCACCAACAGTGTAAGAGGGTTCCCCTTCCTCTGCATCCTTGCCAATATCTGTCGTTTCCTGTGTTGTTAATTTTAGCCATTCTAACTGGTATGAGGTGGTATCTCATTGTAGTTTTGATTTGTATTTCCCTGATGATGAGTGATGTTGAGCATCTTTTGTTGTGTCTCTTAGCCGTTTTTATGTCTTCTTTGGAAAAATGTCTATTCATGTCTTCTGTCCATTTCTTAACTAGATTATTTGTTTTTTGGGTGTTGAGTTTGATAGGTTCTTTATAGATTTTGGATACTAACCCTTTATCAGATATGTCATTTGCAAATATCTTCTCCCATTCCGTAGGTTGCCTTTTAGTTTTGTTGATTGTTTCCTTTGCTGTGCAGAAGCTTTTTATCTTGATGAAGTCCCAATAGTTCATTTTTGCTTTTGTTTCCCTTGCCCTTGGAGACGTGTCTAGGAAGAAGTTACTGCAGCCGTGGTTGAAGAGGTTGCTGCCTGTGTTCTTCTCTAGGATTTTGATGGTTTCCCATCTCACATTTAGGTCTGTCATCCATTTTGAATTTATTTTTGCATATGGTGTAAGAAAGTGGTCCAGTTTCATTCTTCTGCATGTTGCTGTCCAGGTTTCCCAACACCATTTGTTGAAGAGACTGTCTTTCTCCATTGGATATTCTTTCCTGCTTTGTTGAAGATTAGTTGACCGTTTGGTTGTGGGTCCATTTCTGGGTTTTCTATTCTGTTCCATTCTGATCTATGTGTCTGTTTTTGTGCAAGTACCATATTTTGTGCCAAGAACAATATTTTTTCTTCCAATCCATGAGCATGGGATGTATTTCCATTTCTTTGTGTCCTCTTTAATTTCTTTCACAAGTGTTCTATATTTTTCAGAGTATAGATCTTTTACCTCTTTGGTTAGGTTTATTCCTAGATATCTTATGAATTTTGGTGCAGTTGTAAATGGGATTGATTCCTCAATTTCTCTTTCTGCTGCTTCATTATTGGTGTATAGAAATGCAACATATTTCCATATGTTGATTTTGTATCCTGTGACTTTGCTGAATTTGTGTACGAGTTCTAGCAATTTTTCAGTGGAGTCTTTTGGATTTTCTACATAGAGTATCAGGTCGTCTGCAAATAGTGGAAGGTTGATGTCTTCCTTGCCAATTTGGATGCCTTCTATTTCTTTTTGTTGTCTGATCGCTGTGGCTAGAACTTCCAGTACTATGTTAAATAACAATAGTGAGAGTGAATATCCCTGTTTTGTTCCTGACCATAGAGGAAAAGCTCTCAGTTTTTCCCCATTGAGAATGATATTAGCTGTGGGTCTTTCATATACGGCTTTTATGATGTTGAGGTATGTTCCATCTACACCTACTTTGTTGAGGGTTTTTATCAAGAATGGATGCTGTGCTTTGTCAAATGCTTTTTCTGCATCTGTTGAGAGGACTTATCCTTTATTCATTAATGTGGTGTATCATGTTGATTGATTTACAAATATTGAACCACCCTTGCAGCCCAGGAATAAATCCTATTTGATCGTGGTGAATAATTCTTTTAATGTACTGTTGGATTTGATTTGCTAGTATCCTATTGAGAATTTTTACATCCATGTCCATCAGGGGTATTGGCCTATAATTCTCTTTTTTAGTGGGGGTTTTCCTTTGGTTTTGGAATTAAGATAATGCTGGACTCGAGGAATGAGTTTGGAAGTTTTCCTTCCATTTCTATTTTTTGGAACAGTTTGAGAAGAATAGGTATTAACTCTTCTTTAAATGTTTGGTAGAATCCAAACATTTGGGAAGCCACGGGCCCTAGACTTCTGTTTCTTGGGAGATTTCTGATTAGTGATTCAATTTCTTTGCTGATTATGGATCTGTTCAAATTTTCTATTTCTTCCTGTTTCAGTTTTGGTAGTTTGTATGTTTCTAGGGATTTGTCCATTTCTTCCAGATTGCCCAATTATAAGAATATTCTCTTATACTTGTTTGTATTTTTGTGTTGATTGTGATCTTTCCTCTTTCATTCATGATTTCCTTTCTCTTTTCTTTCTGATAAGTCTGGCTATGGGTTTATCAATTTTATTAATTCTTTCAAAGAACCAGCTCCTAGTTTCATTGATCTGTTCTGCTGTTTTTGTTGTTATTGTTTCTATATCATTTATTTCTGCTCTAATCTTTATTATTTCCCTTCTTCTGCTGGCTTTAGGTTTCATTTGCTGTTCTTTTTCTAGCTCCTTTAAGTGTAAGTTTAGGTTGTATATTGAGATTTTTCTTTCTTCTTGAGGTAGGCCTGTATTGGTATATAATTCCCTCTTATGACTGCCTTTGCTGCATCCCAAAGGTTTTGGATTATTGTGTTTTCATTTTCATTTGCTTCCATGTATTTTTTTATTTATACTTTAATTTCCTGGTTAACCCATTCATTTCTTAGCAGGATGTTCTTTAACCTCCATGTACTTGTGGTCTTTCCAATTTTTTTCTTGTGGTTGACTTCAAGTTTCATAGCATTGTGGTTGGAAAATATGCATGGTATGTTCTTAATCTTTTTGTACTTATTGAGGGCTGATTTGTGATCTATTCTGGAGAATGTTCCATGTATACTCAAAAAGAATGTGTATTCTGCGGCTTTAGGATGAAATGTTCTAAATATATCTGTTAAGTCCATCTGGCCCAGTGTGTCATTCAAAGCCCATGTTTCCTTGTTGATTTTCTGCTCTGTCCATTGCTCTAAGTGGGGTGTTAAAGTCCCCTACTATTGTATTATTATCAATGAGTCTCTTTATGTTTGTTATTAATTGATGTAAATATTTATGCCCCCAAATATATAAAATTGTTAGATCTTCCGGTTGGATAGACCCCTTTATTATGATATAGTGCCCTTCTTCATCTCTTATGACAGTTTTTGGTTTAAAATCTAGTTTGTTTGCTATAAGTATGGCTACTCCAGCTTTCTTTTGATGTCTGTTAGCATGATAAATGTTTCTCCATCCCCTCACTTTCAATCTTCAGGTGTCTTTAGGTCTAAAATGAGTCTCTTACAGGCAGCATATAAATGGGACTTTTTTTTTTTTTTTTATCTATTCTGATACCCTATGTTTTGATTGGAGATTTTCATCCATTTTCATTCAGAGTGATTATTGATGGATATGAATTTAGTGACATTGTATTACCTGTAAAGTTGTTTTTTTCTGGAGAGTTTCTCTGTTCCTTTCTAGTCTTTGTTGCTTTTGGTCTTTCTTTCCCACTCAAAGAGTCCCCTTTAATATTTCTTGCAGGGCTGGTTTTGTGGTCATGAACTCCTTTTGTTTTTGTTTGTCTGGGACTCTTTATCTGTCCTTCTATTCTGAATCACAGACTTGCCGGATAGAATATTCTTGGTTGCATATTTTTCCCATTCAGCATGTTGAATATATCATTCCACGTTCTTCTGGCCTGTCAAGTTTCTGTTGATAGATCTGCTGCTAAATTTGTCTTCCCTTGTAAGTTAAGAATTTCTTTTCCTTGTTGCTTTTAGGATTTTTTCCTTATCTCTGTAAGGAAATTTTACTACAATATGTCTTGGTGTTGGTCTTCTTTTGCTGATTTTGAGGAGATTTCTCTGTCCCTCCTGGATTTGGATGTCTGTTTCCTTCCCCAGATTAGAGAAGTTTTCAGGTATAATTTGCTCAAATAAACCTTCTGCTCCCTTTCACCTTTCTTCTTCTTCTGGGACTCCTATAATACAAATGTTTTACACTTTATGGAGTCCCTGAGTTGAGTAAGTCTACATTCATGATCCAGTATTTTTCTTTCCCTTTTCTTTTCAGCTTCATTATTTTCCATAATTTTATCTTCTATGTCACTTATTCATACTTCTGCTTCTTCCATCCTTGTGGTCATTACATCTAGTGGACTCGCATCTTGGTTATAGCATTTTCTTATTTTGGCCTGACTAGTTTTGAGGTCTTTTATCTCTGCAGTAAGGGACTCCCTGGTGCCTTCTATGCTTTTTTCAAGCCTCCCTAATTTCCTTATATTGTTGTTTTAAATTCTGGGATTTTACTTATATCTGTTTGGATTAGATCTCTGGCCATGCCCTTTTCTTGTTCTTTTTTGGGGGTGAATTCCTCCATCTTGGCATTTTGTCTAGGTCTCTATCTTCTTCTTTGTGTTAGGAAAGCCTGTTATGTTTCCTGCTCCTGAGAGTGATGGCTTTATGAGGCAGAACTCATATACTGTCCAGGGCCTGGTGCTTCAGGAAGTGTTTCTGGTCTCTGCTGTGTGCACTCTGCTGTTGTGTTTCGGCTATTCTTTCCCTCAGGTCAGTCCTCTTTAGAGCTTCTTCTTGCCTGCAGTGGGGGAGTGTTTGGATCTTGTCCAGTATATGGCAAGTTTTAACTAGGTGTGTTTTGTTCTGCTTGTTAAAAGACTATATAACATATTTCCCCTAGAGCTGGAGCTTTGCAGCACTCTATGGTCAGTAGACCCGGTGTGTACATGTGGGGGTTTGTGCTGGTCTTCTAGGGGGAGTGGCCCTGCTGCTCTGGCTCTCAGGCACACTTGCCCCTAGTAAAGCAGCACCTGTAGAGCACCGGGGGGTAGGACTTCGTGTAAGCAGCTCCGGCCTCCACTGTGGGCCCTGTGCTGCTCACTGAGGTCCCTCCATGCTGATGAGTGGGGGGAAATGGCGTCAGCTGCTCTCATCCCTGGAAAGGGGCATTTGTACCCACTGCTGTGCAGGAAGCCCTCACAGAAGAGTGAACAATCTCCCCTCTTGTGTCCCAGGCTTACCTCAGATCCCTGCCTTCACCCTGTCTGTGTCTGAGTTATCTGCTCATCTGGGAATGCAATGCTCCTGTGTTTTATCTCAGGTCAGCCGGCTGGGTTTCAAAACTCCAAATTTTAGGGACCCGGTGCAGCACGGACCTGCGCTGATCCTCTAGGGGAGGGTCTCATCACACTGTGGCTGGGTGTCAATTTGTCCCAGAAGGTCAGTGATCAAATGTGCGGGGGCTTGGAGTTTATGGTAAAGGGTGGCAAAAAGCCACATCCAGGTTAGCTGTCTTCAGCAGGTGTCTCTGCCTCTATGCTGATGAATGGGGAAGTGCAATGGCGCCTGCCATCTCATTTGTCCCCTGAGAGGCAGTGTCACCTCTTCCAAATGCATCCCAAGAAGGGAAACTATCTCTCCCAGGGAATCCTCAGACGGCACCACCTGCTTCTAGGGCCTCTGCCTTCCTTCTCCATAGTAGCACCACTATGCCCGCCAGACTCCACACAAGCCACTGGGAGGACTTCTAAAACTTCAGTCTTTGAGCCCTGCTTGTTGTAAAAACTCACGATAATCAGCCCCTCTCATTTTCCCAGTCAGTGGTTTGGGGGAAGTGTTTTTCTTGTGCAGTCACCTATACGCTGCTCTCAATCTCTCCTCCCGCCCCTCATCTCTCTGTGATCAAGCTCCCTCCCCTCCGCAGCACTCATGATTCTTTTCTCCCCCAAATCATTTTTCCGCACCTCCTACATTCCACAATGTGGTCTCTTTTCTCCTTCTAGTTGTGCAGTTTGTTCTCTCAGTCCTTAGATTGATTTCCTGGGTGTTCAGAATTTGATATTTATCAAGCTGTTTTCCAGGGACAAGGCAAGCATAGGGCCCCCTTACTACTCCACCATCTTTGAGATGAAGGGAACTAAGTATCGTCAATTTTAGATCATGTATTTACATTACATGATATCAAGGAGAAGAATAACCATAACTCAAGGAGTTTATCTCCTCTTCTGAGGAAGGGGTTAGTGCATTTTCAGTTGTACACAGGATGCAGGCTATTTGTCTCATGTTAGGTCACATTATGACTTTCTTATTGTCGTTATTTAGAGATTAAATATAATTTAAGGTGATGTGGTGGGTGCCAAGTTGATAAGGGTTGGACTTGTGATGGTTAATTTTAAGTGTCAATCTTTTTGGGTCATGGGGTGCCCAGATATTTGGTCAAACATTCTGGGTGTTTCTATGTAGGTGTTTTTTTGGATGAGTTTAACATTTATGTTGAACTGAATTGTTTTTTAAAGAGTGTTTTTAAATTTAGCTCTTTTATTTTTATTTATTTATAAGTAGGCTTTACACCCAATGTGGGGCTTGAACTCATGACCCTAAGATCAAGATAGATGAGTTTAACATTCAAATCAATAGACTGAGTAAAGCAGATTGCTCTCCCTACTGTAGGTGGGCCTCATTCCGTCAGTTGAAGACCTGAATAGAGCAAAACAGCAACCGTCCTCTGAATAAGAGCAAAAACAGTGACCCTCCCCCAAATAAGAGGAGGTTGGGGATGAGGTGCAGACATTAAGGATCCAGAGATGACCATGTAGAATCTGTGTATCTGCTTATAAAGCAACCAGTTAAAAAAAATACCAGCTTGAAACTTGGGAAATTTTGCTGAAGATACAGATTTAGGGGGAGTCAGCACAATTCTTAAAACCATGCAAATGTACATAATTATCCATGCAAAACAGGATAGTTAGAAGAGACAGTCGTTCATGAGAGTTGTTCCTAAAGTGTGGTCCAGGGTCTTGCCTCACAAACACCTGGGTTCCCCCCACACAAACTAAATTCAAACCTCAGGGCCTGGAGCCCAGGGGTCCTCGTTCTGAATAAGCCTCTGGGTGATTTTCATGCACACTGAAATCTGAGAACATCTGCACAGGGAGAAGGCAAACTGACTGCGTGGGAGAGCTGTTTCTGACAGGGTGACAGACGGCCCCTGTGTCACTAGATGGCACCAAACACACACTAAATCTCCAGTTTTGCCGCTTCCTCAGCCAGAATGGAAAAGGACCTGTTAAGAGGCTCCTCTGGATTTTTTACAAGAAATTCTGTAAAAGGATTTCCACCAGTCCTTCCTCACAGTGAAGGAAGGTTAAAGCCAGCAGGCTGACGAGAACATCTGCCCCGGGACTATCAATCACCCACGACAGGTCTGCCCAGAAGAGGCTAAAATTACCGGTAGGGAACAGGTAAGGAGAATTCTCTGCCAATGGACTTTCTGGAACCACACCTGTTCCAACAGGCGGTTCTGGGAGGTCGTGGCGTGACTCTCCTAAGACCCAGTCGGGGGCAGCACTGTGGAGAGCCAGGGGGCTGCTGCCTTCCCACCAGCCCTCCCACCACCGTGTCTGTGTGCACCCAGCAGAGGTGAAGCGGTGCGTCTCGGGGTCAGACACAGGCCCTGGGTCGCCCTCCAGAGCCAGGTGCATCCTTGTACCTCAGCAGCAATATGCCCTCTGCCTTTCCTCGGAGAGCTCTTACTGCCACAGTTGTCTCTAACGTTCTGGCTCAAAAAGCCCTGCCCCAGCTGCCCCGCTGCCTGTCTGTCACGCTCCCACAATCTTGCAAGCCTCGGACAGAATGAGGAACCACCCTAGCATCCCTCTGCCTTCACCGCAGACCCTCAGCGCCTCACCCTTGAGCCATTTCCACAGCGTGTGACTTGCACTCCCACCCCCAGGCTCCCTGACCTGCCCTCCAGTCGGTGTGAAGCCCGCTGTTTAGATCTCAAAGCACTCCTGTTCAGGTCTCAAGCCTTCGCCTGGCATTAAGGGTTCTCATCTTCTGGGCCTGTTGGTGTAAGAGACCGCTGGAGCTCCTGTGTCAGAGAAGTACTAGTGGAGGGGCCTGGGAAGTGACCAGGAGACCTGGGGGGCCGCTGACTACCTGAAAAGGGAAGGCAGGAGTATCACAAGCGGAGGAATGGGAACAAAATGGGGAGGGTTCAGTGAGGAACTCTACGGGAGAGAAAAAACACACCTGAACACGGTAATGGAGGAGAGTTTCATGATGGAACAATGTACAAGGGATTATAGGGTCACGGAAAACCAGCGAGAGATGAGGATCACAAGAGTGCTAGCAACACAGGGAAGAAAGCCATTACCATCCCCAGGCCAAGGTCAGTTGAGGGGCAATTACTGGAATCTAGCAACAGAGCTATGGCTCCAGGAGAAGCTGTAGGAGTTCTGGAGGGACCCAGGGGAATAAATGTCCCAAACTCTCCTTCCTCAGATCTCCACTTCCTGCTTCCTCCCATCTCCACTTCCTGCTTCCTCCCATCTCTGCTTCCTGCTTCTTCCCATCTCCAACTTCCCTTTGGCCAAACCCAGTGAGAAACCAGAGGGCAGGGGCGCCCTTTGATGCAAGTGTGAAGTTCAGCCTAAGAGAGAGTGCAGAGAGGAGAAGGCAGAACAGGATCCTGGAGGAATAAGGAGAGAATATGCAGCACAAGAAGCTGGGACCGTGGAAGACACATGGTGACCTTCAGTCCTTCACAAGTTCATCATGTTACAGTGGGACAAGCGCAGGACTTTTGGAGCTGGAGGGACCTAGGCCCGGCCCTAAAACACAGACACTTTGGGCAAGTTCCTTAATGTCTAACATGGAACAATGGTAATAACAGCATGTTATCTTTCAGATTGCATGAGGATTTAAAGAGATAATGTGTGCCTCTGGTATTAGCCTGCTCATGGCCAGGTGGAGATGTCAGGACCCTGCCCCGGGTGCACTCCCTCTCCTCAGTCCTGTTCTTCACCTTCCCGGGGCCACAGTGAGCATCTGCAAGCCCAGGCAGGCCAGGCAGTACTCCTGGGGCTCAGGGCTAAGCATGAGGATCTGTTCCTGCAGTAAGTGGATAAGGCTGTGATGCCAGGGTCAAAGAAATGACCATTTACCAATTAATAGGAGACTGGACTGGATTGGTTCCAAGGCTGGGTAGGCTGCTGAAGGAAGGACTGGGGTCCTCTGCTCCTCCTCACACCGCAGATCCGGAGGAAACTGCCCCCCATGAGGCCCAGCAGCAGCCTGTGATTCTACAACGTTGCACTCCCCTCTGATGCGCACGGCACATCCCCCACCTCCATCGCCCAGCCTGGAGAGGAAAAACAGGGGAGCAAGGCATGAGGAGGCAAGGCTGGGAAGGCCTGAGTCTCCCGTGCTCCAGAAGCCTGAAATGTGACCCCAGTCTTATGTAGTCATTCAGTTAGTGTTTTTATGTTAAAAAGCATTAATGAAAATTTTATAAATTGCCCTTCTTAGGACCCCATTTTGACTTTTATCCATTTCTTTAAAATAAAGCCGAAGCTTCAAGAAACGGAAGCAGACTAGGCCTTTCTCAGATGGCGGAGGGCCCTGCTCCAGAGGGTCCTAGAGCATCTAAAACAGAGCAGGTGCTTGGTACAGGTGAGTTCTAGCTTGCATCCCCTCCCCAGTCCTCCCTCGAAGGGAACCTCTAGAGTCAGGAGAAACCCACCAAGCAAAGTCTGGTCCGGCTGTGAAGCAGTTTGTGAGGGCCTGGCCCGGGGCTGAGGCTGCCCAGCCTCCCCTGGCTTCCTCTGGGTGGGTGGGCCAGGCTTTCTCTAACACACGGGGCCACAGCTGCAGTTGGCCCAGGAGGGGCCACACCTCACAGGTCAGCTTCTCCTGCCTCACCAGCAGCTGCCAACTATATCCCCCAACGCCCCCCCCCCCCCCCCCCCCCCCCCCCCCCCCCCCCCCCCCCCCCAGACCATGCAGGAGACACTACAGACATGTCTTCAGGCACCACCTCCCAGGCTGGGTGCAGTCACCTGGGCCACCAGAGCCCGAGTGCCAGAAACACACACCCAGCTGGGGAGCAATGACAATGGCAGACCCTGGCTTCTAGAAGTCAAAGCCTTGGCAGGTAAAAGCAGCCAATGAGGATTACAAATAAGAGAGGATTAGTTGGGTCAGGCTGCTTCTTAACTTGCTAATATAAGAGGTGCTGGGAGTCCCTGAGGGAGGGAGTGATGAGAATAAAATAGCTCCC
Source organism: Phoca vitulina (assembly GCF_004348235.1). Taxonomy (NCBI): domain Eukaryota; kingdom Metazoa; phylum Chordata; class Mammalia; order Carnivora; family Phocidae; genus Phoca; species Phoca vitulina. The sequence continues at coordinate 5,515,653 of NW_022589705.1, forward strand.
TTTTCCTTCTTTCCAGGAAGTGCTCTGTTTGGTTTACAGACCTTATCAGCCACCCTGGACTCTAGGTGTGGGTTTGTTTGTTTGTTTGTTTGTTTCTCCAGAGATAAGGACATTGTGGGCTAACAAAGGTTGGGAACTTGCTGGCTCTCCTAGGAGTAAAGGATGGAGAATTCCAGACCAGATCTGTCTCCCAAGCTTTTAACACGAGGGTTTCATGTCCCCATTCCTGGAAGGGAAGAAGGGAAGCCAGGGTCTGGCAGCAGACCCCCAGAATGGGTCAGCGTTGCTCGGAAGTAGAATTTAGGCATCAAACACTTAAACCTGACCTCCCTCCTCTGATTTTAAAATCTAATCTCTCTTGAATTCTCAATTCAGACACTGCCTCATCTTAGCGGCACGTTCTCTCTTCTATTCTTTTGCTGTATTTCTATCTTCCATGTGGTGCCAGCGCTGCACTCTGCCCTGGGTCAGCCAAGATCATGAAAACATGTAAGTGCTTTGAGAACCTTGGAGGGGGGATTCTTCTACCTGGAGGAGGAGCTGGGCAGGCTTCCTGGAGAAGGAGGTGTTTGAACTGGGCCTGGAAGAATATTAGGGTTTGGTGCAGGAATCTTTCTGCTGGAGAAGTGCAGGTGGGAATTTTAGTGGGGCAGACAGCAAGCTAGAAAGCCAAACCCAAGAAGTTCTGTCCACTAGACCACCTGCAGGACCTTTACTCTTAAGTAAATCTCTCTCTTCTCGAGGTCCCCCAAGTTTGCTAAGGTCCGCAGCTTTCTATTTTTTTTAATTTATTTAAATTCAATTTAGTTAAAACATATACTGTATTATTAGTTTCAGGGGTAAAATTTAGTGATTCATCATTTGCATGTAACACCCAGTATTCTATTCCATCAAGTGCCCTCCTTAATGCCCATCACCAAATTATTCCTTCCCCCTACCCACCTCCCCTCCAGCAACCCTCAGTTTGTTTACTAGGGTTCAGTGTCTCTTATGTTTTGCCTCCCTTTCAATTTTCATCCTATTTTATTTTTCATTCTGGCTTTCCAGGAGTTGACCTTCTTTACCATCTGTGAGAATAGGACCCTAGAAGCCAGGAGCCCAACTCATATTCCCAGCAGGATTTTGCAGGCATTAGCTATATAAGTCAAGTCAACCCTAGTTCCTTAAAAGTGTCTGGTCACACCTAATTCTATGAGGATTATATTCGAATGTGGCACTCCAGCTAAGGTCTTGGTTGTACAATCTTTTGTCCAATTATATCCTGGTAAGATATGCAAATAACTGTATCACCACAGAAAATAAGGAAACTCAGAATTCAGAATTTCTGATTTGGAGTTCAGGGATAATCAGATAACATTTTTAAATGTTTTATTTTAGTTTACCGAAGTAGTTTATTAAATTGATTTGGATTATGGAAAGCTTAGGAAGAAAGAGAAAGGACTTTCTTTTTTAAAATTTAAATTCAATTAGCCACCATATAGAACATCATTAGTTTCAGATGTAGAGTTCAGTAATTCATCAGTTGTATATAACACCAGGACTTTCTTATATATATGGAAGACAGACCATTAAAATTATGTTGACAGTATTCAAAGAAAATAAATAATCACAAAAATGTCCCTCACCATTTTATTTGGTCTTATGTCATTAATTTTTTTAAAGATTTATTTATTTATCTGAGAGAGAGAGAGAAAGTGCACATGCGTGTGTGAGTGAGGGGAGGGGCAGAGGGCGAGGAGAGAAATCTTCAAGCAGACTCCCTGCTGAGCATGGAGCCCCCTCAGAGCTTGATCTCACAACCCTAAGATCATGACCTGAGCCAAAATCAAGGGTCGGATGCTCAACCCACTGAGCCCCCTTATGTCATTAATTCTTATTCTGCTGGATCCTGGGTTAGTAGTATACTTCCATGAAGCCATCTGTTTCTAGACTAAAACGAGTCCCAGAAATCCTGACTCAGTCCACCACTATGGCCTGAAAGTCATCTAATCAATGCCAGGACAGAAGCCTAGACCGAAGAGCCAGTCTTTAAAGTGTCATTAGTTTATAGTACATGGTTCTGTCTTTTCCCAACAAGCTGGGCTGGGAGACTTCCTTTGCTGAAGACGTAAATTCTGGCCTGTAGCTTACAGAAGAGACTTCAAGCAAGCAACTGAGTGAGACAAAAGCTACCTGTAATTGACAGAAACTAAATATACCAACAGACAAGGGGTGGACTGTATATGGAACTGATCCACAATCTGCAGCGGCCAGCCCAGGAAGCCAACCTACTATAACCTGTTCAAGGATCCAAAGGATAACTTTTGTAGCAATGGGCCCCAAATGGCCAAGACTTGATTAATAACTGAAAGCTTCTATAAATTTTGCCCCTACTTCCAAAAAGGGCCAACTAGAGAAGGCCAAATATGATCCCGTAACCAATCATAGGATGCCCACTTAGTTAGCTCTGGTTAGTTTGCCTACAGCTTCCCCAAGCCAACAGGGCACATCTAAAGCCTTGCCTCTCTCCCACTATAAAGATTTCCCACTCTGCCTGCCTTTGGGTCTCAACTAACATGCAAGTGACAGTGGGTGACTCCCCGGTTATAGCAAACTCAGGATAACTAGCCTTTGCTTGTTCTTATTTGGGTGGTTTTTGTTGATTTCCACAACACAGACTTTATGGTTGTGGTTATTTTATGACTGATTACTGTGAAGTGTGAAAGATCTGAGGAATGTTCATGAAATGAAAACAGCAGTTGTCAACGAACTTTGGTTGTTTCGAGTTTAAAGATTAAAAAGTCTTGAGGTTAACATATAATAAATGCCAAGACATATTTTTTCTTAGAATATTAACTAAAGAGATACAGTATGGACTAGGGCCTAACTATTTGTATTTTTGTAAAACTCCATGAATAAGTCTGCATCCCAACCTAAGAGTTACTGGCCTAGAAGATGCTTTATGCAAATTAAGGAAGTGGCCAATTAAACATTTGAATAATATGCAAAATTATTACTAATAACATGATACCATTACTTTCTGGCAAAGCACCTCTGGGACTCTGATAAGCACAGGAAAATACAACTATTTCATCAGAGTTTTGATGAGTGTTATTGCAGAGGGAAAAAACATTATGGCAGCAAGGGCACTGCCAATACCCAGGGACAAAGCATATAATTCCTGAAATAGTTATATTAATGGCATTTTTCATATACAAATTTAACACAGGGAAGGTCGAGTATCTTTTCTGAAGTGACAACTCTTCCCATGCAACTCTTGTAGTAGAAGCACACCAAATAAATCAAATGATTTCTAATTCTTCTCTTTTTTTTTTTTTTTTAAGATTTTATTTATTTATTTGACAGAGAGACAGCGAGAGAGGGAACACAAGCAGAGGGGAGTGGGAGAGGGAGAAGCAGGCTTCCCGCGGAGCAGGGAGCCCGATGCAGGGCTCGGTCCCAGGACCCTGGGACCACGACCTGAGCCGAAGGCAGACGCTTAATGACTGAGCCACCCAGGCGCCCCTAATTCTTCTCTTTTTATAAGGTAAAAGAATAAATCGTTGTGATTTTCCAGGAAATTTTAGGTGTAAGAGAGATCCTGAAAGTTTTATTTTTTTCCTGTGTGTGGGATCCAAATTTGAGCAGGCAAAATTAAAAAAAAAAAAAGTTGTAAGAGGAGATTTGGATAGTTGTCTGAGATAGGATCATGGGTTGACTGAGAAACAGTATTGGTTACCTGTTCAGTCAAAATGACAATAAACATTTGAAAGTAAACTTAAGTGATGTGGGATTGAAAGGGATCTTTGTTCTTTTGTAAGGGGAGACACTTTTTTTTTTCTTAAATAATAAAGTTTCTAATGAAGTCAATATAGAATTCAGAAAATTATTCTGGTAAGACCCAGACTCCTTATTATATAAGATTATAGGTAGATTATATAGGTCAATTATAAAGAAGGTAGAGACTAGCCTTTCAGAGGCAAACACATTAATCAGTAAACCAAGAAGTAAGTCCATCAGCGTTGAATGAACTTTACTATAATTGTAACACATTTCATAGGTTTTTTTCAGATGCAGGTGAACCAAGGCAAATAAATGTAACTTTCCAAGTTTTGTCCTTCATTACACTCTTTAGTATTCTGGAACAAACTGACACTTCTACTTTAGGATGGTCGTTCTCTCTCAAGGGTCCATGAGATTGAAACTACTTTAATAGTAATACTAAGATGTTATTTTTGTTAACTTTCTTTTTTTTTTTTTAATTTTTTTTATTGTTATGTTAATCCCCATACATTACATCATTAGTTTTAGATATAGTGTTCCATGATTCATTGTTTGTGCATAACACCCAGTGCTCCATGCAGAACATGCCCTCCTCAATACCCATCACCAGGCTAACCCATCCTCCCACCCCCCTCCCCTCTAGAACCCTCAGTTTGTTTTTCAGAGTCCATTGTCTCTCATGGTTCTTCTCCCCCTCCGATTTCCCCCCCTTCATTCTTCCCCTCCTGCTACATTCTTCTTCTTTTTTTTTTCTTTCTTAACATATATTGCATTATTTGTTTCAGAGGTACAGATCTGAGATTCAACAGTCTTGCACAATTCACAGCGCTTACCAGAACACATACCCTCCCCAGTGTCCATCACGCAGTCACCCCATCCCTCCCACCCCACCCCCCACTCCAGCAACCTCAGTTTGTTTCCTGAGATTAAGAATTCCTCATATCAGTGAGGTCATATGATACATGTCTTTCTCTGTTTGACTTATTTCGCTCAGCATAATACCCTCCAGTTCCATCCACGTCGTTGCAAATGGCAAGATCTTATTCCTTTTGATGGCTGCATAATATTCCATTGTATATATATACCACCTCTTCTTTATCCATTCATCTGTTGATGGACATCTTGGCTCTTTCCACAGTTTGGCTATTGTGGACATTGCTGCTATAAACATCGGGGTGCACGTAGCCTTTCGGGTCCCTACTTTTGTATCTTTGGGGTAAATACCCAGTAGTGCAATTGCTGGGTCATACCGTAGCTCTATTTTCAACTTTTTTAGGAACCTCCATACTGTTTTCCAGAGTGGCTGCACCAGCTTGCATTCCCACCAACAGTGTAGGAGGGTTCCCCTTTCTCCACATCCTCGCCAACATCTGTCATTTCCTGACTTGTTAATTTTAGCCATTCTGACTGGTGTGAGGTGGTATCTCATTGAGGTTTTGATTTGGATTTCCCTGATGCCGAGCGATATTGAACACTTTTTCATGTGTCTGTTGGCCATTTGGATGTCTTCTTTGGAAAAATGTCTGTTCATGTCTTCTGCCCATTTCTTGATTGGATTCTTTGTTCTTTTGGTGTTGAGTTTGATGAGTTCTTTATAGATTTTGGATACTAGCCCTTTATCTGATATGTCATTTGCAAATATCTTCTCCCATTCTGTCAGTTGTCTTTTGGTTTTGTTGACTGTTTCCTTTGCTTTGCAAAAGCTTTTTATCTTGATGAAGTCCCAATAGTTCATTTTTGCCCTTGCTTCCCTTGCCTTTGGCGATGTTTCTAGGAAGAAGTTGCTGCGGCTGAGGTCGAAGAGGTTGCTGCCTGTGTTCTCCTTTAGGATTTTGATGGACTCCTGTCTCACATT
>NW_022589705.1:5536269-5551371 GCF_004348235.1 Phoca vitulina
ATAGAAGACCAAATGATGGAAAATAAAGAAGCTGAGAAAAAGAGAGATAAACAACTACTGGATCACGAGGGAAGAATTCAAGAGATAAGTGATACCGTAAGACAAAACAATATTAGAATAATTGGGATCCCAGAAGAAGAAGAAAGAGAGAGAGGGGCAGAAGGTATATTGAAGCAAATTATAGCAGAGAACTTCCCTAATTTGGGGAAGGAAACAGACATCAAAATCCAGGAGGCACAGAGAACACCCCTCAAAATCAATAAAAATAGGTCAACACCCCGACATCTAATAGTAAAACTTACGAGTCTCAGAGACAAAGAGAAAATCCTGAAAGCAGCTCGGGAGAATAGATCTGTAACCTACAATGGTAGAAACATTAGATTGGCAACAGACCTATCCACAGAGACCTGGCAAGCCAGAAAGGACTGGCATGATATCTTCAGAGCACTAAATGAGAAAAATATGCAGCCAAGAATACTATATCCAGCTAGGCTGTCATTGAAAATAGAAGGAGAGATAAAAAGCTTCCAGGACAAACAAAAACTAAAGGAATTTGCAAACACGAAACCAGCCCTACAACAAATATTGAAAGGGGTCCTCTAGGCAAAGAGAGAGCCTAAAAGTAACATAGACCAGAAAGGAATACAGACAATATACAGTAACAGTCACCTTACAGGCAATACAGTGGCACTAAATTCATATCTTTCAATAGTTACCCTGAATGTAAATGGGCTAAATGCCCCAGTCAAAAGACACAGGCTATCAGATTGGATAAAAAAACAAGACCCATCGATATGCTGTCTGCAAGAGACTCATTTTAGACCCAAAGACAGCCCCAGATTGAAAGTGAGGGGGTGGAAAACCATTTACCATGCTAATGGACACCAAAAGAAAGCTGGGGTGGCAATCCTTATATCAGACAAATTAGATTTTAAACCAAAGACTATAATAAGAGATGAGGAAGGACACTGTATCCTACTTAAAGGGTCTATCCAACAAGAAGATCTAACAGTTGTAAATATCTATGCCCCTAACATGGGAACAGCCGATTACATAAACCAATTAATAACAAAAGCAAAGAAACACATTGACATTAATACAATAATAGTGGGGGACTTTAACACCCCCCTCACTGAAATGGACAGATCATCTAAGCAAAAGATCAACAAGGAAGTAAAGACTTTAAATGACACACTGGACCGTATGGACTTCACAGACATATTCAGAACATTCCATCCCAAAGCAACAGAATACACATTCTTCTCTAGTGCCCATGGAACATTCTCCAGAATAGATCACATCCTAGGTCATAAATTAGGTCTCAACTGGTACCAAAAGATTGGGATCATTCCCTGCATATTTTCAGACCACAATGCTTTGAAACTAGAACTCAATCACAAGAGGAAATTTGGAAAGAACTCAAATACACGGAGGCTAAAGAGCATCCTACTAAAGAATGAATGGGTCAACCAGGAAATTAAAGAAGAATTTAAAAAATTCATGGAAACCAATGAAAATGAAAACAAACTGTTTTAAATCTTTGGGATGCAGGAAAGGCAGTCCTAAGAGGAAAGTATATAGCAATACAAGCCTTTCTCAAGAAACAAGAAAGGTCTCAAGTACACAACCTAACCCTACACCTAAAGGAGCTGGAGAAAGAACAGCAAATAAAGCCTAAACCCAGCAGGAGAAGAGAAATAATAAAGATCAGAGCAGAAATCAATGAAATAGAAACCAGAAGAACAGTGGAACAGATCAACGAAACTAGGAGCTGGTTCTTTGAAAGAATTCACAAGATTGATAAACCCCTGGCCAGACTTATCAAAAAGAAAAGAGAAATGACCCAAATCAACAAAATCATGAATGAAAGAGGAGAGATCACAACCAACACCAAAGAAATACAAACAATTATAAGAACATATTATGAGCAACTCTATGCCAGCAAATTAGATAATCTGGAAGAAATGGATGCATTCCTAGAGATGTATCAACTACCAAAACTGAACCAGGAAGAAATAGAAAAATAGAAAACCTGAACAGACCTATAACCACTAAGGAATCAAAAATCTCCCAACAAACAAAAGCCCAGGGCCAGATGGCTTCCCAGGGGAATTCTACCGAACATTTAAAGAAGAATGAATACCTATTCTTCTGAAACTATTCCAAAAAATAGAAATGGAAGGAAAACTTCCAAACTCATTATATGAGGCCAACATTACCTTGATCCCCAAATCAGACAAAGACCCCATCGAAAAGGAGAACTAGAGACCAATATCCCTGATGAACATGGATGCAAAAATTCTCACCAAAATACTAGCCAATAGGATCCAACAGTACATTAAAAGGATTATTCACCACGACCAAGTGGGATTTATCCCTGGGCTGCAAGGTTGGTTCAACATCCACAAATCAATCAATGTGATACAATACATTAATAAAACAAAGAACAAGAACCATATGATCCTCTCAATAGAAGCAGAAAAACCATTTGACAAAGTACAGCATCCTTTCTTGATCAAAACTCTTCAGAGTATAGGCATAGAGGGTACATACCCCAATATCATAAAAGCCATCTATGAAAAACCCACAGCAAATATCATTCTCAATGGGGAAAAACTGAGAGCTTTCCCCGTAAGGTCAGGAATGCGGCAGGGATGTCCACTATCACCACTGCTATTCAACATAGTATTAAAAGTCCTAGCCACAGCAATCAGACAACAAAAAGAAATAAAAGGCATCCAAATCGGCAAAGAAAAAGTCAAACTCTCACTCTTTGCAGATGATATGATACTTTATGTGGAAAACCCAAAAGACTCCACCCCAAAACTGCTAGAACTCATACAGGAATTCATTAAAGTGGCAGGATATAAAATCAATGCACAGAAATCAGTGGTATTCCTATACACCAACAACAAGACAGAAGAAAGAGGAATTAAGGAGTCAGTCCCACTTACAATTGCACCCAAAACCATAAGATACCTAGGAATAAATCTAACCAAAGAAGCAAAGGATCTGTACTCAGAAAACTATAAAATACTCATGAAAGAAATTGAGGAAGACACAAAGAAATGAAAAAACGTTCCATGCTCATGGATTGGAAGAACAAATATTGTGAAGATGTCAATCCTACCTAGAGCAATCTACACATTCAATGCAATCCCCATCAAAATACCATCCACTTTCTTCAAAGAAATGGAACAAATCATCCTAAAATTTGTATGGAACCAGAAAAGAGCCTGAATAGCCAGAGGAATGTTGAAAAAGAAAAGCAAAGCTGGCGGCATCACAATTCCAGACTTCCAGCTCTATTACAAAGCTGTCATCATCAAGACAGTATGGTACTGGCACAAAAACAGACACATAGATCAATGGAACAGAATAGAGAGCCAGAAATGGATCCTCAACTCTATGGTCAATTAATCTTCGACAAAGCAGGAAAGAATGTCCAATAGAAAAAAGACAGTCTCTTCAACAAATGGTGTTGGGAAAATTGGACAGTCACATGCAGAAGAATGAAACTGGACCATTTCCTTACACCACACACAAAAATAGACTCAAAATGGTTGAAAGACCTCAATGTGAGACAGGAGTCCATCAAAATCCTAAAGGAGAACACAGGTAGCAACCTCTTCGACCTTGGCTGCAGCAACTTCTTCCTAGAAACATTGCCAAAGGCAAGGGAAGCAAGGGCAAAAATGAACTATTGGGACTTCATCAAGATAAAAAGCTTTTGCACAGCAAAGGAAACAGTCCACAAAACCAAAAGACAACAGACAGAATGGGAGAAGATATTTGCAAATGACATATCAGATAAAGGGCTGGTATCCAAAATCTATAAAGAACTTCTCAAACTCAACACCCAAAGAACAAATGATCCAATCAAGAAATGGGCAGAAGACACGAACAGACATTTTTCCAAAGAAGACATCCAAATGAAAAAGAGGCACACATGACACATGAAAAAGACACATGAAAAAGTGCTCAGCATCGCTCGGCATCAGGGAAATCCAAATCAAAACCTCAGTGAGATACCACCTCACACCAGTCAGAATGGCTAAAATTAACAAGTCAGGAAATGACAGATGTTGGCGGGGATGCGGAGAATGGGGAAAACTCCTACACTGTTGGTGGGAATGCAAGTTGGTGCAGCAACTCTGAAAAACAGTATGGAGGTTCCTCAAAAAGTTGAAAATATAGCTACCATACGACCCAGCAATTGCACTACTGGGTATTTACCCCAAAGACACAAATGTAGGAATCCAAAGGGGTACATGCACCCCGATGTTTATAGCAGCAATGTCCACAATAGGCAAACTGTGGAAAGAGCCAAGATGTCCATCGACAGACGAATGGATAAAGAAGATGTGGTATATATATACAATGGAATATTATGCAGCCATCAAAAGGAATGAAATCTTGCCATTTGCAATGACGTGGATGGAACTGGAGGGTGTTATGCTGAGCGAAATAAGTCAATCAGAGAAAGACATGTATCATATGTTCTCACTGATATGAGGAATTCTTAATCTCAGGAAACAAACTGAGCATTGCTGGAGTGGTGGGGGGTGGGAGGGATGGGGTGGCTGGGTGATAGACACTGGGGAGGGTATGTGCTATGGTGAGCGCTGTGAATTGTGTAAGACTGTTGAATCACAGACCTGTACCTCTGAAACAAATAATACATTATATGTTAAAAAAGAAGAAGAAGAAGAAGATAGCAGGAAGGGAAAAATGAAGGGGGGGAATCAGAGGGGGAGATGATCCATGAGAGACTATGGACTCCGAGAAACAAACTGAAAGTTCTAGAGGGGAGGAGGGTGGGGGGATTGGTTAGCCTGGTGATGGGTATTAAAGAGGGCACGTACTGAATGGAGCACTGGGTGTTATGTACAAACAATAAATCATGGAACACTACATCAAAAAAAAAAAAAAAAGTGGAAGTTTTACAGTTAGACCAGATGGACTTAACAGACGTATATAGAACATTCCATTCAAAAGTAATTGAATACTTCTCCCGTGCACATGGAACATTCTCCAAGATAGAGCATATGTTAGGCTGCAAGACAAGTCTTAACAAATTTAAAGAGATTGAAAGTCATATCAAGCATATTTTCTGGCCAAAATGGTATGAAACTAGAAATCATTTACAGGAAGAAAGCTGGACAATTCACAAATATATGGAGACTAAACAACATGCTACTGAACAACCAATGCATCAGTGAAGAAATCAAAAGTGAAATGAAAAATGCCCTGAGTCAAACAGAAAAAGGACAGTCTTTTCAACAAATGGTGCTGGGAAAACTGGACCCGTTTTTCATGCAAAAGAATGAAACTGGACCACTTTCTTCCAACATACACAAAAATTAACTCAAAATGGAGTAAAGACTTGAATGTAAGACCTGCAACCATTAAAACTCCTAGAGGCAGGAGTGCCTGGGTGCCTCAGTCAGTTAAGCGTCCAACTCTTTATTTCGGCTCAAGTCATGATCCCAGGGTCGGTAGATTGAGCCCTGTATTGGGCTTCACACTGAGCATGGAGCCTACTTAAGATTTTCTCTCTCTCCCTCTGCCCCTCCCCCCTTCTCTCTTTCTTAAAAACAAAAAACAACAAATGGAAACTTGATTAATTGCACAGAGGGAAAAAAGAAAAAGGAAGACTCCCAAATAAGAAGACAACCTGCTTTAAAAAGTGATCAAAAGATCTGGACACTTCACCAGAGAAGATATTCAGATGGCAAATAAGCACAAGAAAAGATGCTTAGCATCCTATGTCATCAGGGAAATGCAACTTAAAATAATGATATACCACTGCGCACCTATTGGAATGACTAAGACCCAGGACACCAACACCAAATATTGGCAAGGATATGGAGTAACAGGAGCTCTCACTCATTGCAAAATGGTGCAGCCACTTTGGGAGACAGTTTAGTGGTTTCCTACAAACTCTTACCATACAATCCAGCAATCATGCTCTCCGATATTTACCTAAATGAGTTGAAAGCTAATGTGCACAAAAATCCGCACACAGATGTTTATAGCAGCTTTATTCATGATTGCCAAGTGGAAGTGGATGTTCTTCAACACATTGATGGATAAACAAATTTTGGGACATCCACACAATGGAGTATTAATAAGTGATAAAAAGAAACGAGCTATCAAGTCATGAAGAGCCATGGAGGAACCTTCAGTGCATGTGGCTAAGTGAAAGAAGTCAGTCTGCAAAGGCTATGCATTATGATTCCAAATCTGTGACATTCTGAAAAAAGCAAAACTATGGAGACAGTAAAAATATCAACAATGGTTGCCGGGGATTGAGGGATGAATAGTGGAGCTTAGGGGATTTTTATGGCAGTTGAAACTACTCTGTGTGACACTATCATGGTAGACACATGACATTATGCATTTGTCCAAACCCATAGAATGTACAGCCAGGAAAGAACCGTAATGTAAACTATGGACTTTAGTTAATAATAATGTATCAATATTGCCTCATCAATTGTAACAAATGTACCGCACTAATACATGGTGTTAATAATAAGGGGAGACTTATTTTATATATAAAAATTCCCTGTACTTTCTGCGAAGTTTTTCTATAAACCTAAAAGTGCTCTAAAAATAAAGTCTATTAAAAAAAAAAACCAAACCCCAAAAAACAAAAAACAAAAAACTCCTAGAGGCAAACATAAGCAGTAAGTCCTTCACATCAGTCTTGGCAATGATTTTTTTGGATTTGAAACCAAAAGCAAAGGCAACTAAAGCAAAAATAAACAAGCAGGACTATAGCAAACTAAAAGGCTTCTGCACAGCAAAGGAAACCATCAACAAAATGAAAAGGCAGCCTACTGAATGGGAAAAGATATTTGCAAATCATATGATAAGGGGTTAATATCGAAATTATATAAAGAACTCATACAACTCAATAGCAGAAAGCCAAACAATCTGATGAAAAATGGGCAGAGGATCTGAATATCCATTTTTCTAAAGAAGACATACAGAGGTGGGACGCCTGGGTGGCTCAGTCATTAAGCATCTGCCTTCGGCTCAGGTCATGATCCCGGGGTCCTGGGATCGAGCCCTGCATCAGGCTCCCTGCTCGGTGGGAAGCCTGCTTCTCCCTCTCACTCCCCCTGCTTGTGTTCCCTCTCTTGCTGTTTCTCTCTCTGTCAAATAAATAAAATCTTAAAAAAAAAAAAAAAGAAGACATACAGCGGGCCAATGAGTACATGAAAAGATGCTCAGTATCACTAATCATCAGGGAAATACAAATCAAACCCACAATGAGATATCATCTCACACCTGTCAGAATGGTTCATATCAAAAAGACAGGAAATAACAGGTGTTGGTGAGGAAGTGGAGAAAAAGCAACTCCACTTCTGGGACTTTATCTGAAGAAAATGAAAATGTTAACTCAAGAAGATATCTACACCCACATGTTCATTACAGCATGATTAACAATAGCCAAGATAGGGAAGCAGCCCAAGTGTCAACAGATGAATGGATAGAGAAGGTGTGGTATATATAAACAATGGAATATTACTCACCATGAAAAAGAATGAAATCTTGCCATTTGCAATGACATGGATGGAACTTGAGGGTATCATGCTGAAATAAGAGAAATAAGTGAAAACAAAGTGAAATAAGTCGAAGAAAGACAAATACCAGGTGATATCACCTACATGTGGAATCTAAAAACAAAACAAACCAAGGCAAAAAAAAAAAAAGAAGACTAAGTTCATATAGAGAACAGATTGGTGGTTGCCAGAGGGGGGTGAGGTAGCAAAATGAATGAAGGGAGAAAAAAATACACACTTCCAGTTATAAAATAAGTAAATTATGAGGATGTAATGTACAGCATGGAGACTATAGTTAATAACACTGTATTGCATATTTGAAAGTTGCTAGGAGAGAAAAATCTTTTTTTTAAGACTTTTATTTATTTATCAGAGAGAGAGAGAGCACGAGCAGGGGGAGTGGCAGGCAGAGGGAGAAGCAGGCTCCCTGCTGAGGAAGGAACCTGATGCGGGACTCGATCCTAGGACCCTGAGATCATGACCTGAGCCAGAGGCAGATGTTTAACTGACTGAGTCACCCAGGCATTCCAGGAGAGAAAAATCTTCAAAGTTTTCATTGCAAGAAAAAAATTCTGTAACTACAAATGGTGACAGACATTAACTAGACTTATTGTAGTGATTGTTTCACAATATATACAAATATCAAATCATTATGTTGTACACCCAGAGCTAATATAATGTTGTATGTCAATTATACCTCAAAAAAAATTGTAGATGACTTATATTTGTCAGTTGCCAGTTCTACAATGTTGCATTTTTGGGAAAGATTTGTTGCTGTTTTTTTTTCTCTTGACCTGGTATTTATCTTTGGTTTTATCCTTTGGTATTTATCCTTCCTTATTTATCTTTGATTTTTGCCACATTAAAGTCGTAAAAGCCAGGGGTGGGCCTGAGGCATTCAGGGTGAGAAAGAACACACACCCCATCTTATTCCTCTAGCAAAAGGTACAATAATGAATTAACTTCTTAAACATTCTTCATTTAATACCCACGGTCCTAGTATGATAGTAAACATGGTAAATATTAAAGCAAACTTTCCCAACTATGTCAAATCTCATCCCCAGCATATCAGTAGGATCAAATATTTTAAATTTCTGGCAGATGATGCATTTATTTAAAGCAGAGGTTCCCATCTCTTTTAATCGTGAGGATCCCTTTAAAATGTCAAACAATGTAGCGGAGCCTCACAAGTGTATCTGAGGTTTTAATGAGCATTCTGATGACTGAGAAAACACCTGACCAACCAACAGCTTTTATGGATTCAGTAACCCTTTAAATGAGTTTACAGTTAGTGAATGATGGTGTTGTAGACTTTCACACTGCTGGTCGGCAAAGAATCAAACCTCCTGGTTTAGTTTCCTGCCACACTGACTCTCTGGACTTGGATGGTGTGGCCTGCTGTGGCCACGAAGACCCCAGTGAACTTGACACCAGCATCAGCTTGGTCAGTGCTTACCCTCTTGGTTTGCCTTCTTGAAACCTGGCTGCCATCATGTGGAAGCCAGTCTAAGCTCCTTGAGAATACAAGACCATAAGGGAAGAGAGAGGCCCACTGCTCCAACTGAGTTCTCAGCCCAATTACCAGCTGAATGCAGCCATATGAGTGATCCCAGGCAAAACCAGCCTAATCACCCAACCTGTGAGCAGAATCATGAGAAATAACAAATCATTGTTTTAAATCATTAAATTCTGGAGTAGTTTGTTATGCAGCAACAGATAAACAAAACACAATGATATTTACATAATTTGAAATATACTAGTATGTAAATGAATCACATGGATCATTCATTCACTCATTTAATATTTATCAGGGCCTGCTACACACACATCGTTCAGACTACCCTCAAGGCTGGTTCTGCATAAGGATGCATGAACCCTGTGTAATCACCCTATGGCCCCGGAAAGTCTGAGACTCACAAGTAGGGAAGGAACTCCCAAATTAGGATAACATTCTATATAGGGTATTTTCAAAGTTAGAAAAAAACTAAGAACCGCCTCCCCATCCCCCACCCCAGGTCTGTAACGCAAACCAAGCCTTTAATTCTGGCAGTTTGATCATTGGTCTGAAAATAAAGCCTGAGCTGTGGTTTTGTACCTGCCTGAGCTAATCATTTTTCTTTGCTCTACTCCATGACTATTTACTGTACCATGTGTTCTGGTCAAACAGTTTGTCTTTAACAGGAACTAATCATGTGTTAATGTAGCTCTCTACAGTTTATAAAGTGTTCTTCATTTTACAAGGCACTTTCATGGACATTATGTCATTAAACCTTGAAACGACCCAGGGAGGTTGTTTGCTCCAGGCCTCTTGGAGCAAACATGTGTGTAGAGGGTCAGTGCAAATCTGTCACCACTGCTGAACAAATGGTTTTGAGCACTGACCTGACGAGTGGTTGGGCATTTTCATAAACTTGTATTAAAGATGGCACTCTCAAAAATGACATCTCCATAATACAATTCAAAAGGTGACACTCTTTTATATATGGCATTAATGCTTTTCCAATTAGAATTTTAAGTCAATTTCTGTTTTGTTCTCTGAAAGTTTTAATCAAGACTGAAAAACTTTACTATCTCACATCCTTTGCAATATCCATTAGAAGTTTGGATTTTTCTCTTTTTGAAGCTCCTGTTCCCCCAGGGATATTTTAGCAAGAAGAATGTGATTCAAAGATTTCCAGATGTTACTTTTCCGATGCGTCTCAGCATGCATTTATAAACCATCTGGTAGCAGCAACAGCTTGATGGGGTCCAAATGTAAATATTCATTCAGGTAAAAGGATATTCATAGAAGAACTTGAACCAATTAGTGGTTTGTCAACTAAGTTTGTGCTATTGTTTTATCAGCTCTCAGTAACCAAGCCGGGCTTCCAAAATTCTATCGTCAGTTTTCCTTTTTTTGCTCAAGGTGGCTATTCCTCACCTGGACATTCTAAGAAATGATTCCTGGTTAGTCTTAGAGTAAACTCTGCTTTACTTAAATGTTCTGAAGTGTCCATGGTGTTGCTTTCACAAATATTTAAATACTTTTGCACCCCCATGCCCTTTCCTATCAGCGAAAGAAAGAACTATCTCTGAAATGTGCCGAGAAGCAGGAGTGGAAACAGTTAGTGGGTCTCTGGGGGCGCTGGTAAATGTATATCTTGGTCATCCAGCTTCTGACTCAGGAAACTGCATCAAGCATAAGCAAGTGGCAACAGTCTGACGTCCTCCCCTAGTTCCTGGAATGAAAGATAACATCCCCACAGCCATCTGACTCTGGGACCTCCAACAGGATAGGATCATCTCATTAATTCAGCTCCTCTCTTTTCTGGGAAGTGTTGATAATGAGGCCAGGGGCTGGACTGAACTTTCTCTAGCTATACACTAACTTTTAACTCTGCAAATTAATGACGGTAACAGTGAAGATAATTAGTAAAACGCATCACAATGAATAAAAGCCATTTCAGGGAGAATATTCCATCTACATATAAAAAAGTACTTCCAAGCACCTCAGAAACAATTGTTTTCCTATCTTAAAGGTGATAATAGCAAATGTTTATTAAGCATTTACCATGTGCAATTGCTAATTGATTTATATAGATTATTTCGCTTAAGTGTCACATTGAACCTGTGGGGTTTTCTTATCAATTTTATTGTATAGATGAGGAAACTGAGCTGTAGGGCATTAAGAAATTTGTGCAAGGTCCCAAATGTTGTAAATGGTTTTTAATGAAAGCCCACTCTGTCCCAAGAACATCCACACATGCTAATGTATTTCTTAAATAATTTTGTGAGGCAATTTTTTATTCTTATTATTCCCATTTTGTAGGTGAGGAAAATGAAGCCCACAAACTCAGTGATTTTTCTTTAGATCCCAGAACTAGCACATGGCACAGTGAGAATGTGATCCCAGTTCGGCAGATTCCAAAATCATATGTTATTCTAAGACCCTGCAGTATCCTTTTCTGGGTTATTAAGGCCAAAACCTTCAGGACACTGAGCTACTAAACCCCATAGAGCTGGTCTTGGGTGGATTGGGGGCGGGGGGAGAGGCCCCTATTTGGATTATCCCTAGTATCCTTTGTGTATGCTACTTTGCAAAAATAAACCATTGGACCTATCTGGAGAATCAGTGCTTCCTGGTTTCATCCCGACACTGAAATGGCAAGTTCACTAACTGCAATGTGGAGTCATGTTTGATGATCCCGTCTGGCCATCGGGTCAGCACGCACCACACAGGGACGTCTCTGATTGCACCAGGGGAGTACTCTTGGCGATTTCCAAAAGCAGCAAGGAAATCCATCTGCAACTGGGAATCAGGTTCGCATGAAAGAGGGATTTCTGAATCCGAGCAGACAGTAGACGCTCAACCACATCAAGGAGGAAACAGACTTTCAGGCAGACACTGAGTTGCAGCGCTGGGGCATGTTGACTGATTAGCCATCCGCAGGGTGGGTGGTGCTGAGCTCCTGGCTGGAGCCAAAAGGAAGAGTGAGGGTGGAAGGTGAATGGAAGCAGGCAGGGAGGCACGAAGGGTCAGGATCTCCAACATCTGGGGATGCTTAATCGGGAGGAAACGTAGACCTCCCACACACTAGCATTATTATGAGCTCTGATTACACACTAGGGTACAGAAAAAATAACAAACTAGTGCGCTGGTAAAAAATAGCCCTCCTTGATGCGAAAATCCTACCGCTTTCCTGCAGCTTTCTCCTTCACCAACATGTCTGAAAGGCAAATGATGCCGAGGGACTCAGTGCGACAGGAAGGGAGCTAAATGCGTGTCTAAACACTGACAGCTCCTGGGAGGCCCGTGACAGAGAGGAGAAGCCCCAACCACAAAGGAGAGTAATGGCCCAAGACTCCTTTGGCAAATCTGCCCAATTGTAACTCCCGTCTTTCCGCCTCAGAACCAGCGCCTGAGTTGGAGGGCAGGGTGGGGCTGGGGGTCGTGAGAAGGGGGAGAGGGGGAGCAGGACCTCAGCTCACTCATTCACTCGCTCACTCATTCGCTCATTCATTCATTCGGTACAATGTTAAAGATGTGCGCTCTGGAGTCAAGCTCATCTGCATTCAAATTCGAGCCCCACCTCTTGAGGGCTCTACAAACCCCCGGCCAGTTACTTAGCCCCTATAGGCTTCAGTTTCCTCCAAGTGGTTCCTGCATCATGGAAACGTTATAAGGAATAGAATGCATGGCCCAGTAACATAATAATACCACCACTGGGATAGGCGCATATGGGTGATCAATAGATATATGCTGCGATTGTTATTGAGTCTTTCAAAAAGTAATAATGAGCTCTGGGCTAGTTGCCGAGGGTACAAAGATGGTGGCTTAGGGGCATAATGTTACCCTCCACTTGTGGATTAAGACACATGGCAAACTTTTCTTCTAAGGCCCATGTTCTTCTTCCCTTCTATTTCCTTTCTTCCCACTTTCCCGTATATAGAAAACCCAATAGATGGAACAAGGGAGAAAGGGGGCTCTGTCGTCAGAGAGGAGATGAGAAAATGGGAACATCCTAGAATCCTCTCTGTGCCAGGCATACAGTAAGCACTAAATAGTTGAACAACTAAGGTGACTCCAAGAGGGCCACATTCTCAGGAGGAGAATGGAGATTTTCCTGGTGTTTTGGTTACAATACAGTCACTCATTTGGAATTCAAGGTCACAAACTGGTGGCCAATGGTTCAGGTCTGGCCCAGTGACAAGTGTTGTTTGGCCTGCACAGTATTTTAAAAATTGGGAAATCTTACAGTTTATTCACATAAAAACCTGGATTTCTGGCTTCTCCTAAAAACTGAGGAGGCCTGGCAACCCTGGCCTGCATCCCTGCGTGGTAGAGGGAGCTAGAGGAGGCTGCCTCCTTTCTGGGGACTTCCCCTCCCTGTCCCCTCTAGCGCCACCATCCCCTATTGTATTTCAGCCATCCGGGATGAGGACGCTGCCTTTTCCATGCATTTCCCAAGTGAGCTGCCACCTCATTGAATCATCCTAGCCATCCTTGAGGTGATCCCAGGTGAGGAGAGAAGACCCTTTCTTGAACCCATGCCCTCTCTGCACGTACTCCTGCCCGCGCCTCTCTGCTTAGGTTGCAAGTCCCGATGACTGATCTTTCTCTTTCCACCCAGATCTGTTGGCCCCGTGTCAACATGGCTGACGCCACCCTTCCTTTATGATGATTCCCCTTCCAGGCACTAAGAAAATGATTGAATGACGGTTATTGTGGCATCGGATACAAGGGCAATTTCCCTCTGGTTAGCCGAGCACAGGATGGAACATAACTGCACATTCTTCGCATACCGTTGGTGGGACTGAGAGCCATCCCATAGCGCGGGCTTTGCTGATTCTGAGATCCGGACATTCAAAAGTGAAGACATAGGGGAGTTTGAGTATTGCACAGTACTCACTTTGTTCTTTTTATTACTTGCAATCAGCGTCACACTTATTTTTTTTTTTCTCAAATGGATCCTTACCAGGGTCCTAATAAACCCAGAACTTCCCCTGGCAGCCCATCCTTGGATCCCTGGGGGCACAGAGAGCCTAACTGAAAAACATGGTTCCAATCACCTCGTCCATTCCACAAATGAGGAAGCAGAGGCCTGGAGAGGGACAGTAGCTTATCCAGGCTCCTGGGAGGGTGTAAGTGGCCGCGGACTCAGACAGGCCTCATTATGGGTCTGGTGCCCTTTGCCCTCTGACACATCGTCCTCAGCAGCAGCTCCCAGAGCAACAGTAATAGCGGGACCTCTGTTCTGTCACTCTGACTGGGCAGTGCGCCCTTCATTTTACAGCACGCAAGCTGGACCCTGCTCTGGCTGAGTGACGGCACCATCGCTCACTTCCGATTTCTGGGTCTGTCCAGCCTGAGTACTGCTATCTCCCTGGAGCGGCCAGGCCCCACGGTGGCTCCAATGCCCCCACCTCCTGGTATTCACACCCTGGTAGCCCCCTCTCTCATTGTGCCAGGGTGGTCTGTGTGACCAGTAGAGTACGACAGAAGTGCTGGGTGCCACTTCTGAGATTAAGTTAAAAAGACACAGCAGCTTCTCCCTCTCTGTCTCTCTCTCTCATCACTCACTCTGGGGGGAAGCCATATTATGAGCAGCCCTGTGAAGAGGCTCATGGTGAAGTCCACTGCCAATAGCCACACCAGAGCGCTTGGAAGCATATCCCACAGCCCCAGGCCCGTGTTCAGGGACGCCAGCCCTGGCTGACGGCTTGACTGAAACTCTCCTAGAAGCCCTGAGCCAGAACCACTCAGCTAAGCTGCTTCTAGATACCCAACCCACAGAAGCTGGGAGGCCATCAGTTCTCGTTGTTTTAAGCCGCTGAGTTTTGGTGTAATTTGTTACCCAGCGCTAGATAACTAATACACAGCAGCAGTTGGTGATGTGTGATGATGGGCACCTTCAGGAAAACTTTAAAATTCAGGCAAAAAAACCCCACAAGTATTTGGATTCCTATTGCTAACTATGATTTTGAGGTCGTGAATCAAAAGTCAGAATTTAACAGTGTTATTATATCAGATTTAACCAAACATATATATATA